>NC_139221.1:36116223-36703679 GCF_055691185.1 Crinia signifera | reverse complement strand
TACGATGTGCCCCCCCATTTGTGTACGCTGTCCCCCCCAGTGCCCCCCCGTGTGTACGCTGTCCCCCCCAGTGCCCCCCCGTGTGTACGCTGTCCCCCCAGTGCCCCCCCGTGTGTACGCTGTCCCCCCAGTGCCCCCCGTGTGTACGCTGTCCCCCCCCAGTGCCCCCGCGTGTACGCTGTCCCCCCCCCCCCAGTGCTTCCCGTGTGTGTGTACGCTGTCCTCCCCCAGTGCCCCCGTGTTTACCCTGTGCCCCCCGTGTGTACGCTGTCTCCCCCAGTGCCCCCCGTGTGTACGCTGTCTCCCCCCAGTGCCCCCCGTGTGTACGCTGTCTCCCCCCAGTGCCCCCCGTGTGTACACTATCTCCCCCAGTGCCCCCCGTGTGTATGCTGTTGCCCCTGTGTGTGTATGCTGTCTCCCCACCAGTGCCCCCCGTGTGTACGCTGTCCCCCTCCCAGTGCCCCCCGTGTGTACGCTGTCCCCCTCCCAGTGCCCCCCGTGTGTACGCTGTCCCCCTCCAGTGCCCCCCGTGTGTACGCTGTCCCCCTCCAGTGCCCCCCGTGTGTACGCTGTCCCCCTCCAGTGCCCCCCGTGTGTACGCTGTCCCCCTCCAGTGCCCCCCATGTGTACGCTGTCCCCCTCCAGTTCCCCCGTGTGTACGCTGTGCCCCCCTGTGTATACGCTGTGTCCCCCACCGGTGCCCCCATATGTACGCTGTCGTCCCCCACAGTGCCCCATGTATGCTGTGCCCCCCATTTGTGTACGCTGTCCCCCCTAGTGCCCCCCGTGTGTACGCTGTCCCCCCTAGTGCCCCCCATGTTTACGCTGTCCCCCCAGTGCCCCCGTGTGTACGCTGTCCCCCAGTGCCCCCCCATGTGTACGCTGCCCCCCCCCCCAGTGCCTCCCGTGTGTATGCTGACCTCCCCAGTGCCCCTGTGTGTACGCTGTCCCCCCAGTGCCCCCCGTGTGTACCCTGTGCCCCATGTGTACGCTGTCTCCCCCCAGTGCCCCCCCATGTGTATGCTGCCCCCCAGTGCCCCCGTGTGTACGCTGCCCACCCCAGTGCCCCCCGTGTATACGCTGTTCCCCCAGTGCCCCCCGTGTGCATGCTGCCCCCCGTGTGTACGCTGTGCCCCCGTGTGTACAATTTCTCCCCCCCCAGTGCCCCCGTGTATACGCTGTTCCCCCAGTGCCCCCTGTGTGCATGCTGCCCCCCCAGTGCCCCCCATGTGTACGTTGTCCCCCCAGTGCCCCCCGTGTGTACCCTGTGCCCCCGTGTGTACAATATCTCCCCCAGTGCCCCCCGTGTGATCGCTGTCCCGCCTAGTTCCCCACCGTGTGTACACTGTCCCCCCCCCCCCGTGTCTCCGTGTGTATGCTGTTGCCCCTGTGTGATTATGCTGTCCCTCCCCCAGTGCCCCCATGTGTGTACGCTGTGCCCCCCTGTGTGTATGCTGCCCCCCCCCCCGTGCCACCCATGTGTACGATGTCCGCTCCCCAGTGCCCCCGTGTGTGTACGCTGTCCCCCCAGTGCCCCCCGTGTGTACGCTGTCCCCCCCCCCCCCCCCCCCGTAAGTGTACGCTGCCCCCCCCCCCCAGTGCTTCCCGTGTGTGTGTACGCTGTCCCCCTGGCATCCTACATTCTCTACCATCCACCCAGGGGACATGGCCGCCCGCCAGCCAGCAGCTCCTATCCCCGGCATCTTACATCCCCTACCATCCAGGCCGGGGACGTGCTTGCCTGGCCGCCCGCCTGCAGCTCCTAAAGCTGAGCCCTTTATTATTATTGTTAATATTATTATTATTATATTTCCTGCCCAGACCCATGCTGCCGCCGGGACCAGGTTCAGGCGCTTCCACAGCCTGTGGCCTATCAATCTGGTGAAGCTCCGGCCTTGAATTGCCTCCGCCTCCCGGAAGACAGAAAGCAGCCACCCGGGCCATCAGTGGAGCAGCTGCACCCAGGTAAATCCATCCCCGCACTGTCCCTGTGTGTACCCTGTCCCTGTGTGTACCCTGTCCCCCATCCCCACTATCCCTGTGTGTACCCTATCCCCCATCCCCACTATCCCTGTGTGTACCCTGTCCCCCACACCACTATACCTGTGCATACCCTGTCCCCCCACTGTCCCTGCATGTACCCTGCCCCCTCAGTGCCCGCCGTGTGTATGCTGCCCCCCCAGTGCCCGCTGCCCCCCCCCAGTGCCCCCGTGTGTACGCTGCCCCCCCCCCCCAGTGCCCCCTGTGTGTATGCTGTCCCCCCCAGTGTCCCCGTGTGTATGCTGTCCCCCCCACCCCAGTGCCCCGTGTGTACGCTGTCCCCCCCCCCAGTGCCCCCATGTGTACGCTGTCTTTCCCCCAGTGCCCCCGTGTGTATGCTGTCCCCCCACAGTGCCCCCCATGTGTGTGCTGTCCCCCCCAGTGTCCCGTGTGTACGCTGCCCCCCCCAGTGCCCCCATGTGTACGCTGCCCCCACCAGTACCCAGTGCCCCCCGTGTGTACGCTGTCCCCCCCAGTGCCCCCGTGTGTACGCAGTCCCCCCCCCAGTGCCCTCGTGTGTACGCTGTCCCCCCCCCCCCAGTGCCCTCGTGTGTACGCTGTCCCGTCCCCCAGTGCCCTCGTGTGTACGCTGTCCCGTGCCCTCGTGTGTACGCTGTCCCCCCCCCAGTGCCCCCGGGTGTACGCTGTCCCCCCCGTGCCCCCCGTGTGTACGCTGTCCCCCCCAGTGCCCCCGTGTGTACGCTGCCCCCCAGTGCCCCACGTGTGTACGCTGCCCCCCCAGTGCACCACATGTGTACGCTGCCCCCCCCCCAGTGCACCACATGTGTACGCTGCCCCCCCCCGTGCACCACGTGTGTACGCTGCCCCCCCCAGTGCCCCACGTGTGTACGCTGCCCCCCACCCCAGTGCCCCACGTGTGTACGCTGCCCCCCCCAGTGCCCCACGTGTGTACGCTGCCCCCCCCAGTGCCCCACGTGTGTACGCTGCCCCCCCCCAGTGCCCCACGTGTGTACGCTGCCCCCCCCCAGTGCCCCACGTGTGTACGCTGCCCCCCCAGTGCCCCACGTGTGTACGCTGCCCCCCCCCAGTGCCCCACGTGTGTACGCTGCCCCCCCCAGTGCCCCACGTGTGTACGCTGCCCCCCCCAGTGCCCCACGTGTGTACGCTGCCCCCCCCAGTGCCCCACGTGTGTACGCTGCCCCCCCAGTGCCCCACGTGTGTACGCTGCCCCCCCCCCAGTGCCCCACGTGTGTACGCTGCCCCCCCCAGTGCCCCACGTGTGTACGCTGCCCCCCCCCAGTGCCCCACGTGTGTACGCTGCCCCCCCCAGTGCCCCACGTGTGTACGCTGCCCCCCCCCAGTGCCCCACGTGTGTACGCTGGCCCCCCCCCAGTGCCCCACGTGTGTACGCTGCCCCCCCAGTGCCCCACGTGTGTACGCTGCCCCCCCCCAGTGCCCCACGTGTGTACGCTGGCCCCCCCCCAGTGCCCCACGTGTGTACGCTGGCCCCCCCCCCAGTGCCCCACGTGTGTACGCTGCCCCCCCCTCCGGGTCCCCCACGTGTGTACGCTGCCCCCCCCCAGTGCCCCACGTGTGTACGCTGCCCCACGTGTGTACGCTGTCCCCCCCAGTGCCCCCGTGTGTACGCTGTCCCCCCACAGTGCCCCCCATGTGTACGCTGTCCCCCCCAGTGCCCCCGTGTGTATGCTGTTGTCCCCCCCAGTGCCCCCATGTGTACGCTGTGCCCCCCCATTTGTGTACGCTGTCCCCCCAGTGCCCCCCCATTTGTGTACGCTGTCCCCCCCAGTGCCCCCCCCCCGTCTGTACGCTGTCCCCCCAGTGCCCCCCGTGTGTGCGCTGTCCCCCCCAGTGCCCCCCGTGTGTATGCTGTCCCCCCCAGTGCCCTGTGTGTACGCTGTACCCCCAGTGCCCCCCCATGTGTACGCTGTGCCCCCCATGTGTACGCTTTTCCCCTCCAGTGCCCCGTGTGTACGCAGTCTCCCCAGTGCCCCTGTGTGTACGCTGTCCCCCCCAGTGCCCCCCGTGTGCACGCTGTGCCCCCCCTATGGGTACCCCGTGTGTACATTGTCCTCCTTCAATGCCCTACAGTAAAGCTTCTACACTCTGGGTGCCATGCTCATTGCCAGGGGTTTCATGGGATGGATGTCTTGCCTGTTGACAGGGGTTTCATGCACTGGGACGGGTGTCATACTCAATGCCAGGGGTTTGTAATGCTTGTGGCCGGGGGTAATACTCATTGCCAGGGGTGTGTTATCATTAAACATTTAAAAGATCTAATTTTATTCTTACACTGAAATCTAAAATTTAAAATAAAAATAAATTGGAAAAAGCTATGAAATTCCATTGACAAAAAAACCTTACGGTTTCACATGTCCCATTAAGGCTTCTTACACATGATCTGGCATTTCTGAAACCTGTTGTAACTCTTCCACTCAAACGCCAAAAAGCAATGAAATTACGATCATTAAGGCTGACGCCTTAATGGACATGTTCCTTGCGCAATACAGATATGGTACGCCATCACAGCCTGTGGGTAAGTGCAGATTCAGCACTCTCACAGAGGGCCTTATTCTGATCGGTGCGGATATTCCCGCATGCGGACGGACCGCCGATGTTGATCGTCTGCGCATGTGCAGAGGTCACTCTGCGCATGTGCAGGCGATTTCGCTGCACGGATTCTTTATACGCCGCACAGGGGGCCTAGAGGGGCGTGAGGGGCTACTTAGCCTCATTACCCTATGCATACGCCCCGCGTTTCATGGGCGTTCCCATGCAAACGCGGGGCGTATGCATGGTAATGAGGCCGTGACGCGTGGGTACGGGGCGGGCATCTGACATCGCCGGATGTCAGCTGCCCGCCCCCATACATGATTTCACACAGACAAGTGTCCGTGTGGTCTTGTGTTGCGGGACCTGGTGGAGCGTGCGGCCCTGCATTCGATGTTCGGCGACCATCGAATGCAGGGGCTGCTCCCAAGACGGAGGAGGCGTATCCCCGTCCAATTTCATGCGGATCGCCACATATCCGCGTACGGACGGCAGGTGGCGATCCGTATGGAAGGCGGGGATTCGCCTGCACGGTTGCGGCCGCATATTCTGATCGGGCCGCACCGATCAGAATAAGGCCCAGAGTGAGATTGCTGTCACTCACACAATGGTGGAGCTGCTAATTCACAGATTTGTGTGCTCATTGGAATACACACATGCAGTCTATGCAACTGAAGGTCTGAGCAGTTATGTGGCACACTCATCCTAATAAGTACCTGCAATTATCTAAAATTGTCTATACATCTGAGTTACTATAGTGTTCATTCTAGCACCCACCATCTTTAAAATCCCATGCAGTTCCTCTTCCCTGCCTGGGGTGTAGCTGTCTGCTATAGTAATTCTAGCACAGTGTGGTCTGTATGTCCGCACTGCAGACCAGACCTGTGCTAGAAACACTACAGCAGACAGCAACACCCCAGACAGGGTAGAAGAACTGCATGGGTTTTCAAAGATGGCAGATGCTAGAATAAACACTATTACAAGAACTATCCCACTGAGGGTCCAACATCTTTCACACTCACTACATCTATTCATTTCATGTAGTATACACATGCAGTTACCAGAAACATCTTTCATAATTGCAAAAACTATAATACTCCCAATTACTATGCATCAACACTTTCTTCTCCTATACGCCTTCAGGCTGCTCTGTCTTCCCCAATCCCTACTACTGTGTGTATTCCCTCATCCGCACCAATGTGTCTTTTCCCATCTGCCCTGCCCTTCCTTTCCACACAGATGCCACTGTTTCCTTCTATCTGTGTCACTGGCTTCCCCTCTATTAGTGATACTCTGTCTCCCCCTCCATCCATGCTGCTCTGCCCGCCTCATCCATGACACAGTTTCCTTCCATCTGTACTGCTGTCTCCCCTCTCCATCTGTACTGCTCTGTTTTCCCTTTATCCCCTTTGCTCCGAACCCCCTCCCCCATCAGTGCTGTCTTTCCTCCAACTGCTCCTCTGTTTCCCACCCAATCGCATCACTCTGTCTTGCCTTCCCCAATCTGTGCCACTCTTTTCCACCCATCTGCTTTGTTAGTCCCCCATCAGTGCTGCTTAGCCTTCCTACCATCTACGCATTTCTATTCCTCCCCATCCGCACCACACTGCCTCCTACCCAATCAACACCACTTTTACCCTATCCTCTCGGCTCTGTTTACTGCTCAGACCTTCAGTTGCATAGACTGCATGTGTGTATTCCAATGAGCACACACATCTGTGAATTAGCAGCTCCACCATTGTGTGAGTGACAGCAATCTCACTCTGTGAGAGTGCTGAATCTGCACTTACCCACAGGCTGTGATGGCGTACCATATCTGTATTGCGCAAGGAACACGTCCATTAAGGCGTCAGCCTTAATGATTGTAATTTCATTGCTTTTTGGCGTTTGAGTGGAAGAGTTACAACAGGTTTCAGAAATGCCAGATCATGTGTAAGAAGCCCTAATGGGACATGTGAAACCGTAAGGTTTTTTGTCAATGGAATATATATATATAGATATATATAAATATATATATCTATCCATCACCAAAACCGGTATAAAGAACCGTAATGCAAATCACTGTTCAACAGTTTTAATACAAATTTATATAAAAAACACAAGATAAAAGCATTTTTCTCATCCGTATAGAGTCAATTTGGTTCAACAAGTACAAGGAATAAATCCAACGCGTTTCGTCGTAAACGACTAGGGCGTGGAGGGAGAATAAAAGTGTGCCGAACAGACGTGGTGCTACGTTTCAGTGTCCATGTCAACTGTATTAACATTCGGCTAAAAAAAAACTGTGAAAAACCACATGTCGACATTTTGACTGTCGACCTTGCCCATGTCGTCCTAATGCTTGTGTCGACCCAATGACCTGTCGACATAGACACATGTCGACCTTTCTGCATGTCAACCTAATGGTGTCGACCCAATGCTTGTGGACCAACTTCTTGTAGACCTAATGATCCATATCCGTTAGTTGTTTATTATCTCTTCTCTTAACGTGCCACAAGTTTGTTTTTTTGCTAAATTGATGTAACAAACATTTCTACCATCTAATATGCCTTTACAGTATAAATAAGTCAGTGGTGGTTTATAGGTCATCTAAATCCCCAAATTTACATTTTCATATTCTGTAAAAGGGAGTTTGGATATAGGACAAAAATCTGAAATAATAAAGCATGCTATGTCAGTTATGATTACTGAGAGTTTACTTGCCGCACTTCTGTATTTGAATCCACAAATCTGCAGAAGCTGATTTAAAGTGATGAAAAAATAAAGTGAATTTACTTGGATACTTTAACGCATGCATGTCCAAACTATGGCCTCCCCAGCTGTTGTGAATATACCCATCATGTCTTGCTCCAGTTTTGCTATTAGGGAATGTAAAAACTATGGCAAGGCATGCTAGGATTTGTAGGCATGTCAAAACTATGGAGGGCCCTAGTTTGGACATGCCTGCTTTAACGGGTCAGTGAAACTTTCAGGTGACCAGAAGTTCCGTCTCTGTGCCGAGTCCCCGAGCACACCATGGTGACATAGCACTTGCTGAGAAGTGCCTCCAGAGTGGCTGGCATGGCGTGCACACCTGATGGCACGTGGTTAGTACAGGACTGTCCTTATTAGACTTGGGGGTGGGGTTTGATGCTGTTTTTGCGCGGCTTTGTGTAGTGTATGTCATGTGTCCCTGAAGATGAGGTTAACGTTGTTGGAATTAATATCAATGAGTTGGATGTAACTGTGAACATTTTAACAAAAATGATCATCTTAGCAGCTCTTCCAACACACCCATGAGGTGGCTGCTAGGTGTCGTTTTTTTTTTGGGGTGTCGCCAGTAGCCATAATCCCCAGCTTTTGCGTCAGTGTCGCCACTGTCAGGTAGAGCTGCATCTAATGAATGCCGGATTGTTTCCTCCCTTTTATCATTTTCCTTTTCCTAATTTCTGGAAGTAGTTTAAATGTTCCAGGGGGAAATTTACTAAGATGTGTATTCTACTTCACATGTGATGTTGTTATGAGCAACCAATCAATCCTGTCTACTATCTTCTAGGCTGCATCTAATAAATCTGGATCCAGTCGCCTTCGTTTGTTGGTGATATGTGGTTCCAACGGCTCATGGCATTTCCTTTTCCGATTTTCTGGAAGTGGTGTAAACTTTCCAGTTTCTATGCTGCAGCAAACTAAATCTGGATCCAGTCGCCTCCGTTTGTTGGTGATTTGTGGTTCCAACGGTTCATGGCATTTTCTTTTCCTAGTTTTAGGAAATGGCGTAAATTTTTCATCTTCCAGGCACTTTATGAGATGTTGCCTCATTAATGGCACATTGTAGGTGCAGCTGGGGATATTGCCGGTGAACAGTATTTCTACAGCATTTGCTATAGCATATATACCACAATCCTTTGTGCTCTTCCTCTGTTTCTCCGTATTCATAATTTGCAAATGCCTCTGCTCCTCTGGAACATTACAATAGAAGGCATACAGATGATTGTTGTAAGGGGCGCCAAACTGAAAATTATCACTATCCGCAATGTATATCTTTCCATCCTTAAAATATGTTACGAACGCGTGAGATCTATTTCCACCAAAAAACACTATGTGGATCTGCACTGCTGGCTCAGACAGGGGACTGAAGGAACTAGCATATCCTTTTGCCAAATCTTGCAGGCCATTGATCTTAAATTGTTTGCGCAGTATGTACTGAGCAGCATCTACAATTCTGAAATTGACACCTCTGGTGCCTTCCAGGCGGAGCCTGTCCTTTTTTAACAGCCCTAAATTAGGCTGCCACATGTTATTGAAATGAGAAAACGCGTATGTATATCTACACAAAAAATGTATGTACCACACAGCTCACTCTCATCAAATTACTGATTGTTATTCACCAAGCGAAGCCTTTTTTATGACCTCTGAGTGACATCACAAAGGCTGCCTGTGACATCATCAGCCTCACTGTGCCTGTGACATCATCAGCCTCACTGTGCCTACATTCCACTACTGAATGTAATCATTTGTGATCTATTATAAAGTTTATTTACCAGGGCTAGAAAGGGCACAGGGTAATGGCCATCACTCACTAGCATGCAGGAATAGCCAATCATTATTTTGTGGGTAAGACAAACTGAGGAGGGGCTGAGACATATAAAAAGGAGCAATGATCGATAAGAAGATGAGAGGAAAGGAGGGGCTAGAGGTGAAGGGATGCAATGAGAGAAAAGGGAGAGAAAGAAGAGAGATGTAAATATAGGCCACGGCTACACAGCAGCTGTGGGGGCCACATGTTAAACACTCCTGATGTAGGCCAAACCAGAGCTTTGCAGAGGGTAGGGTGATGTGCACAGCATATTTTCCATCTCTGTATTTAGCTACCCATCTTGTCATTGTTATCTCAGAGATAGAAGTGGGCACGCTACGAGGCCAGGCCCCCCTGACTTGTGGCACACTCCTGTGAGTCCTTACCACACACTCATTTTTGCGCATGTACACTGAAAGGGCAGGGCTGCAAAGCAATCTGTCCATGGCCATTATAAGATAGAAGAATTGAGGAGGATTTGCTCAATACGCCTTAAAGTAGCCTTGTGGTAGCTACAGTAGTAAGCACTGTCCAGATATTCCGTATAAAGAACATTATTGCTCTTCCAGCTCGCAGACTGTGCTATACTCATTATGACGACCACTCAGTCCTCAAGCACAGTACTAACGGGTTGACTTGAGTTTTGTCTCCTTGTATGTTGGTATTGCCCATGGCACAGTCTCGCTGCTTATCTGGGTTCAAACAGACAGAACCTTTGAGGCAATTGGCAATATGCCTACGGAACAGTTGTGAATGCCCTCATGCAAAAAAAAAAAATCATTGCACATATTTTTGTAGCTGCCCATCATAAAAATAGTATCACACTAGTTATACTTGCAATTTATCTTCCGCTTACTCATTATGTCTAATGACACACAGCTCCCAAGTGTCCATCATCAACTGTGGTAGAAGACAAGAGAACAGAGACATTTCCAAAAGTCTTAGGAGCCCATTTATTATTGTGCACTTGCAGTTATTAGCTGCAAATACTAAGAATCCCCCCAACTATATGTCATAGATACCTGATGCTCCATTCTGCCTGCAGCAGCATCTTCCCATAGGTTTCTCTGGGGGAGTGCGATGGCATAACTACCAACAAGATGCTCTGTTTCTGGACATCCATGCCAGTGGCAGTTGCAGGGCTGCAGCACAGTCCAAAATTCAGATAGGGTGGACCCACCAACTGCCACCCTAAACAGCACAGTCCAGACTCACTGGCAGGTGTGGCTCCTCTATTTGAGTTTGCCACAGTGGTGCAGTCCCACCTCTGCAACTGGCAAGGAAGTCCAGGAGCAGAGCATTTTGTCCCTCCTGGAATGGGTCATGTTGGGAGGTATGCAATGCTGCTCAATTTACCAACATCCGGAACGCGATGTGTTCCTGATATCGACTACCGCCATATGAAAGTGGTGCTAGCCCATGGACTACACATCACATAGCTGACTGGCCAGATGGTTCCGCCCAGAAAGTAACCGCTGTTCAGCACAGTAATTGCTGACACTGCATGCACAGGCCACCGGGCAGCTCACTGAGCATATCACAGGGACAGTCTACTTTCTGAGCCCTGTCCCTGCCTGTGCTCAGTAATACATCCAGCAGATATGATCGCATATTGCAGTGCAGCCTTGAGTGCTAATATCGCTCCCAGATTGCATTGAATATCATTGCTAAATTTGACTCTTTGCCTGCAGTATTTTTCTCTATGTCAGGGGTGTCGTAACTGTTTGCAAAGAGTGCCAGATATGGTGACGTGAAAATGTGTGGGGGCCGACCATCAGAATGGTCCCCCACTCTGCCCCATTCACTGTATGTCCCCCAGCGTGCCCTCATTCACTGTATGTCCCCCAGCATACCCCCATTCACTGTATGTCACCCAGCATGCCCCCACTCACTGTATGTCCCACAGCGTGCCCCTACTCACTGTATATTCCCCGTCTGACCCCCCCTTCTCCGTATTTCCCCCAGCCTACCCCCATTCACTTTATGTCCCCCACTCTGCCCTCATTCACTTTATGTCCCCCACTCTGCCCCCATTCACTTTATGTCCTCCACTCTGCCCCCATTCACTGTACGCCTTCACTCTGCCCCATTCACTGTATGTCCCCCACTCTGCCCCATTCACTGTATGCTTTCACTCTGCCCCATTCACTGTATATCCCCCACTCTGCCCCATTCACTGTATGCCTCCCACTCTGCCCCATTCACTGTATGGCCCCCACTCTGCCCACATTCACTGTATGCCCCCCACTCTGCACCATTCACTGTATATTCCCATAAACTGCCCCTCCATCGCTGTATGTACCCCATTCACTGTATGCCCCCCCTCTGCACCCTTTCACTATGTCTCTCAGCCTGCCCACCCTTCTCTGTATGTACCACATACTGCCTCCCTTCACTGTATATTCCCCTGCAGGTGACAGACGCTTGGGATCCCGCCGCCGCCGCCCTTCTCTGCATATTACGAGAGCAAGCTTCCCCTTTGCTGCCCCCCCCCTCCTGGCACACTGCTGTCACTGTGATCGCGATGGAGGGTGATATATAATTGCAGCAGCAGGAGTTGGACACGTACTCATCTGAAAGACGGCAAACACGTCTCACAGTGGCAAACAGCACCCCCTCACCAATGCAGACAGCAAGCCAGCAAGGGAAAGGCGCGCTCGCCGGGGTCCCACCTCTAGAGTCCTGTGCTGTGCATCCCACTTCAGCCTCCAGCCGCCCCGCTTCTGGCTGGAGGCTGCGGGCCGCTTGAAGTAACATCCCGGGCCACAATTGGCCCCCGGGCCGGACTTTGGACATGCCTGCTCTAGATCTTGTAGTTTATCCGTAATCATGAAATACAACAGTGATGGATTTAAAAAAATAAGATTAAGATCCTGACCACACCTCCCCACTCTATATTTAAATACCAGCCCAGGCACAGATACTCGGGTCTGGTTATAGATTTGGGAACGGCAGTTACATTTAAATGCAACAGATCTCTGTACGGCTTCACACCAACTTGCCGGCCTCAAGCAGTTGTCCTATTTGGTCTCTTGAGAAGGGGTGGATTATGCAGGTGGGTGGGGGCAAAGCCTACACCGTACTGCACAGTTATCTGGCGCTGTTGGAAAAAATGCGTCTAAAATATAATGGGTAATATATAATTAATCCACTGCTGCTTGCAGATGGTTTATATGAGTTGGCTAAAACTCATAAAGTACAAAGGAGTGTGTGTTCTTTAAACCACTTTGCGCTGCTAGATGGATTTAAATAGTTGAATATACCACTGGACAGATGGACACTGGACACACTGTTATGAAATTATGAAAAATATTTTATACATAAAATAAGAATATACACAAGCATAAAAAAAAATATATCAATATTAGAATATATCCATCTGTCCAGTGGTATATTCAACTATTTAAATCCATCTAGCAGCGCAAAGTGGTTTAAAGAACACACACCTATTTGGTCTCTTGCCAGACTTATAAAGCCAGTCATTTGGTTGTTTTTCCACCTTTATGTTTTGGTTCTCAAACTGGTTCCTCAGGACCTCAAACAGCTGTCATTTCTCAGGTCCCCTGGCAGGTGCACAGGGGTACTCATTACTCACTGACACATTTTAAAAGATCAACAACGGAGCTAATTATCTCACCTGTGAATCTTTGAGGAGACCTGAATATGATGACCGAGTTTGAGAACATGTGCTCTAGTACAAACCCAGCCAAACTGTGGCTCCCCAGATGTAGTGAAACTACACATCCCAGCAGGTATGCGGTCAAGATGCCCGCATTCACTATAATGTTGCTGGCATCCCTACTACTGCCTGGAGACCAGTGCCGAAATATGAAAGTCTATTGGATTGCACAGATTTTCGCACGGAGGACCGATGTTGCGCTTCTGCACGGGCGCATTTCTGCACATGTGCAGATGCAGGCTGCGTTCACCCACGGCAAACATTCTGTTCGCTGAGTGCATGCACCCTACACGGAGAGTGGGCAGCGGAGAAGGGCGGGGGTTGGAATGTGGGACCATTTGTAGACAACAAGTAGATAGACAGCCATTAGGTCGACACCATTAGTTCGACAACTCAATAGGTCGACATGATTTTAGGTAGACATGCCATTAGGTCGACATGTCATTAGGTCGACATACCATTAGGTCGACATGTCATTAGGTCGACACTGCCATTAGGTCGACAGTGTCTAGGTCGACAGTCAAAAGGGCGACATGGTTTTTTTCACAGTTTTTTGGCCGAAATGTCAACACAGTCGACATGGACACAGTTTGAAGTGAACCGCAGCCCCTCGCTTCGCTCGCGATGCTTCGGGCACACTATTTTATTCTCCCACCACGCCCTAGTGGATGGTAGGGCATGAAATACCGCCTGTCGGCTCAAAAAACAGTGAAAAAAACCATGTCGACCTAGACACTGTCGACCTAATGGCAGTGTCGACCTAATGGCAGTGTCGACCTAATGACATGTCGACCTAATGGTACTTGTTGTCTACAAATAGTTCGGATACCGGGGGTTGCCGGGCAGCCTCATTACCATATGGGAATTTTGCAGCCTTGTGAGTCAATCAGAACAAGGTCCTGAGTATTAAGTATTCTGCACATCAGCATGACTGGTTCACGCTCTTACTGGTTTCCCTAGCACAGAAGAATGATTTGCTCCTGGGGACTAAGCAGAAGTACACTATGGACACTTACCGCAGAACTTGACGTGCGGATTCTTGGCACACAAGACTTGGGCCTGTGAGGAAGCAAAGTTACTGTCTGCGCAAACGGGTCCACGTCCCTTTTGGGTCTCAGCTGACGGTCGTACCAAACTCTAAGGTCAGTGTCAATATTATTGGCTGTGGCTGAAGCCCCAGAACAAAACCTAGGGCCCCTGGAAAGAAAGAAATATTTATAAATGCAGCCAATTTACAGCAGTCTGTCTGTCTGTCTCGTCACAATAGACCACAGGGCTGGATTAAGGGAGGGGCGATAGGGGTCCCCACACATTAGGCGCCCCCAAAAATTGACAGCTCGGGTTTGTGCAGTGCATACATCCCTGCCCTCCCTGAGAAGGACATCGCATCGTGTTGTTTCACTACTATCAATTTTTTTTGTTTCAACGGTAGTGGTTTTACCATTCGATTCGATGTTTGCCACCATCAAATGGTAAACATTTAATAGGGTTCCAATGGTCCCGCCAGCCAGCCAAGCTGCAGTGCTTCTGCGCATGCGCGGCCAGGCTGAAGATGTTTGCGCATGTGCAAAAACAGTATTTGCGCATGCGCCAAAAATATATATATATTTTCTCTTTCAATGGTCCTGGTGACACAGCTCAACATTGGGATGTAGGAGGGTCCGTAGGAGCCAGGCACCTATCCTAAAGCTTTTGGAGGGTAGGCTCCTCCCTTCTGCATCCCAGACTCCTCAGTTCGTGTTAGGTGCCCACTGGAGTGGGTGCTATTCTAAAGGGCTGCTGGAGCAGCCGAAGGAGTAGAGTTAGTTAGGAGTTTTTTATTTTATTAACTTTTACACTAGCTAGGCAGAAGTGCGTCCTGTCAGCTCACTGTGCACGGGGGAGACACTGTCTGGTCTCCCTGTACAGCGCTTACAGCTTCTATTAAGAAGCTGCCTGGGCTCTGGAGCGCTCTGAAACCGGCTTCACGCTAGGTGGGGATCATGGGGGACAGGCGCTCCGTGATGGCGGTGGCCATTTTCTGCGGAGCTTACACACTGAGCTCCTATATGAGAGGACAGCAGTGTGTTACAGTCATGTTCCAGTCATGTTCCAAGTGGTCCCCAGCAGAGGGGGAGACACTGGAACTTGGAGATCCTGCAGTGGGAGCGGCTGTCTGGGGGTGGTTGGCGCCAAAAGCCACGGACCCCGCAGCAGCAGGGACTTGGTCTCTTCCCTCACTCTGTTTTGGCACCATTCGGAACGCTTGCTGCGGAGCTGAGCTGGCTGACAGATCCTGGCAGAGTGATTGGATTTCCTGGGCATCGTTTTCCCCACTGTGAACGCTTCAGACAGATAAGTGACTGAGTACATTGGCTCTGTATAAAACGCCTGTACATTTTGCGCTGTGACTGTGTTAATTTTACATCATGTCTGAGCAACAGTCTGTAGCTTTGGGGGAGGGAGCCCTTAATGCATTGAGCGCCTGCAGTGTTTGTACACTGAATTTTGTCCCTGAGCAGATGGCCAAGGGGGGCTTGTGTATTACTTGCGCTGCTGTGAGACCCATGGGGAGTGAACCCCAGAGGGTAGAGCAATCAGAACCTGCGTGGGCCAGTACCCTGGGCAAGTCTGTTAATGCCTTAGTGCAATTGCTGGACAGGCAGAGTGATGTGTTGGTAGCTTCCCCGAGACCCATGTCATCATCTCAGCAGTCCTCTGGCTCCTTGCCTCTAACCCAGGCAGATCCTGGCTTCTTACAGGTCATGCAGGATACTGCTAAGGGGATCAGCAGGTTTAATGATTTGTTAGACAAATTTGATGGTGATACTGTGGGGACCCTTAAAAGGTCTTATTCAGTGCCATTTCTTGTTACTGAAGAGGAGGGAGAGTACACAGACATCCCCTGGGATCAGGGTGATGACTCTGAGGATTCCTCGGCCTCAGGGGTGGAGGATTTGATTACTGCTGTTAAACAGGCTTTGAACTTGTCTGTGGAGGATAAAACTCCTGCAAAAGGTGTTTTTAAAAGGCAGCGTAAGGAAACTGTTACCTTCCCTGCGGATGAAGGTTTACAGGATTTATTGGAAGGGGCTTGGAAAACGCCCGATAAAAGGCTGTAGATGCCTACGAGATTTTTAAGTCTATACTCCATGCCTGAGGCTCATGCAGACCTCTGGGAAAAAGTTCCGGTGGTAGATGCTTCTGTGGCACGGCTTTCTAAAGCCACGGTGCTACCTGTCCAGGGGGGGCAGCCTTTAAGGACCCCGTAGACAAGAAGCTGGAAGGTAACCTCAAGGCAATATTTGAGGGGGTAGGCTACACTTTACGCCCTCTTATAGCATCAGCCTGGGTCTCTAAGGCCATGATTGTGTGGGCCAATGACCTGTGTACAATTTTACATGCTTATCCATGTGTGTTGCTGAGAAGCTTAAAGCAGCTGCGGAGTATGTGCTTGAGGCTGAGGAGGAAGCTCTCAAAATGGCTTCCAGAGTTTCCACAGTGTCCGTCAATGCCAGGAAAGTGCTTTGGCTTAAAGCCTGGGAGGCGGATAATGAATCAAAAAAGGCCTTAGAGGCATTAGCTTTTAAAGGAAAGCTGTTGTTTGGTTCAGAGCTGGAAGAAATTATTAAGCAGGCCACGGGAGACAAAAGTACTTTCCTGCCGGCTCCTGCAGCTAAGCAGGCCTCAAGGTTTTCTGCTTTTAGGCCGTCCTTTCGGCCCTAAAGGCCCTGTCCTTTTGAGGACAGTCTTTTAGGGGAAAGTTTCAGTCCTCCAGGGGCAAGGCCCCAAAGTCAAAGTTCGGTTCCTTTCATAAGAAACCAAGCACCAAAGGAGAGGACAAGCCCTCCGCATGACTACCTGGGGAATACCCCAGCGGTGGTCAAGGTGGGGGGGCGTCTGAGATGGTTCAGGGATGCGTGGGCATTGTTGGGCCAGGATTCCTGGGTGAAAAACATTGTATCCCAGGGTTACAGAATTCCCTTCAAAGGTCTTCCTCCGAGAAGATTCATTCCTACACCACTGCCAAAGGAGTCGCGGCTCTGTGTTGCTCTTTTGGTGGCGGCTCAATCTCTCTTAGAGAAAGGTCTGGTTATCCCGGTCCCTCGAGCGGAGTGGAAGAAAGGCTTTTATTCTTTTGGTGCCCAAGCCAGACGGGTCTTTCAGACCAATCTTAAATCTAAAGTCCTTGAATCTCCATCTGTGGGTAGACCATTTCAAGATGGAATCTCTATGGTCTGTGCTGCTAAGCCTGGACCAGGGAGAATTTTTGGCGTCCATGGATGTCCAGGACGCATATCTTCATGTGCCAATCCATCCGGAACATCAGGCTCTCTTGAGGTTTGTGATAGGAGACCTGCATTTGCAATTCCAGGCGTTGCCCTTTGGTCTGGCCACGGCACCAAGGGTATTCACCAAAATAATGTCAGTAATGGCGGCGGCCCTCCGACTGAGGGGAATCACTGTGATTCCGTATTTGGACGACCTGCTGTTCCAAGCAGAGACGGCGGAAAAGTTGCAGAGTCACTTGGCAGAAGCCATCAGGTTTTTGCAGGCTCACGGTTGGCTTTTAAATTTACAAAAGTCTCAGTTGGTGCCGTCACAGAGACTCCAGTTCCTGGGAGTTGTCCTGGATACCCATCTACATCGGGTATTCCTACCAGAGACAAAGGCCAGGGACCTGGCCTCCTTGGTGCGGGAGATCCTGGGGTCTCAGAGCCCATCGGTTTGGAGGTGTTTCAAACTGTTGGGGAAAATGGTGGCGACTTTCGAGACGCTACAGTTCGCCAGGTTCCACTCTCGAGTGTTCCAGTGGAACATCCTGACATCTTGAAGTCAGAGCACATAGTGTTGTCTCCAGAAACACGGTCTTCCCTGCATTGGTGGATGGAGGTGGATTCCCTTCAGTGGGGTCGGTCTCTGCAGTCCTGGGACTGGCTGGTAGTCACTACCGACGCCAGTCTCAGGGGCTGGGGGGCAGTGGTTTTGGACCTGCGCCTCCAGGGCTTATGGACCTCGGAGGAGTCTGCCTTGCCGATCAATATCCTGGAACTGCGGGCTGTGTGGAAAGTGATATCTCTGGCAGGAGAAAGACTGCAGGGTCTTCCTTTAAGGATTCAGACCGACAACGCCACGGCTGTGGCGTACCTGAATCATCAGGGAGGCACACGCAGCAAGCTGGCCATGTGGGAGGTTTCTCGGATCTTCTTGTGGGCGGAACAGAATGTTCCAGCGTTGTCAGCGATATTCATCCCGGGGGTGGAGAATATCGAGGCCGATTTCCTGAGCAGGGAGGAGCTGCTAGAAGGGGAGTGGAGCCTGAACCCACAGGTGTTTCATCAGATTACACTGAAGTGGGGAACTCCGGAGGTGGACCTGATGGCATTGAGGTTAAATAATCAGGTGCCCAGGTTCTATGCCAGGACAAGAGATCCACGCAGCAGTAGATGCAATGACTATTCCCTGGGAGGAGAATCTGCTTTATGCCTTTCCGCCTTTCCAATGCTGGCGAGAGTATTGCAAAGAATCCAGTCCCAAGGAATTCCGGTGATTCTAGTAGCCCCGGATTGGCCAAGGAGGTTCTGGTACTCGAGGCTTCAGAGATTGTCTGTGGACTCGTGGCGGCTACCTCTGAGGTCAGATCTGTTAAACCAAGGGCCGTTCTTACACATGGATTCAGCTCGGCTAAATTTGACGGCTTGGCTATTGAAACCGCCATCTTGAGGAACAAGGGTTTCTCGGAGGCTGTGGTTAACACCATGGTAAAAGCTAGGAAGTCAGTGTCTTCAGCAAACTATTATAGGGTCTGGAAGACCTATATTAGGTGGTGTGAAAGGCAGAAGTCGCATACATCGCGATTTCGACTTTCAAAATGGTTGGAGTTTTTGCAGGATGGTTTTTCGTCTGGGTTAAGCCTTCAATCACTCAAGGTACAGATATCGGCCTTGTCAATTTATTTCCAGAAAAGGATAGCTTTGCTACCGGAGGTGCAAACTTTCCTGCAAGGGGTTTCACGATTGAAACCTCCCTACAAGCAACCAGTGGCTCCATGGGATTTATCGCTGGTACTGGAGTGTCTTCAAAAGGCGCCCTTTGAGCCGCTGAGATCGGCTGACCTTAAGTTCCTTACATGGAAGCTTGTATTTTTGTTGGCTGTTGCGTCAGCAAAGAGAGTATCAGAGTTGGGAGCATTGTCATGCAAGTCTCCTTTTCTTATTTTTCATGATGACAGGGCTGTTCTTCGAACAGTACCCCAATTTTTGCCAAAAGTAGTCTCTGCTTTTCATCTGAATCAGGAGATAGTTCTGCCTGTGTTTCAACCCCCAGAGGGTTCAAGAAAAAGGGACAAATTGAGGAATTTGGATGTTGTGCGTGCCTTGCGCATTTATGTGGACAGGGTGAAGGGTGACCGGAAGACTGACACTTTGCTAGTCTTGTATGATGTGCACAAGATTGGTTGGCCTGCCTCTAAGAAGACCATTGCTAGGTGGTTGCGTTCTGTCATTGCCTTTGCATATACTAAGGTTGGTAGGCCTGTGCCGGCCAGGATTAATGCGCATACCACCAGGTCGTCGCCACCTCTTGGGCGGTTCGACATGGGGCCACGGCTGAGCAGGTTTGCAGGGCCGCCACTTGGTCATCTGTTCACACTTTTGCCAAATTCTATAGGTTCCATGAGTTCGCGTCGGAGGACGCATCATTCGGGCGAGCAGTGATGAGAGCTGCAGACCTGAGCGTACCCACCCAAAGGACCGGCTCTGGAACGTCCCAATGTTGAGCTGTGTCACCAGGACCATTGAAAGAGAAAAAGGGATTTTTGTAAGAACTTACCGTTCGAATCCCTTTTTCTGATATGGTCCTGGTGACACAGCGATCCCTCCCTTACGCTCAGTAAGTATGCCAGTGTTCATGATGTTTCATGTTATAAATGGTTGAAAAGTTATTTTTGAAATTGTGCATATAATATGTGCAGGCGTTTGTACTGAGTTAATGTATTCCAGTGGCTTTGAAAGATTGAACTGAGGAGTCTGGGATGCAGAAGGGAGGAGCCTACCCTCCAAAAGCTTTAGGATAGGTGCCTGGCTCCTACGGACCCTCCTACATCCCAATGTTGAGCTGTGTCACCAGGACCATATCAGAGAAAGGGATTCGAACGGTAAGTTCTTACAAAAATCCTTTTTTCCCTATCAAATACTTTTGATGCATAGTGACCATCGCATTGAAAGATTCAATGGCGGATGCCCAGCCATTATTTAAAAGATATATGTCCATCCCTACTCTCCAGGAGTAGCCCGGAGAGGAGACTCGGCAGCACTTCAGGGGGCGGGGCCTGATCTATATGTCATCAAGCCCCACCCCTAGTACAGGAAAACTCGCTATTCGCAGGTCCTCGAGGATGGGGCAGGACTAGTGATTTTTGGGAGCCTCCGGGAGTGTAGGCAACCCTGTCTCACATACATACAGTATGTACATAAATACACTGCCTCTCAAATACATACACTGCCTTATACATACATACATACATACGTACTGTTCATTCTAGCACCCACCATATTTGAAAACCCATCCATTTCTTCTTCCCTGCCTGGGGTGTCGCTTTCTGCTGTAGTGCTTCTAGCACAATGTTATCTGTATATCAGCACTGATATGCAAACCAGACCTGTGCTAGAAACACAACAGCAGACAGCGACACCCCAGGCAGGGAACAGGAACTGCATGGGTTTTCAAATATGGCGGGTGCTAGAGTGAACACTACATACATACATACATACATACATACATACATACATACACTGCCTCACATACATACATACATACATACATACTACATGCACTGCCACTGTCATTCCTACATACAGCTTTTGTGCTGTCACTGATAAAGTGATACCGATGGCGGTGGAGCCTGGGGTGAAGTGGAATGGTCCCTGGACAGCTGCTGCAGCCGAGGGACAGGGGAGGAGGAGAAGGGGGCCCTGGGTAAGGCACTTTGCCGACTTTTGGTATTCACTGGTGATGGTGGCATGTAGCCAACCTGGCACATTTGGTGCACAAGCATATGTGGGGGAATCTCTAAATACATACTGCTCTGCATATGTTCCACTATATGTGCATTATTCCTATGTACAATGTAACGGATGGAGCCGCCCAAGGACATATAGGGTGGAAATGCTTTGGAATTTCCTGGTAGGGAGAACCAGCACCCTTTAAATGTTTGACATTGACAATTGATGGTTTTGCCATCGATGGTGGAGAGCTGATGGCTTCCCGTCATTAATAGATCAGTAATGTTTGTTTTTTCTTCCCCGATCTTGTCTACGCCCACATCTACGCTTTTCTCGGCCCCATTCCCCTTCGCGGAGTTGTCTCACTCACAGGACAAGCATCAGCAAAGCTTCTTACCATGGATGTTTCTTAAACACTATGAAAGCATCATTTGTGTCACCTATTATTCTGCTAGAGCCACAAAGGGAACACCACAATTTTAAATCCGTTTTTGATTTGATTACATGATTGCTTCATAATAACACAAAACAGCAAGTGGTGGACCAGTGGCCGATCTGTCCCCGCACATCCCCTGCGCTCACTCCATGACCTTATAACCCTTCTGATTGGCCGCTTTATGGGGGTGTATTGACCAGAGGAGATTTAAGTTAGAGAAACGCGGGAGAGGCATGATTGCAAATTAGCTGTAAATGCTCGGAACAGATCCATTGTAGAAATATCCCCTTGCAATGCCTGACCTTCATGTTACTAGATTGACACAAATGCGCAGTGCTTCATTCGATGTTTCAGGATTCACATTTATTCTTTAATATGTATCTGAAAGTGTGCGAATAAAATGACTTTTGTCAATATATCTCATCTTCGTCCAGACTATAGGGGTTATTCTGGTTCACTCGCAAAGGCAAATTCCTTCTGAAATGGAAAAAACCATGTGTACCCCAAAACATTGAAACTTCTTATTTTTAGATTTTATACAATTGTGTGAAGACACTTTCCCACAATAATCTTGCTGTGAGGTTAAAAACTTCTTTGGCATGTATATCCCATACCTTTTTAATAATTGTCTATACGTATTGTGTTTATGTATAAACACATTGTATCCTGTTTTATTTGTACCATCTGTACCCCTGACGAAGTCCTCTGTGACGAAACGCGCTGGGTTTTATGAATAAAGGATCACTTGTCTGACTAGGAGTCTCCTTCTTATTTGAAAAGTGGACGGAAGAACTGATAAGGGTATCAGCGGAATGGACTAAACTGTGTGAATTGGCTCTGTATCTCTGTACACCCCTGGATCTCACTAACAGGAGAACCTTATCGGAGGAGCTGCTGTCTTTTTAGGATTAGTGCACTACTGAGGTTAACCCAATTGAGATATATATATATAATGCCAGCCAATCGGGTGGGACATGGGGGGCGTGTTTATGTTATGGTGTTAGGTATTTATTGCCTGTGTATGTTCATATGCTTTGTGTCTCTGATGACGGCGGTAACTCCGTAACGGCGTAGGACCGCTAAATAAAGCGATTGCGATTACTATGAAAACGAGGCTTGGTTCTCTGCAATAGATAACCTGTGTGTGAAAATGAGGCTTGACTAGAAACATACGGAGATGCCGCGCAATGAGTAAAAACACAGCTGATGACACTGTCAAATATATGAATACACGCCCATCTGGGCGGCGCGAGCATAAATAAATAGACGGAGACGAAGTGTGACAAACCATCTGATGAAGCCGCTGACCAGGAGAAGGCGGGGAAACGCGTCATCAAGCGTCACTGTAACTTCCGCAAACAAGCAAGACAACGTGAGCCGGGGAGATATTTGCCGGAGCAGGGAGTCCCAGAAAGGGCTGCAATATCGGGAAGACCAGCAGCCGGGGACCCGCTCCAGGCCAGCGAACTCTCACCCAACAGTGGACTAAAAATTGCTGCAACAGCTTGGAAGCCTAAGTATCACTTTTACTCAAATATGCTGCTATGCCTGAATGAATGAGCACTTGCAGTTTTTACAAATATGGAGCATCTATGAAGGCAGTTCTATAACCAAGCCTGATTGTGTGACTGACTAACACGCTTGCTATCACGATTAACATCAATGTGTATCAGTGTGTCTTAGTGAGTCTCTGGGACTGATTAAACCTTAAGTGGACAAAAAGCTACCAAGCCTCAGATCCACTCCATGTTTCAGCCTAATTAGGCACTTATAGATCTATTCGTAACGGAACATTGATTCTCTGTCACACTTACTGCAGCTTAGTGAAAGAAGTTTTTCTTCCTTTTTTTATATTTTTATGGCCAGAAATTGTTGTGCACATTTGATAGCTCTACCGACCGGTGTTATTATAAAATTGCATTAGAAATATTTCATTGTATTTTTTAATAAATTTATACTTTTTTGAATACTAATTAGTGTGGTCCATTAGCGCCGTTTACCTTGTGTATATGTTTTTTGTCTTTTCTGAGGGCTGAGTATCCCTTATAAACGGAAGCTGAGACCATTACTAGTGCCCTGCGCTTGGTTATATTCGATTGGTTTCTTGTCCGCTAAATAAAGGATTTTATTCTACTAAAAAGACTGTGAGAGTGCCGCCTTCATCCTGTTTACTTGCATTGGGATTCCTTGGAGTTCTTGGGATGGCACCGCAGCAAGATAAGCCTTTAACAAGCAGAGTGCCGGGTATTCCTGTATCTATATATATATATATATATATATATATATATACATACATACAATGGTGTACGACCGGCACTCCTTAGAGACTTAGGACATTTGCTCCCGGTGCCCTCCAAAAGATATAGATATGCAGGGAAGATGTCGGTGCTGGCGGCACTCAAAGCAGGGAGACTTGGTAATAAATGAAGACAAGCTGACACCGCACAGCTTGGGTGTGTGCGGTGTCAGCTTGTCTTCATTTATTACCAAGTCTCCCTGCTTTGAGTGCCGCCAGCACTGACATCTTCCCTGCATATATATATATATATATATATATATATATATATAGTGGGTTTTTAGCGTCAAACAGGTAGGCACAGGTGAGGTTTTGGCACAGACTTAGACAGTGACACCACGGCTTGGGTCCAAAACAGGGCTTGCCTGAGTTTATTGCAGCACTCAGAGCAAGAAACAAAAAAAAAATCAGCCTTTACACTTCAGGCAAAACAGAAAATAAAACCTGCTCGTCTGAGCTCTAACTAAACAGAATAAACGTCCCTCTCTATACCAGGGCCACACTATGTGACACTGGACACATACAGCAGATATAGATCAAGTAACGCAGTACTTACAGCCTTGTCTCTCTCTAGCAGCAGCTTACTGCCTCCAACCCCCAGGGAGAGAGAGAGACACCTATGGAGAGGGCTGGCTCCTTTTAAAAGAATCAGGTGCTCTCCTGATTACAAGCCCAGGACAGAACACCCTTTGTAAGCCGGAGTTTACCACACAGATTGAAACAGCCTGCAGTCTATATGCCATAAGACAGGATTCTAGGGGAAGGTACCTGCCGTCTATGACTGTCTTACAATATATATATATATATATATAGACCAATAATACAGCACTCCAGCTTTAGGCAGGTATTCAATGCTGGGAATTGGGGGAGGCAGCGAATCCTGTGTAGGATTCGCTGCACTTTCTCCCCAATTCTCCATGTAGGGCGATTCGCCGGGCTACCGCCCGTCCGCCCTATTCAACACTCCAGGGGCTCTCCGCCCCTGAGTGCGAATTTGCTGAGAATGGGGAGACAGGGCGGAGGGCAGGCGGCGAATGTAACAGGGCGGAGGGCGGGCGGCGAATGTGTCCGGGCGCAGGGCGGGCGGCGATTGAGCCAGGGAGCAGGGCGGGAGTACAGAGCTCAACTCCCTCCCACCCTTGTACTGTTTTGCTCACCTCTGCCTGTGCTCCTCAGCCGGGGGAAAGCACCCTGGACAGGGCGGAGGGCGAGCGGCGAATGCCGCCGGGTAGCTGAGGGACGGCTGCAGGCAGGGAGATGGAAGCCTCCCTGCCTGTGCCGGACAGGGGGTGAAGGAGGGCTGTGGGGGACACAGGGAGAGCCCCCCAGAGCTGGCAGGGGGCTGTGTTAGGGAGCCACTACACACTGGTCCCGATTGTGCATGTGTAATGATCGGGATCAGTGTGCAGTGAATATTAATGAGCGGCTCCCGGCTCGGCCCCCTGCTGGTGAATGTGTAAAAAAAATATATATATATTGTTTAAAAAAAAAAAAAAAATTTAATATATTCATGTGCTGCAAGCACATGAATAAAAATAGCATGCCCCTTCACAGAAAAAAAAATCTAATTTTTTGACACCAAAATAAAAATAAAAAACACTTTATTTTCAAAGATCACATTCCAGTTCTCCAGAAAAAGATGACGAATGTAAAATGGATAATCCGGGGAAAATCACTGGAGAAAGCAGTTCTCCACTTCAGCATTGAATACACTCTCGGCGATTTCCACTAAAAACCCCATTGAAAACCACTGGCGAATCCCGGTGAATCACAAACAGAGAATCGCCAGACATTCGCTCTTCATTTGCAGAGAATTGTGTCCATTGAATAGGGCGAATTGTTTTTCCTTTGAGAAAATTCCCTGTAAACCCGTGGAATTGCCTGATTCCCCAGAAAATATGGCGAATCAGAGGCATTGAATACTGGCCTTAGTGTAAAAATATTCTTTAAATGTGAAAAACAAGCAATGTTTCAACAACAACCGTGTTTTCGTCAGGTGTCCTGCGGATGAGAGGGGGTGTATGCATCCACTACAATGGCATACCTCCCAACTGTCACGATTACAGCGGGACAGTCCCGATTTTCAGGTCCTGTCCCACTGTCCCATCCACGGCAGGCATTGTCCCGCTGCGGGGGTGGCAGTTGGGAGACCCCCAATCTAATAGAATAGACGCTGTGCGCATGCGTATAGCGTCTATTCTCGTATGAACATGAGGTTGCGGCTAATTAGCATAAGCCGCACCCTCATTTGCATACCCCCGCCCCCTTTTCGGGCGCTCGCTATGTCCCTATTTCACCAACACAGAAGTTGGGAGGTATGCAATGGCATAAACTAAGGGCTATGACTTTGCAAACATAAGGCCTTCAGCATGTGCAGTTAATAGATATGATGGTAACTCCTGCCACCAGATGGCAGCAGAGGTGCATTTGCATAGTTGCATACAATGCAACCATTCGCATAGGACTTATGCCGCCCATACACGGTACAATTAACAGTTTAAAACGCGCGGTCACACCGAGTATGGAACCTCTTTAATTGTCAGTTGTGAAAATGTAATTGTTTTGTTACCTTTTATGTTTCAGATTGTGTTGTCTAGTGTTTGGTATATACAACAGTGCTAAAGCCCTGTGCACACAGGGCGATATTAGCCAGTATTGCTGGCTAAATGGTCGCTGAGCGACCACATCGCCTGGGTTTTTAGTGTACAGGGCGATAAATCGCTAGGTGTGTGCTCCCGCAGCCAGCCCTTAATGGTCTCAGGAGCATTCTCCTTCAATTTTGACTTTTCACTGGTGACTTGTCAATCAAAACTGAAAAGTCGCTGAGCAAAATGGAACACTGCGGTATGGTCACTGAATGATAAACACCTTTTTTGTTTGTTTGTTTGTTTTAAAAAGGTGACAAAGACCACAATTTTAAATGTATTTGTGACCTCTTTGCACCTGACGAATGTATATAATGTATATTGACATTTACAATATAGACACAATCATGGACATAACCAATATTTCCGAGAACGCAGCTGGAACATTGACTAGGAGGCACATGGATAAATTTACTAAGATGGGAGTTCTATTGAACGTAGGATATTGCCCATAGCAACCAATCAGATTTGACCTATTATCTTCTAGACAGCGCCAAATAACCCCATTTAAGTAAATTCAAATTCCACAGTCCCTGACTTAGAGGGGAATTTACTAAGAAGGCCGAGAATGAGCGGGATCGGCTACAATCGGGCCAAAGCTCGGGGGGAAGATTTAATTCTGCACTGAGTGTTCCTTTGTTCGTCTTTGGAAAAAATATATTTTCTTTCTCTTTATCAGTTATTCTTTATTTATCATTATTGCTTTAGATTTCTCTCTTCATTTTTAGGCTTTCGTCATTTTCAGAAAGAGGTGGCGCTACCCATCTCTAATTGGATAAATTCATAATGGACAGAATAAAATGTAGTAGAGATATTTGGGTGGACTCAGAAAATATTTTTGCAAAACGTCCAACTGATTATTACATATTCTTAAAATGTAACTTTTATTGGTAATTTCTAATAAAGAGGTATGCCAATCACACCCTCTATGTAAGACAAAAATATTTTCTGAATGCACCCAAATATCTCTACTACTTTTTCTTCTGTCCATTATTAATTTACAAGGTTGACTGATTCTCTGGATTCTTATTTTCCGATGGTGCAGTGATTTGTATTTGGCTGCCAAGTTTCCCTGCAGCCAAAGACAGACGAGCTTGAAGCATTGCACGGATCAAGTCAGATTCGTGCGATGCTTCTATGGAAAAATAAATCATTTAAAAAATGACCTGCGCTCATTGAGCCGGTCCTGGATGAAGAAATATAGGGGGAAAATCAAATGGAGTTCCCCTGTATTTCTTTAACCGTATTTCAGGAAACCAGCACCGGGCTCCAACAGCTAGTGGTGCCATGTCACAGCCAAAATATGGCACCCTGACTGGTCAGCCTGGGCCAGGTCCCTGGGGGAGTGGGGAACTCCCCCAATGAAGGCCCTCTCCAGCTCGAGCTGAAGCCCAGGGCTGTCCACAGTGTCTCTGGGCTGTGGATGTCAGGCAGATGGTTAAAAAAGGTGTAAAAATTAAAGTGTTAAAAATAGATATTGGGTTCTGTAGTAGAACTACAGGGCCCAGCAAGCCACCTCCACATGCTGAGACTTGGATAACCACAAACCCCAACATGTGGGGTATTAATGAGCCCACTTTGACTTGTAGTCCTACTACAGAACCAATACCCAAAGAACATAAACACACACCGATTAAAGTAAAACTTTATTACACCCCATATAAATCCATACTCACCTATAGGGTCCCCTGTAGGTCTGTCCTCTTCTCCAGTAGATAATCCATAGGGTAGCTGTGAAAACAGATATATACTCGCATGCCTAGCTTCCACGGCTGTGACAAAAAAAAAAACCTGAATCCCTTATCCAACTGTGTTGACACTTGCAGCCCCTCCCCGAGAATGAGGCAATTTGTCACTGGGTCTTTCCTCAGCCAATCAGGAGCAGGCTCCGGGGATGCTCTGCACCTGATAGGCTCTGTGCATCTACATAGAAGCCCATGTTATGAATTTAACATGAGAGTATATGATGGGAATTCTTTCGTATAGCCAAATTCGGCTGAAGTTGCCATTCGTAAAAACGTCAATTCAGCCAAACTCTGCAGATTGTAAATTAGCCAAGCACTGGGTCCCGGCTGTATTTAACATTGAATGGGTACGAATGGGGGCCCACTTAAGGCCCCCATACACTAGGTGATTTGGGCATGATTTCACCCGATTCATGAAATCGGCCCAAATCGCACATGTAGATATCCCGTCCGACCCGATGCGCGGTCCCGTGCGCATCGGATTGGAGTCGGGAGGTCGGAGGGGCTGCACATAAGATTTGCTAAATATAATGTGCAGCCCGGAGCCATGCGGGCGGTTGATGGCAGCGGGTGGGAGATGCCGGGCAGAGGAGGAAGCTTCTGCCATCAGGTACTGGGAACGCAAGCCGGGTGGAGGGAACAGCACGGGCTGCGCAGGGAGCCGCTGCCTTCGGTGGGAGCAGGGGGCTGCACAGGGAGCAGGGCAGGAGGAGATGCTGCTGGGCAGGGCGGGAGCTGAGCACTTAAAAAAAATTCCATACAAAGAATAGGAAGCCATTGATTGGCTGAGACCTCTCTCAGCCAATCATCGATCAGCCAATCAGTGGCTAACCATTCATTTGTAAGGGCTTTTTAATTTTTTTGAAGTGCTCTCCTCCCGCCCTGCCCGGCAGCATCTTCTCCTGCCCAACTTCCTGCGCAGTCCAAGTTGCTCCCTCCATCCGGCTTGCGTTCCCAGTACCCGGCGCTGTGGTTTCCTCTGCGAGTTCCCCGCCCACTACATGCCCGGCTCTCCACAACAGCCCCCCACCCTGCCAGTCTCACGGCTCCCTCCACCTGCATCTTCTCGGGGACTGCATGTGATAAATCATATTCGATTTATCACATGCAAAACCTTGCACATCAAGTGCCAAATCACCCCGGGGAGCTGTCAGGATGATTAGGTCCAACTTGTCCTTTGGACAAGTCGGCCTAATGTATGGGGGCTTTTAGAGTCTGAACAGTAGAGGACAAATCTGCTGTCCCTTTAGGAATCCCACCACATAAAGCAGGTATTACATTGGCAATTGAATGTTCCCTGGTGACTGGATTTCATTGTCAGCAATTTTTTCTAAACGAATACTCACATTTGACTTGCATACTTTTAATTCTTGAACAATAACTGTAATAAAAATAAGTTTCCTTTTTGTTTAAGGGGCGGGAGAGTGGAGATCGAGGCTGTGGCTGTCCTTGGACCTATAACGGACGTCTCCTCTACACTATAAGGGGAATTTATACTCAGTATATTGCATGTGCCCATGTATTTGGTAGAAACACATTTTGGGAGAGTTTACACATAAGTCCTTCAGTGTATCAAGGACATTGAGGGCAGAGGTAGGAATTCTTATAAAGTGATAAAGTGGAGAGAGGTAAAGTACCAGCGAATCAGCTCCTGACGTGTTACAGCCTGTGTGATAAATGGCAGTTACACAATGGCTGGGACGTTATCTGTCATTCTCCAAGGCCTAGTAAATCTCCCCCCTAGTATGGCGCTGTCGGTCTGCCTTGTGCCAATACACAGCACTGTACACATCTCATGGTCAGTGTACTCCTGTCTGTACACTAAGCTTCTTCACTGTTATTATCGTGGGCACTAATACCACCATTATTCCTGGTGCCAAAGATTTGTCTGGTAACTGGGATTATTTGTGTTACACACAACACTGCACAGCCAGAGACTCCATGGCACCGACTCTCTGAGATCTGCGTATACCAACGCCCCGTTACACCCCTTCAGCCACAAGTGTAGATACCACTCTGCATCACCACCTAAAGAAGCCATCTTTGCATCTCATTACCGGTGTGCACCCCAGGACGCCACCCCTGTATACCTGATGCGCTCAGCCGGGTGCCGGATGGTCTGTGCATGCGCGGTTAGTGCTGCCCTAATTGCCCCAACAGCAGTGTGGTCTGTAATCCATAGAAACAAGCAGGGCCGCCACTAGCAATGTTGGGGCCCGGGACTGACCTTCAGCCCGGGAGCACAGCAGAATCCCCCCCCAATTACTTTCCAACGGTGGTGTTGGCGGCGCAGCAGCATCTTCTCCCAAGACTCGGAGCACTCACTCTGTTTCAGAGCCCCTCTGTATCCTAGGCTCGGCGCTCTGCAGGCTGCACTGTGTGTTGTGCGAGCCTGGCCGCCGGGTGGGGGCATTTGTGGGGGGGGTGCCGTGCCACTGTGGGCAGCTGCCCGGGCCCCTCCAGAGGCTGGGGTCCGGGACAGTTGTACCCCTGGCACCCCCTGTCAGCGGCCCTGGAAACAAGCTATATACGAGCCCACACAATGAGCTGCCTCCATCCCTGAATGGAGGCAGCCCCTGGACCTGATGCAATGCTGTCCGATAATGATACATCGGGCACCATCGCACCCCCCATAGAAACCTATAGGGGTACTGCACAGGAAGGATCCCTCCGTCTTACATTCGAAGGGTACTTAAATTTGGCTGACACTCGAAAACAGTGGTTTGGGGGAATTAGTCGCAAATGATAACTGGGCCCGTGTGTGTTTTCTTGGTGTACAGATTAGTGACCCATGAGAACCAGCACCGGGCAGCAGCGGGACAGCAGCCTGCATGCTGTATAGTAGCCGGGGTATTGCTGCCTTTAGCTTCCATCACCTCCATGATATAAACCAGATCGGTATAAAGAGGACACAAACACATTATATAATCATTTATTGCACAGAAAAACCCTGGAAATTCTTAAATCTTTATCTAAAACATGAAATATTCTCAGTCATTTTTACTTTTAAAATAATAGAAAAATCTGTTTGTACAATTTCCTTTTAGGTCCAACTCCAGCCAAAACCAACATGTCGTCTTAGGTGGAACAAGGTGACGTACAATATAATACAAAAATATTCCAAGCGTAGTGGGTACCAAGAGTAACCACAGATCCGACTGCTGGGGGGAGGGGGGATTTATTGTACCCAAAGCTACTTTTCTGCTCTGGGTAATTAGCAAAATGGGAATTTTCTATATGAGAAACATTCTGGCATCAGTTGTGAGCACTCTGTAATAACGCATCCGTGTTTAAAAATAAGTGAAATCGAGATAAAGAAAACACATGAGAATCTCCCAGCAACTGTGTAAGGAGATTATTTGCATATTCAGATAGAAAACCGCGTACAGTAGCCTCTGAAATCCGTCCAGTAACTCTACAATGTCATACATTACTGATATTTACACATTAGCACACCAGTGGGGACTGGGGGAGATCTATCAAACCTTTCTAAAGAGGGCAGGAGAAGTTGCCTCTAGAAACCAGTCAGCTTCTTGCTGACATTTTATTTAGTGTAGAACGTTTGATCGCCCCCTATATTTTGTTTGTAACTTGATTAATAAACCCATCCTGTCATTTAACCCTTTGAGTGCCAACTGAATTTGTCAAGAGAGGTGTAAAAATTGCCAAACATTTGTATGCATCATAATGTCCTGTAATGTTTACCTTATATAGGAAATATAATCTTTTTTATTTGAATTTATATAACAAATGTGAGCGACGCTGGCATTTTCAGCCGATATTTTGAACATCGCTCACAGAGTTGTTGGCATTTAAAGGGTTAAGCAACTTTTCTGTGTAAACCTAAAGATGTGAAAAAAACAAACATTGGGACTGCAGAAAATGGGGGAAATTTCTCAAATAATGACAGGATTTGACTGGTAGGTCTATGGCAGAGATGAGGAACCTCTGGCCCTCCAGCTGTTGTGGAACTACACATCCCAGCATGCCCTGCTACAGATTTGCTTTTTAGCCATACTAAAAATGTTGCAGGGCATTCTGGGTTGTGTAGTTCAACAATAGCTGTAGGGCGGAAGGTTCCCCATCCCTGTTCTTTGGGGTAAATGTATGAAGATAGGAGTTCTATTGAAAGTGGGAAGTTGCCCATAGCAACTAACCAGAGTTTTCTTATTTATTTAGCGCCTTCTAGAACACAAGTTCTCAAACTCGGTCTTCGGGACCCCGCACAGTGCATGTTTTGCAGGTCTCCTCACAGAATCACAGTTGAAGTAATTAGCTCCACCTGTGGACCGAGTTTGAGAACCACTGTTCTAGAATATAATAGATAGCTACCAATCAGATTATATATTTTATCTTGTACAAGGTGCAAATAAATAAATAAGAAGCATAATCTAAATAGTTGGGCAACATCCCATCTTAGTACATTTACCTCTATGACTTAAACATGCACTTAGCATAAAGAAACGGCCTCCCCTGCGCCACCATTACTGTGGAGTAGGCGGTAGCTAGCGCGGATATTACTACGATCTGAGAGACAACTGCCCCTCTCCAGCGATCCCCATCTGAGCTCACAGCGCATCACATTAGTGCTACCGCGCCTCCCTGCCCGGGCCGGCTCCTATATCAGGCAGGATTCCGCTTTCATTTATCAGGAGTTACACCATACTCGGCATGTTGGGGGCCCACACCCCAGTCCCATACCCAGTATTAGGGATCCCCAGTGACAGAGAGGCCTTGACGCACGGCCTGGGGGCTTAGCCCTATATCTGCAGATATATGCAACCAAGATCTCTGTATTATCTGATCAATATGTAGTTATTTTCTCATTCAGTGTGCAATTGGGATACAAACTGTTTTTTTCCACGCCAGTAAACTGCAGCTCAGAATAATTGTTTTAATTAAGCAAAGTCTGAAGTGGAGTTACCCTATTAAGCAAAGATAGCTTCTTTCCACAGACGATTGGAGATGAGAATTCTTACCTGTCCTTCCAAACAAGCTGATTTGTAGAGTTCCAGATATGAAGGTATAGAAAATGAAAACCATGTACCCAATAACACCATATTATAATGTGATCATTACCACTTTATGCCCCAAGGGGGCGACATTTCTATTCATCTTGAGGACTGAGGCTTCTTACTGCTCGAGGCTACATAGAGAACAATAATATCACACAAATAGGTTCAGTAAATCTTCCTTGAGCTGAGTTTGTACATAAGGCACCACATTGTAGTGCAGCAGAAATCTGCAGCCGGGAACTACATGCTGAAGTCTTGGCAATGGGATGAATTCTGATGGGCTTCCTTCTCGCACAGCTTGCAGATCTACATTCTCTACGAATATTCCACCACTCGTACTAAGGAGTCCATGTAACTTACAGAATTAATTTACTCTTCTACGTTAGCTGCATCGGGGACAATACAAAAACACAAGTTAGTAATCTGTCCAACAGGGATCAGAGGTTAGGTCTCAGTAATAATATCAATTTATTCATTAAATATGTTTTAAATACTTTATTGGGTGCAATCATTAAAATCGAGCGCTGCATTATCTTCTGTGTTTTGGACTATGATTGTGAATGACAGAATTTGTGGAGGCATTGCCCAAAGTGTGGCGGGCTAAGTGCAGCACTAATTGCAGGTCTATGGCACCCCAAAAACCCACGTTGACCTTTTCATATGTTGACCCTTTTTATGTTGATCGTTTTTCTATATCGATCTTGACACTGTCGACCAGACCCCTCCAAATCTATCACCCATTTAATATATATATATTTGTTTATTAACAGTCATTAATCTAGCGCACATTCATTATCCTTGCACCGATGGAGCTTACAATTTATGGGCCTGATTCAGAGTCGATCGCAAGAGCAAAATCTTTCTCTAATAGGCAAAACCATGCTTCACTGCAGGTGAGGCAGATGTAACATGTGCAGAGAGAGTTACATTTGGGCGAGTTATTTTGTTTCTGTGCAGGGTAAATACTGGCTGCTTTATTGTTACACTGCAATTTAGATTTAAGTTTGAACACACCTCATCCAAATCTAACTCTCTCTGCACATGTTACATCTTCCCCACCAGTAGTGCAGCGTGTTTTTTTCCATGTGAGAAGTATTTGGCTTTTGTAAACAACTATGAATGAGGCTCTATATTCACTATCACACAGACACACACTTGAAAGCTGTAGACAAATATAAACTCCACACAGATAGTGACAAAAATTGAACTCAATACTGTGAGCCAGTAATGCTAACCACTATGCCAAAGTGATAAAGTGTCTGGTTTTTATCATCGCCCAATCAGCTCCTACCTGTGAAGTTACAGGCTTGGTTTGAAAAATGAAAGGTAGGAGCTGATTGGCCGGTGATAAAAACCAGACACCTTATCACTTCACAAGCTTAATAAATCTACCCCTTCGTTCTAGAGAAACTAATAGATCCTGGCGCCGGTCTGTCCAATAGGGTCTGACAGTGTGGAGAGGGGTACATGTCTGCAGACAGCACCAATATAGTAGCCCTATACTCATCAACAACAAAGCATTCACAATATCGGTGCCGGCATCCCAACTACCGCCAGGACACCAGCACCGGACTCCTGACATCAATGAGGATGCTGGCACCAGAATCCCAACTGCCTGAATGCCGAACGTTAGCATGATTTGGGTTAGGCTGGGGGGGGTTATGGTTAGGCTGTAGAGCAAAGGGGTTAGGTTTAGGTGGCGGAGTAAAAGAGTTAGGGCGGGAGGGTTTGGTGGGGACCCCTTGTCCAGATATGCTGACCCATCACCCTAACCCTACTTTCTTACAGCATAACTGTAACACACAAACACACCCCTCTGCAGCCTAACGCTCCCTGCTAGTGCTAGCCCTAAACCTTTAACCCTGCCTTCTGACCCTAACACACCCGCCCTGCAGCCTAACTCTAATCCCCTTCTAGGTGCCTAACTCCACGTGATGGTTAAATCCAGGTCTGACCACAAGGATACCTAAAAAAGCAAATGCATGAAGTTTCAGAGGAGAACACTTCTACAGTACTTGCATGATCCTATCACACATGTCCTCCTATTTGTTTTACAAGCAATCCTGCTCACATATAAACACTGGACACGTGTGTAGAACCCTGTATCTCATTACATAACTGTTAACTTAAAGCAGGTAACCAAAGACCAGAAGCAACAGATCTGCTCATTGTGTCACCGGAGTAATGATGAAAAAAGAAAAGAGGACGTTCCCTCCCCTGCAGACATACTGATCTCTGGTTCTGCCGCGTCCTCCGGGTGTCCTGTTTCATTGTCTTTTGTCTCCGGCCCCTCACTCGCCATCTCTCCGCTCATCTCGGCTTCCACAGCATCTTCCATCTCACCTGGTTACAGTCACCATAGAGATATCATTAGCAGTGTTTGGTCTATCCGTGGCAGTGTTGTCAGAGGCCAGTGTAACCTGACTCAGAGCAAGCTACGATGCTATAGTAACAGGCGGGTAGATAACAATTGCACAATACCAGCAATTTAACTTTAAAAGCACAGCGTTGGGTTCATGATGTTCTTCATGTGTTTATGAGACGGTCTATATTAAGCAATCACTTACTGTAGCAATGACATATAGTAAAAGGAGATGTCCAAGGTTATCTGTAGCTAATGATGAAGAGATATGGATGGTTTGGATAGGGTTTACGCACTAGTTTTGGTCCCAATGGGGCAGGAGTATACCTGCACACCAATATCCATACAGTGGTTCAACTGAGAAGACCCCATTTCATTATATCCATATTCGGGGGTGCGGTCCTTAAACAGTTAATAAGGTTCAATAATGTACAAGAGAAAGAGAAGGACTTTTCTTGTACATAGGTTGGATAGGTCCTGATTTGCTGCAGCGAGGTTGGTCTCAGCTTTTATGTAACAGATGAAGTTCCCTATTCACTATATGAATGATATGGGGCTTGTCTGATAAAGAAGAGGAGTCCAAATGTGGATAAACCCCGCAATTGATTGTTTCCAAAAATCCATTAAAAATACCCTTGTTTAGCACTTCTATATAGCTCCATGGAAGCTTGGCCATAGCTATGGACAGGTGTGTAAGGAGCTCCATGGAAGCTTGGCCATAGCTATGGACAGGTGTGTAAGGAGCTCCATGGAAGCTTGGCCATAGCTATAGGAATGTATATAAGGAGCTCTATGGAAGCTTGGCCATAGCTATCGATAGGTGTGTAAGGAGCTCCATGGAAGCTTGGCCATAGCTATCAATAGGTGTGTAAGGAGCTCCATGGAAGCTTGGCCATAGCTATGGACAGGTGTGTAAGGAGCTCCATGGAAGCTTGGCCATAGCTATGGACAGGTGTGTAAGGAGCTCCATGGAAGTTGGCCATAGCTATCGATAGGTGTGTAAGGAGCTCCATGGAAGCTTGGCCATAGCTATAGGAATGTATATAAGGAGCTCTATGGAAGCTTGGCCATAGCTATGGAAAGGTGTTTAAGGAGCTATATGGAAGCTTGGCCATAGCTATCGATAGGTGTGTAAGGAGCTCCATGGAAGCTTGGCCATAGCCATGGACAGGTGTTTGTAAGGAGCTCCATGAAAGCTTGGCCATAGCTATAGAAAGGTATGTAAGGAGCTCCATGGAAGCTTGGCCATAGCTATGGAAGGTGTGTAAGGAGCTCCATGAAAGCTTGGCCATAGCTATGGACAGGTGTTTGTAAGGAGCTATATGGAAGCTTGGCCATAGCTATGGACAGGTGTTTGTAAGGAGCTACATGGAAGCTTGGCCATAGCTATCGATAGGTGTGTAAGGTGCTCCATGAAAGCTTGGCCTTAGCTATAGGAATGTATATAAGGAGCTCTATGGAAGCTTGGCCATAGCTATGGACAGGTGTTTCTAAGGAGCTCCTTGGAAGCTTGGCCATAGCTATGGACAGGTGTTTGTAAGGAGATCCATAGAAGCTTGACCATAGCTATGGACGGGTGTTTGTAAGGAGCTCCATGGAAGCTTGGACATAGCTATGGTCTGGTTTGTAAGGAGCTCAATGGAAGCTTGGCCATAGCCATGGACAGGTGTTTGTAAGGAGATCCATGGAAGCTTGGCCATAGCTATAGACAGGTGTTTGTGAGGAGCTCCATGGAAGCTTGGCCATAGCTATGGATGGTGTGTAAGGAGCTCCATGAAAGCTTATTCATAGCTATGGATGGTGTGTAAGGAGCTCCATGGACCTTTGGCCATAGCTATGGTCAGGTGTTTGTAATGATAATTTCATTAAATAATTAACAGTTAGTAGGTTTAGGGGTCAATTTAATTATGGGTGATGTGCCACTTTACATTGCCTCTATGTACAACTGCGCACATATTTACCCATTACGGCACAGTCTATATCACTGTTTTACCTGCGCACATTTATGGGATGCCTGAACAAAGCTCTGTGGAAGGACATGATTGCCTGTTGGGAATGTCACATGGCCAGCATCCGCACTGACCCCGTAGTGTGCTATATATAGATTTCTAGAAGCAACAGTAATCATCCAGACGAAGGGGGTAGTTTATGGAATTATTTTAATAATTTCCTGCATATTATAACATGGAGGAATTGTGCTCTGGCATCTCTCTGTTACCTCCCAGCTTAAATTGGTAAGGGCAGTGGTGTGGTCCAGGTGAGGTGAGGGGGGAATAAGACATAATGAATGTATAATAATGATGCAGAGTACAAGGGTTAATGATGCAAATGTTAATGATTATAGATGCATGGATTAGTAATAGGGGGTGTATAATGTAGGATTTGGGTTAAAGATGAAGCTGGACTTCCAGTGGGCAGGGTTCCTAGCGTGGATGCATTTTTACATGGGCTGTGGACCTCAGATACTAAAACTGCTTCCAGTCGGAGTTTTTAGACGGGAATTGTCTTTTGCTGCTAAGAAAAATATCATTACCAGTTTTGTAGACGTCTGTCGAGCCTGTATAGTCATGCGGTTCATGACCGCCCACGGCCATCTTTGGCTGTGAAAACTGGGAGAACTTGAGAACTTTTCCAGTTGTGTATGACCTACTTGCTTCTTGAATCCAGTGGCTACCCATGTTGTCACCTGGAGCCATAGCGACTACTGGTCTTTACTGCTCTTGAGCCTGACCATTGAGTTTAGACGTTAATAATCTGGTGAGGTCAGCTGAATGAGTATAGACCTCTGCACTGGTATGTCTTACAACCTTGCCGCGCGGTAATGTGGGGCTGACCCTAACCCTGTGACCTATTGGTGGGACGTACCTCCTGGTTTATCACTGACTTGCTGATTTTTCTCTGACAGGGACGGTGATGGTGCTGTACGGACATGCAGGCGTATTCGAACCATTTGCTGGATGGGCCTCGGCGGTCACATGACCTCACACGCAGCCACTGCGGCCTGAAACATGGCAGCCGTGCCACTGGCTGGGCAGATGGGCTGCTGGGAATATGCTTAATAGCGAGGCAATCACAATATTTTCAGATTGCATTGCAGGACACTCTCGCCCTGTGCTGGGTGCACCCCGCATTGTAGTTTTGCGATTATTCTCAAAACTTCTATTCATACTGAATGAGGGCCATTGTTCAATGGGAAAGAAAGAAAGAACACAAGAAAAAGAAAATAGAAAGAAATAAAGAGAAAGAAAGAAAATCTGGTTTCTGTACAAGATTACATATTTATTGATTTTATATTTAATTTGTGCTTTAAGGATATTTCAATGTGCGCTTTCTAACCACTGTCATGCCCTTTCCTGTGTTGTCAGTGCCCAGAGCTATTCAGTTTGCAACCTACTGGGCTTCAGAATGAACTCTAGGTAGGATGTATCCTTACCACAGCCAGCGTGCCAACACATAGCTCCAGGCACTTAGCACTATGGGTTAACACACATTACTCGTGGTTTTACTGCAGGTGGAAATTGGCTTAAAACGCAATATCTTCCGGTGTTAAAGCTCAACGCTGTTCTTCTGCAGTAAACCTGGTGCTAATTGAATTTGCCCTACATTATCCTTTGCACCATGAATTTATGTTATCTAGATGTTGGTATCTTGTTTATTGTATGTACAGCAAAGAGGTGCTGACCTTCAGCCTCCATGTTGTTCTGGTCAGTCATCACATCCGCTGGCTCCTCCTCTGCTGGTGCGTCGGTGGTATCACTTTCTTTCGGCTCAGGCGCCATGGTTTCGGCTCCATCACATTCTACGGCTTCAGTCTGCTCCGCTGTCGACTGCTCATTTTCGGTCAGCTTTGTCTGATCTGGAATAGTTTCAATATCGTCTATGATTGGGTCGCTGCCCTCGGATGCTGAAAGTACACATTTGGTTCAGTGAACAATCATGGGGTTACTTTCAAGTATTAATACAGGTAGAGTCTCCTGTATCCGGAGATCTCTTGTCCAAAATATTCCAAAACCGTGGGTTTATTTTTGGAATATTTTTTTGTTCCCCCCCCCCCCCTCTCCCTGCCCCTTTTTTCATACTTACCAAGCCCCCCGATGTCCACGGCGGCCTTCAGGATCTTCTTCAGTGTCTTTAGCAGTCCTAGGAGTGCATTGTGCGGACGCACTGGTGATTTCACCAGCGCGCCTGTAAACTCGCACAACGCACCCCTGGGACCGCTGAAGAAGATCCTGAAGGCCGCCATGGACGCTGTGGGACCATTGAGGGGACCAGGTAAGTATGGTAAAAAAAAAAAAAATTCCAAAAGCCATAAAAATCCCTTATCCAAAATGCATTTCAAATAAGAGATACTCAACCTGTATAAATGTTAGACACAACACCCTCCTTCAACATCCTGGCCCAGGTGCGTGTCCTAGCCAGTGCGCTATCTTAAAGAGGCATTACAATCTTGCAATAACTAGATTAATACCACTTTCACACCAGCCCTGCAAATTCAGGTTTTTGCACGGGAGTGCGCCAAATCCCAGGTATGCAGGTGGTGTAAATGGTCTGACACGACCCGGAATTTCGACCCTTCAATTACACAGGGTTGAACACAAGTTCAACCTGGATCGCTATGCTAACTGATAACCCGGGTCGATGTGACCTGGGATCCGTTCACTGCAATGGAAATGCCGGCGCTGGGAGATGCTCTCATCTGTGATACAGAGGCTATATTTGGAATTCAGCAGAGGATGACAATCTGGTGGCACGGTAAAACAGGCCCAGAAAAAAAAATTAAGAATAAAAAATTGACCGGAGACATTACTGAAATGTATAGTGGTACTGAGGTCCTATTATGTACAAAAGAAAAAATAAAATGCCGCACATAAGAGTCAAAAGAACATATTGAGAGAAAATTTTAAGGGGTTAATTTACTGACACGGAAGTTCTACTGAATTTGGGATGTTGCTATGGGCAACCAATCAGATTTGTATCTATTATATTATAGAAAGTGCTAGATAAATAAGTAGAGAAGCAGGAATCTGTCAGGCACCCAGCAATGTCAGGCTGAGGCGCTGTGTCTCGACCCCGGCAGGCTAAGTGGGCATGCGCGAGATCACATGACTGTCAAATGATCTAACATGCAGCCTTGCACCGGCACATGCCACAGCTAAAAACAAAGCAGACAAAAGCTCAGGACAACACAACAGTAATGGACACCAATGCACATGACTCTTGAATTTTCCCCATAGATTTCTATTGAATATGGTATCATCCAGATGGTGGCCTGCATTCGTGATACACATTTTGTGCAATTGGGAAGCAGAGATGCAGGGCCAGCAGGGGTCTCTATGGGTTGTATATCCGCAATGTACCTCATTGATACTAATCGCATATGTACTAAAATATGCAATCAGTATTGCAAAGGTTGGCTCTCCCGACATAGAGGCATATTCAATGCCGTCGGCAAGCAGAACCGATGTCAGAGTATTCAACGCCATCTCGTTCACTCGCCGTTTCCACCTCGCCCTGTTCCCTGAGGTGGAAACTGCGAGTGTGGCCATCAAAACGGCGGGGCTCGCTGCATTTGCAGCAAACCTCGTCGTTCAAGAGAATCCTCGCCGTCGCTAAACATTGAATATGGCGAGAGGAGTTTGGTCAGCGAGGATGGCTTTTCCTCACCAAAAAAAGCCATCCTCATCATACAAACCGCCATCGCCACCGCTCACAACAGCATTGAATACACCCCTAAGAGTTGCCCTTTGAGATGGCCTTGGGAGTCCCTCTGTGAATGTGAAGAGGTACACGACAGTCGTTGGGAGGGTTCTTGGGGGGATCAGATTGGATTCCTCTACAGCGCAGTGCAGAAATAAGCTTCTATAGGGTAACGTAGCCTCCGACTGAACACCCAGCATCCAGACATAGGACCTTACTCTGGTTCACATGCAGCGCAGCACCTTCGCCCGTCGCTCGTTCAGCTGACCACCCCCCCCCCCCCCTTGCTCGCAGTGTTCCCCGCACGGCTGTGAACGGATGTTTGGAATAAACATCTATTCGCAGCTTTGGGTCAGATTTTGCCCATTTGAGACCAATTAGGCCGTTAAATCGGACCAAATCGGCTGTCCCTGACATGCTGTTGGGTCCGATGGGCGGTCCCGTGCGCATTGGACCCGAGCAGGTGGTCGGACCTGCTGACCGCCCAACCACCCGCCCAGGAACCTCCCTCCTGGTGGCGAGAGGGGTGGGAAGCAGGGATGTATGAGATCTATCACAACAAATTGTGACGGATCACATGGGTCCCTGCAGCCGGGAGACCACAGCAGTGTATGGGCACCTTAAGTTTTGCGTGTGCCATGTATGGGAACAGGGCGGGCAGCTGACATCACCCCCAGCAGTCGCATCACTGCCAAATTTCAATGGGAACACCCATGAAACGCTGGACGCTCCCATGCCCGCACTGTGCTTGCACATTACTAAAACATCTGTCCCCCGTGTGAATGCGCCGGGGACCGAGAAAATTAGAATCAGGCCCATAGTAAATATGGGAAGTGCAGCAAAACCCAAAAATGGGCTTTTGGACTAATTTTTCCATTAGTACATCCCACGCCATGTGTGCAATGAAGTCAGACTGGCACATCAGGCCTTTGCCCTTCTGGCATTTGGGAAGAAGTGCCAGATGCCAGTCCGGCCCCAATAACTAAGAATGTTTTGCTAAAATGTGATTACTTGACGTGTTCCCACAGCTCCAGTCCCTGACTTCAGCTTCCCATGTTAAACATTTACTATCACCTAACCTGTGTTTGTTAAACCAGATTCTGCAAACAATGATGTCATGTCAGCCTTGGACAATTAATTAACCATTTATTAAAAAAAAAAAAAAAACTTTATATGAAGGGTGAAATGTAATAGGGCGAGACAATCAGAAAGTGAGAGATTTGGCAAGAAACCTCCAGTTGTTATTTTAAAGCGGCAATCACTTACACTGCAAAAAAAAGTGATTGCCGTTTTAAAAAAAAACAACAACTGGAGATTTCTTCCCAAATCATCCCTTTTACATACCTCCCAACTTTTGCAATTAAAGAATAGGGCCACTCGCGCGGAAAAGGGGGCGTGGTGTATGCAAATGAAGGTGCAGCTTATGCAAATTAGGCCGCGTCCCCGGTTTTCGGCCACAGGAGGGATGCAGGAACGTCCCCAAAAACAGGGACATTCCCGCGTTTAGCGGGACAGTTGGGAGGTATGCTTTTATAATGTACGGTAACACAAAAGTGTAAAACTGCTAATAATCCAAGTAGGTGATAGAATGCAGGTGAGAAGGCGGCCATATTCACAGGTGTTCAGTCACATAATTAAGCACGCATGATGCCCATTGTTTTACATTATGATAATGGTGGGAGGATATATCACAGACGTATGGAAACTTCACTGCTCCAGCCATAGACAATCTTGTTCCCCAGATGCCCCACTGATTTGCATTGGGTCGACAGTGAAAAGGTCGACATGGGTTTTTTCCCCCGAATGTCGACATGGACACAGTTTGAAGTGCACCGTATCCCCTCGCTATGCTTCCGGCACACTTTTTTATTCTCCCACCATGCCCTAGTATGGATGTGGTTCGTTTTATCGAATGACATTAGGTCGAATGTCATTTGGTCGACCCCACTAGGTCGAATGTGTAAAAAGGTCGACATGGGTTTATGTCGAACTTCCGACTATGTCGACTGCCATTAGGTCGACTGGGGTTAGGTCGAATTGCTCTTTTTGGGGGTTTTTTGGCCGAAATGTCAACAGTGTCGACATGGACACTGTTGACATAGTGAATCGGACCCTCGCTTCGCTCGCTATGCTTCGGGCACGGTGGCTCGCTTCGCTCGCCACAGCTTTAATAACCTCCTCCACACCCTAGTGGATGGTAGGGCATGAACCACCGCCTGTCGGCACATGTCGGCACCAAAAAAAACCCAAAAAGAGCAATTCGACCTAACCCCAGTCGACCTAATGGCAGTCGACATAGTCGGAAGTTCGACATAAACCCATGTCGACCTTTTTACACATTCAACCTAGTGGGGTCGACCAAATGACATTCGACCTAATGTCATTCGATAAAACGACCGTATCCCCCTAGTATATGGGATGAAATACCGCCTGTCGGCACATGTCGGTTTAAAAAACAGTGAAAAACCCCATGTCGACCTTTTGAGACCTTGACCCATGTCGACCTAGTGGTGTCGACCCAATGCTTGTCGACCTAGTTGTGGTAGACCTAATCACCATATCCCCTCACTGCAAGAGGGTGTGGGCGTGGCAGAACATTTACATACCCGTGAGTGACACCCCACCGGCTGCTTTTGTCACACTAGTGCCATGCCGAGCATTCTGGGAGCTGCTGGTGATGTCTCCTGGAGAGGGTCATGTTGGGAGGTATGGGGGTGTAATGGGGTGCCCCGTGCCTATTAACGTGGCCATCTGGACCAAAGTCCAGGAAGACAGCTTTCAATTTTAACTGCATTCAAGGACTCATAAGACATTCTCACTTTTTATAATAAGCTCAGCTAAGCTAGGGCCCATATACACTTATCCTCACATCACACAACTGACTGCTACTTAGCCCTGCAGTTAGTACATAGCACAAAATTGATGAAAAAGCAGCACAATGAAGGAACAATAGCACGGAAATGTATGCAGTACAAAAATCAGGCGTCTTGCACTGTATGGTGAAAAAGGGACAGGTGTATGAGGACACCTGTATTTTCTTAGTTTCTTATACCCCTTTCACACCAGAAAATGCAGGGACTTACCCGGGAATACAGTCCAGGGATCAAGCAGAGACATTCCCAGGTTGGCCCCTTTCACACCAGCCTTGTCCCTGCATTTTCTGGTGTGAGGGGGAGAGAGACCATCCACCACAGATAGGAGTGGGTGTGAGCTATAGGCTGAGCAGCGCTGGGAGGGTGCCTGAGGCACTGTGCCCATGTATCCCGCTGCTGCCAGTCCCTGGACCCCACACGTGTTGGCCGGAGATGGGCTATGTGGCTGCATGTGGGGACATATGCGGGGCAGATCGAACTTTATCTTCCCCTGGGTGCAATGCCCTGGACAGAAGAGCCGTGACCCCCTCCCTACCTATGTGCAGCATGGGGTCCGGGCAGCGGGGATCTGGGAGCTTGTAGCCCTATTTGCCGGGCGGGAAGTGCTGTTGAATTTGAAAACATTTTTAAAAGACTGGCCGGATGCTGATTGGCTGAGAGAATTTAAAAAAAAAACTTTGATTTCAAATACTTATACTAATCATCCTAGAAAGCCCATATTATGGGGGTGATTCTGGTTTAATCGGTCCCCCGGGTGTTGGCACGAGGTAACGATTTCTCACGACTGAGCATAGTCAGTTATGGGCATGTGCAGCTGCTGTGTGCGAGCGGCCATGGCGCATAGATTATTTGCCGGGCGATCGCACACAACACTGCGGGCGGGGGGGGCAGCGGGCCGGGGGATTCACCCATGGGAACGCACGGGTGATTCCCTGATGACGCAAGAGGCGGCCAACTGACGTCAGCGGATGTCAGCTGCCCAGCAAAGGGCACCCACAGATCTGGGATAGGGATGGCCAATGTGGAATACTTTTACCATCGATGGAAAAAGCAAAACCATGTTTTGCTGTTTTTTTTTTAAAGTGCCGGGACACGGAGCATAGCTCCGACACCCGCGAAGCCCTGCCCCCCGTGTTTTGATTGGCCCAAAGGCCAATCAATCAAACACAATGGATGACCATCGATATGTAAAAATATCGATGGTCATCCATTGCATAGTTAAGCACTATCGATGGCCAGTTGCAGAATTGCCCTTGATGGCAACCATCGATGGCAATGGCAACGATGGCCATCCCTAATCTGGTATTCCAGCGCCAGCACCCTAATTGATGTTGGTGTACCAATGCCAGTCCCCTAGCGGCAGTTAGGATGGCGGCATCAGTATAGTGAATGCTGAACGCATCCCGCTGTATGAATGTCGGTAATCACTAAATACAATAAACTGCAGTAATGCAGCCAGTACCCAATATAACGGCCTTCCTTACCGACTAGGGAGATTTATCAAACTGTCTAAAGAGGACAAGTGGAAATATTGTCCATAGCAACCAATAAGACTTATCTCCATCCATATTATCCCTCTCCAAGGCTTAGGACTTAAAGGTGCCCATACACGTACCAATTACCCGGTACTTTTTGTGCTAAAATAGCATCGTTGTGCATATGTTGTGCATGGGATGCGATGCTATTTTAGCACAAAAAGTACCGGGTAATTGGTACGTGTATGGCCACCTATAGACCCCTAAGTGCTTTATCAAACAGTATGTATGTTTTGCTGATGAATGGTTAGGGAATCACCTGGGCTAAATCCGCCACCTGTAATGTCACACCTGTTTGCATCCACAGCAGATAATTGCATCACCTTGAAAAATGATTTCCAAATACACAGCAACTGTTGTGGTTCCTAAATAGGAACGGAGTCATTGCAAAGATGCCAATTAGTGTAATAACCTGCACACAGGGAATTGGGCTTCTAGCAGTAGAAGGGTATTTAATTAGTGTGTTCTCATTTGGCTTCAGATAAGGATATAAAGACCTTGAGTAATAGGAGTTAAACGTGTTTATTAGAATGATACAATGAGCTGCTTATCATTAGGAGGCTCACAGCTACAAAGTACGGGCCTTATTCTGGTGCACACGCAACGCTTGGAAATCACAGCTACAAAGTACGGGCCTTATTCTGGTGCACACGCAACGCTGGGAAATCACAGCTACAAAGTACGGGCCTTATTCTGGTTCACACGCAACGCTGGGAAATCACATCGACAAAGTACGGGCCTTATTCTGGTGCACACGTAACGCTGGGAAATCACAGCTACAAAGTACGGGCCTTATTCTGGTGCACACGTAACGCTGGGAAATCACAGCTACAAAGTACGGGCCTTATTCTGGTGCACACGTAACGCTGGGAAATCACAGCTACAAAGTACGGGCCTTATTCTGGTGCACACGCAACGCTGGGAAATCACAGCTACAAAGTGCGGGCCTTATTCTGGTGCACGCGTAACGCTGGGAAATCACATCTACAAAGTACGGGTCTTATTCTGGTGCACACGTAACGCTGGGAAATCACAGCTACAAAGTACGGGCCTTATTCTGGTGCACACGTAACGCTGGGAAATCACAGCTACAAAGTACGGGCCTTATTCTGGTGCACACGTAACGCTGGGAAATCACAGTTACAAAGTACGGGCCTTATTCTGGTGCACACGCAACACTGGGAAATCACAGCTACAAAGTACGGGCCTTATTCTGGTGCACACGCAACGCTGGGAAATCACATCTACAAAGTACGGGCCTTATTCTGGTGCACACGTAACACACTGGGAAATCACAGCTACAAAGTACGGGCCTTATTCTGGTTCACACGTAACGCTGGGAAATCACAGCTACAAAGTACGGGCCTTATTCTGGTGCACACGCAACGCTGGGAAATCACATCTACAAAGTACGGGCCTTATTCTGGTGCACACGTAACACACTGGGAAATCACAGCTACAAAGTACGGGCCTTATTCTGGTTCACACGTAACGCTGGGAAATCACAGCTACAAAGTACGGGCCTTATTCTGGTGCACACGCAACGCTGGGAAATCACATCTACAAAGTACGGGCCTTATTCTGGTGCACACGCAACACTGGGAAATCACATCTACAAAGTACGGGCCTTATTCTGGTGCACACGTAACGCTGTGAAAATCACAGCTACAAAGTACGGGCCTTATTCTGGTGCACACGTAACGCTGGGAAATCACAGTTACAAAGTACGGGCCTTATTCTGGTGCACACGCAACGCTGGGAAATCACAGCTACAAAGTACGGGCCTTATTCTGGTGCACACGCAACACTGGGAAATCACATCTACAAAGTACGGGCCTTATTCTGGTGCACACGTAATGCTGGGAAATCACAGCTACAAAGTACGGGCCTTATTCTGGTGCACACGCAACACTGGGAAATCACATCTACAAAGTACGGGCCTTATTCTGGTGCACACGTAACGCTGGGAAATCACAGCTACAAAGTACGGGCCTTATTCTGGTGCACACGTAACGCTGGGAAATCACAGCTACAAAGTACGGGCCTTATTCTGGTGCACACGTAACGCTGGGAAATCACAGCTACAAAGTACGGGCCTTATTCTGGTGCACACGCAACACTGGGAAATCACATCTACAAAGTACGGGCCTTATTCTGGTGCACACGTAACGCTGGGAAATCACAGCTACAAAGTACGGGCCTTATTCTGGTGCACACGTAACGCTGGGAAATCACAGCTACAAAGTACGGGCCTTATTCTGGTGCACACGTAATGCTGGGAAATCACAGCTACAAAGTACGGGCCTTATTCTGGTGCACACGTAACGCTGGGAAATCACAGCTACAAAGTTCGGGCCTTATTCTGGTGCACACGTAACACACTGGGAAATCACAGCTACAAAGTACGGGCCTTATTCTGGTGCACACGCAACACTGGGAAATCACATCTACAAAGTACGGGCCTTATTCTGGTGCACACGTAACGCTGGGAAATCACAGCTACAAAGTACGGGCCTTATTCTGGTGCACACGTAACGCTGGGAAATCACATCTACAAAGTACGGGCCTTATTCTGGTGCACACGCAACACTGGGAAATCACATCTACAAAGTACGGGCCTTATTCTGGTGCACACGTAACGCTGGGAAATCACAGCTACAAAGTACGGGCCTTATTCTGGTGCACACGTAACGCTGGGAAATCACAGCTACAAAGTACGGGCCTTATTCTGGTGCACACGCAACACTGGGAAATCACAGCTACAAAGTACGGGCCTTATTCTGGTGCACACGTAACGCTGGGAAATCACAGTTACAAAGTACGGGCCTTATTCTGGTGCACACGTAATGCTGGGAAATCACAGTTACAAAGTACGGGCCTTATTCTGGTGCACACGTAACGCTGGGAAATCACAGTTACAAAGTACGGGCCTTTTTCTGGTGCACACGTAATGCTGGGAAATCACAGTTACAAAGTACGGGCCTTATTCTGGTGCACACGTAATGCTGGGAAATCACAGTTACAAAGTACGGGCCTTATTCTGGTGCACACGTAACGCTGGGAAATCACATCTACAAAGTACGGGCCTTATTCTGGTGCACACGCAACACTGGGAAATCACAGCTACAAAGTACGGGCCTTATTCTGGTGCACACGTAATGCTGGGAAATCACAGTTACAAAGTACGGGCCTTATTCTGGTGCACACGTAACGCTGGGAAATCACATCTACAAAGTACGGGCCTTATTCTGGTGCACACGTAACGCTGGGAAATCACATCTACAAAGTACGGGCCTTATTCTGGTTCACACGCAACGCTGGGAAATCACATCTACAAAGTACGGGCCTTATTCTGGTTCACACGTAACGCTGGGAAATCACATCTACAAAGTACGGGCCTTATTCTGGTGCACACGTAACGCTGGGAAATCACATCTACAAAGTACGGGCCTTATTCTGGTGCACACTTAACGCTGGGAAATCACAGCTACAAAGTACGGGCCTTATTCTGGTGCACACGCAACGCTGGGAAATCACAGCTACAAAGTACGGGCCTTATTCTGGTGCACACGTAACGCTGGGAAATCACAGCTACAAAGTACGGGCCTTATTCTGGTGCACACGCAACGCTGGGAAATCACATCTACAAAGTACGGGCCTTATTCTGGTGCACACGCAACGCTGGGAAATCACATCTACAAAGTACGGGCCTTATTCTGGTGCACACGCAACGCTGGGAAATCACATCTACAAAGTACGGGCCTTATTCTGGTGCACACGCAACGCTGGGAAAATCACATCTACAAAGTACGGGCCTTATTCTGGTGCACACGCAACGCTGGGAAATCACATCTACAAAGTACGGGCCTTATTCTGGTGCACACGTAACGCTGGGAAATCACATCTACAAAGTACGGGCCTTATTCTGGTGCACACGTAACGCTGGGAAATCACAGCTACAAAGTACGGGCCTTATTCTGGTGCACACGTAACGCTGGGAAATCACATCTACAAAGTACAGGCCTTATTCTGGTGCACACGTAACGCTGGGAAATCACAGCTACAAAGTACGGGCCTTATTCTGGTGCACACGTAACGCTGGGAAATCACGGGAAATCACATCTACAAAGTACGGGCCTTATTCTGGTGCACACGTAACGCTGGGAAATCACAGCTACAAAGTACGGGCCTTATTCTGGTGCACACGCAACGCTGGGAAATCACAGCTACAAAGTACGGGCCTTATTCTGGTGCACACGCAACGCTGGGAAATCACAGCTACAAAGTACGGGCCTTATTCTGGTGCACACGTAACGCTGGGAAATCACATCTACAAAGTAAGGGCCTTATTCTGGTGCACACGTAACGCTGGGAAATCACAGCTACAAAGTACGGGCCTTATTCTGGTGCACACGTAATGCTGGGAAATCACAGCTACAAAGTACGGGCCTTATTCTGGTGCACACGCAACACTGGGAAATCACAGCTACAAAGTACGGGCCTTATTCTAGTGCACACGCAACGCTGGGAAATCACAGCTACAAAGTACGGGCCTTATTCTGGTGCACACGTAACGCTGGGAAATCACAGCTACAAAGTACGGGCCTTATTCTGGTGCACACGCAACGCTGGGAAATCACATCTACAAAGTACGGGCCTTATTCTGGTGCACACGCAACGCTGGGAAATCACATCTACAAAGTACGGGCCTTATTCTGGTGCACACGCAACGCTGGGAAATCACATCTACAAAGTACGGGCCTTATTCTGGTGCACACGCAACGCTGGGAAAATCACATCTACAAAGTACGGGCCTTATTCTGGTGCACACGCAACGCTGGGAAATCACATCTACAAAGTACGGGCCTTATTCTGGTGCACGCGTAACGCTGGGAAATCACATCTACAAAGTACGGGCCTTATTCTGGTGCACACGTAACGCTGGGAAATCACAGCTACAAAGTACGGGCCTTATTCTGGTGCACACGTAACGCTGGGAAATCACATCTACAAAGTACGGGCCTTATTCTGGTGCACACGTAACGCTGGGAAATCACAGCTACAAAGTACGGGCCTTATTCTGGTGCACACGTAACGCTGGGAAATCACGGGAAATCACATCTACAAAGTACGGGCCTTATTCTGGTGCACACGTAACGCTGGGAAATCACAGCTACAAAGTACGGGCCTTATTCTGGTGCACACGCAACGCTGGGAAATCACAGCTACAAAGTACGGGCCTTATTCTGGTGCACACGCAACGCTGGGAAATCACAGCTACAAAGTACGGGCCTTATTCTGGTGCACACGTAACGCTGGGAAATCACATCTACAAAGTAAGGGCCTTATTCTGGTGCACACGTAACGCTGGGAAATCACAGCTACAAAGTACGGGCCTTATTCTGGTGCACACGTAATGCTGGGAAATCACAGCTACAAAGTACGGGCCTTATTCTGGTGCACACGCAACACTGGGAAATCACAGCTACAAAGTACGGGCCTTATTCTGGTGCACACGCAACGCTGGGAAATCACAGCTACAAAGTACGGGCCTTATTCTGGTGCACACGCAACGCTGGGAAATCACAGCTACAAAGTACGGGCCTTATTCTGGTGCACACGTAACGCTGGGAAATCACATCTACAAAGTACGGGCCTTATTCTGGTGCACACGTAACGCTGGGAAATCACAGCTACAAAGTACGGGCCTTATTCTGGTGCACACGCAACGCTGTGAAAATCACATCTACAAAGTACGGGCCTTATTCTGGTGCACACGTAACGCTGGGAAATCACAGCTACAAAGTACGGGCCTTATTCTGGTGCACGCGTAACGCTGGGAAATCACAGCTACAAAGTACGGGCCTTATTCTGGTGCACACGCAACGCTGTGAAAATCACATCTACAAAGTACGGGCCTTATTCTGGTGCACACGCAACGCTGGGAAATCACATCTACAAAGTACGGGCCTTATTCTGGTGCACACGTAACGCTGGGAAATCACATCTACAAAGTACGGGCCTTATTCTGGTGCACACGTAACGCTGGGAAATCACAGCTACAAAGTACGGGCCTTATTCTGGTGCACACGTAACGCTGGGAAATCACATCTACAAAGTACAGGCCTTATTCTGGTGCACACGTAACGCTGGGAAATCACAGCTACAAAGTACGGGCCTTATTCTGGTGCACACGTAACGCTGGGAAATCACGGGAAATCACATCTACAAAGTACGGGCCTTATTCTGGTGCACACGTAACGCTGGGAAATCACAGCTACAAAGTACGGGCCTTATTCTGGTGCACACGCAACGCTGGGAAATCACAGCTACAAAGTACGGGCCTTATTCTGGTGCACACGCAACGCTGGGAAATCACAGCTACAAAGTACGGGCCTTATTCTGGTGCACACGTAACGCTGGGAAATCACATCTACAAAGTAAGGGCCTTATTCTGGTGCACACGTAACGCTGGGAAATCACAGCTACAAAGTACGGGCCTTATTCTGGTGCACACGTAATGCTGGGAAATCACAGCTACAAAGTACGGGCCTTATTCTGGTGCACACGCAACACTGGGAAATCACAGCTACAAAGTACGGGCCTTATTCTGGTGCACACGCAACGCTGGGAAATCACAGCTACAAAGTACGGGCCTTATTCTGGTGCACACGTAACGCTGGGAAATCACAGCTACAAAGTACGGGCCTTATTCTGGTGCACACGCAACGCTGGGAAATCACATCTACAAAGTACGGGCCTTATTCTGGTGCACACGCAACGCTGGGAAATCACATCTACAAAGTACGGGCCTTATTCTGGTGCACACGCAACGCTGGGAAATCACATCTACAAAGTACGGGCCTTATTCTGGTGCACACGCAACGCTGGGAAAATCACATCTACAAAGTACGGGCCTTATTCTGGTGCACACGCAACGCTGGGAAATCACATCTACAAAGTACGGGCCTTATTCTGGTGCACGCGTAACGCTGGGAAATCACATCTACAAAGTACGGGCCTTATTCTGGTGCACACGTAACGCTGGGAAATCACAGCTACAAAGTACGGGCCTTATTCTGGTGCACACGTAACGCTGGGAAATCACATCTACAAAGTACGGGCCTTATTCTGGTGCACACGTAACGCTGGGAAATCACAGCTACAAAGTACGGGCCTTATTCTGGTGCACACGTAACGCTGGGAAATCACGGGAAATCACATCTACAAAGTACGGGCCTTATTCTGGTGCACACGTAACGCTGGGAAATCACAGCTACAAAGTACGGGCCTTATTCTGGTGCACACGCAACGCTGGGAAATCACAGCTACAAAGTACGGGCCTTATTCTGGTGCACACGCAACGCTGGGAAATCACAGCTACAAAGTACGGGCCTTATTCTGGTGCACACGTAACGCTGGGAAATCACATCTACAAAGTAAGGGCCTTATTCTGGTGCACACGTAACGCTGGGAAATCACAGCTACAAAGTACGGGCCTTATTCTGGTGCACACGTAATGCTGGGAAATCACAGCTACAAAGTACGGGCCTTATTCTGGTGCACACGCAACACTGGGAAATCACAGCTACAAAGTACGGGCCTTATTCTGGTGCACACGCAACGCTGGGAAATCACAGCTACAAAGTACGGGCCTTATTCTGGTGCACACGCAACGCTGGGAAATCACAGCTACAAAGTACGGGCCTTATTCTGGTGCACACGTAACGCTGGGAAATCACATCTACAAAGTACGGGCCTTATTCTGGTGCACACGTAACGCTGGGAAATCACAGCTACAAAGTACGGGCCTTATTCTGGTGCACACGCAACGCTGTGAAAATCACATCTACAAAGTACGGGCCTTATTCTGGTGCACACGTAACGCTGGGAAATCACAGCTACAAAGTACGGGCCTTATTCTGGTGCACGCGTAACGCTGGGAAATCACAGCTACAAAGTACGGGCCTTATTCTGGTGCACACGCAACGCTGTGAAAATCACATCTACAAAGTACGGGCCTTATTCTGGTGCACACGCAACGCTGGGAAAATCACATCTACAAAGTACGGGCCTTATTCTGGTGCACACGCAACGCTGGGAAAATCACAGCTTTGCGTGTGGATAAAATGCCTACCGGCGCTTGCACACACCGTCTCGCTCGGCAAATTCCCCCATAAACATCCATTTGCAGCCTTGGGTGTGGGGCCAGAATTATTCGATGGTCGCCGACCATCGAATGATTTGGAAGGTGCAGGCATAGCTAAGACACTCATCCGCTGACATCAGCTGCCTGGGCTAGCACCCGCATCTAGTTTCCATGGGAACACCCAGCGTATGCGCAGAAGAAAACATTGCTCCCCTGCGTGATAGCACTGGGGAGCGAGGCGATCAAAATAAGGCCCTATATATCACACTTTTGAACTTTCCCATTATACAGATAATAAAAATAACAGCAGTAAAGTTACAGATTTATAAATGACATAATTCTACTGTGTCTTACAGCAAGCCCGTGAGAAGTGCCCAGGAGGTATTACAGGGGTTCCCCAACTCACCCCCTGGCATTGTAATACAGAACCGGCCAATCGTTAATTTAGCCCTGGTTTGGATAACAGGATGTGTCTACAATAGGGGTATGTCGACCTTTTCTCAAAGTTGCTACAGAAGTGAGAATGTTGAGGGTGGGAATTAGACAACAGTTATAGAGTTTTGTGCACGGTTATTCCATGGAAGGTTTGAAAGGGAGAAAACACACCACCAGATTAGGTAATGGGGGGGATTCAACTCCAGAGGAAGGGTGCGTATTGCCACTGCTGCAGAGTTTAGACGCTGGTAATGGCGCCGCTTCTCACACCCTTCACCAGGCCGGACAAGTGCCTGAATACCATAAAATTGTTTGCTACCCTACGGACACAGCAAACACTTTTGTGCGAGATCCCATTGCCGTAAAGTGCTGCGACTGCGGCACAGATTTGGCCGGGCGAAAGGGATCGGCAGGCAATTGAATTTCTCCCTTACGGGTATAGTTACTAAAGCTTCTAAAAATGAAAACAGCAAATGTTACCCGTAGCAACCAACCAGATTCTGACGATCATTTCTATCAAAAGGTCAAAATGAGTTCACTTTTTCTTTCAAATGTCAACTTAGTCGACATGGACACGGTTTGGGTGTAGCGCATCCCCTGGCATTGCACGCTGTGCTCTCCATGCATCGGGGCAAGATATTCTCCCACAATGCCATCATGGATGCTAGGGCATGAAATACCTCCCGTCGGCTCGTCAGCTCAAAGAATTCATGTCAATCCTATGACTGTCGACCTTCCCATTGTCGGCCTAATGCTTGTGTCAACCTTCCGACCACATCGACCTTAGCCATGTCAACCTATTTCAGGTGTCGACCTAGTGCATGTCAACCTTAATAAGATCGACCTAATGACTGTGTCCTTGGAGAGAGAAGTAAACAGCAATCCACTCCAAACTGTCATTTCTCATACACAGCCTATATAATGACAGAAGCCAGGTTGTTTGTACTCCATATCTCTCCAAGCTTTCATACATCTCCTTCAAACTTTGTGCTCCTCCAGTCACCGCAGCTAATAAATGAAACTTAGCCCTTATTCTGGTTCACTCGCAAAGGAAAATTCCTTCTCAAATGGACAAAAGCATGTGCACTGCAGGTGGGGCAGATGTACAAGTACCCCCTTGTCCTTTACAGTCTAAAAGCTGTGCACACACGTAGCAATATGATCGCTGGCAATATATTGCTCAGTGTCCCGTTTTCAGCTGCGACCAGAGATGGTCGCTGATGTAAATGTCACACTGCGGGGAGAAGAGGCAGGGGAAGTCGCTGGTTGGAGGAGCGTGCTCCTCCGACCAGTGACCATTAGGAGCTGAAAATGGGAGCGCGCACCCAGCGATTTATCGCTGCTGCACACTCCAATCGCTGCCAGTATGGTCGCTCAGCGACCATACTGCCAGCGATTATTGCCTGTGTGTACACAGCTAAAGATTCATCCAGAGAATGAGCTAGTCACCAGTTGTGGAGGGGATTAAATACTATTATTATGGAGACTGCTGTACTTGCCCCAGTGTGTCTCCTGGTCTGTCCTAGGAGACCACTGAACATTGGGCCCCATTCAGACCTGCTCGCTGGGCTGCATGTATTCGCAGCCCAGCAAGCAGGGAAACGCCGCCCTGCCGAGCTCCCCCCCCCCCCTGTGCACAGCTAGGAACGCACACACCATCATCAAATGATTTTCCTCCTGCTCATGGCGCTGAGTAACTCTAGATTTACTCAGCGCTGTGAAGGCTGATGACAGCGGCCTCCCTCTCAAATCCCGGAAAACGCCGGCGTTACACCCCCAAACAACCAACGCCTGTCAATCACCTTGTGAGAATCGCAGTCCTGCATACGAGTCTGAATACTTTCAATAAAACAAATGTAATTATAAATATATATTTACTCATTCATACAAGTCCCTTCCCCGACTCATCGTTGCCGCGCCAATCACCATAATGTGACATTCTAGTCGATTGGCGCGGTCTCTTTACCACACGTGAATCTAAATCGTTCCTGCGGCTCATAGAAAAGCATTCGGTGTGCTGTAGCGATTCTACGCTAGACGTGTGACTTTGGCGTCCCAAACGGACAGAAGAGGCCGTTTCACAGCAAGGATGCGCATGGCTACATTCCTACATACTAAGGTAATTTATTGGTCAAAGCCAGTTACACTACCTGTATATTTTGTAAGGTTGGGAGGAATCTGGAGGAAATCCATGCTGACATGGGGAGAACATACAAACTCCACACAAACTGGCATTTGTAAGCAACTGAACACAAGACCTCAGTGCTGTGAGGCAGTAAGCTAATCATTGCGGTACCGCGCTGCCTCCTAAACCGAAAACATATACACGTGACAACTCGCGCTACGTGGCTGGGCAAATCAATTTGTTTCCTGGCTTTTACTTTAGTGGGTTTTTTTGTTTTTTTTATATCAAATATGTTTGTATTTTATGGCAATAAAAATATAAGTCATGTACTAAACAAAAGTTTCCATAAGGCAATTATGTGAGCTATAACAAACTACTTAAAGTCTCTGGAGAAATTATAGATTGTTTGATAACAATACAGTGACATAAACAAAGTGACAAACAAAGGAATCCCGTAGAGGTGCCTGAGATCAGACTCTTCTTATTACTAATACCCCTTTCACACCAAGAACAAAAATGACCAGGTTAAAGCTTTTCAACCCAGTAATTTGCTGAAGAACCCGGGTTTTTCGGTGGTGTGAAAGGGTCAACACACGCTTAAATCCCAGCACTCCGACCCTGCTCTTGACCGGGATCGGAGTGCAGGGATTTACGAGCCGTGTTGACCCCTTCTCACCACCAAAAAACTCGGGTTCTTCAGCAAATTACCAGGTTGAAAAGCTTTAACCTGGTAATTTGCGGGTGGTGTGAATTGGGGTCAGGCTGCACTCGACAAAAATGCTGGGTAATTGCCGGGTGGCCGATGTGAAAGGGGTATTATAGATTCCAGGCTGTATATTTCATGTGAGGAAGGGAAGTCCATACACTGTGGCAGGGACCAATCTGGGCTCAGATCTTGTGCAGTGACTGACCGTAAGGGATTATTTATTGGATAGGCCCCCAGGTTATGAACCACTTGCAATGTCAGGTATACAATTCCTAGAGTTTCTATGAGAAGTGTAAGCTATATATAATTAACAATAATGCTCAGTCTCCAACTGAGAAAAGAGGATCTCATAAAGGTGAGAGGATGTGAACACACACACACAAAAAAAATGTCCTTTCCTGTAACAGAAATACATTAAAATCTACATCTAAATCTGCCATATTTCCTGACAAAATTATGAATGAAAGGATTTTAGCCAACTTTAGAAACAGAAGTCTAGAAGCTGTGTTTTATCATATCATTAAGCCCATCTTACCCATACACGCCTGGTCACTATGGCCCTTATTCTGGTTCACTCACAAAGGCAAATTCCTTCTCAAATGGACAAAACCATATGCACTGCAGGTGGGGCAGATGTAACATGTGCAGAGAGAGTTAGATTTGGGCGGGGTTTTACTTCACAGTGATATCTATATTGAAGTGTAAAAATAAAGCAGCCAGTATTTACCCTGCACAGAAACAAAATAACTCACCCAAATCTAATTCTCTCTGCACCTGTTACATCTGCCCCACCTGCAGTGCACATGGTTTTTTTCCATTTGAGACGGAATTTTCCTTTGCGAGTGAACCAGAATAAGGGCCTATGTACGATTATGCACCACAGATATAGTTGCAGAGTTAAAGCAGCCTCACTACTATTCCTTTCCCCTTGCTATAACCAACCTACCCCCTAATAACAATGACCAGCATATCATATAATCCTCAATGTCCTTATATTACAGTTCCAATGATCACTATAATATTCTAAATGGGTGATGAAATTGTGGCATGATCATCTATATGAATGGACGTCTGACTACTTCTTTGTTTTTCCGATCAGATGTCCATTACTAAATAAGGTGCCTAAACCCATCTAAATATCTTGGTTGGGTGTCTGGAGTCCTGGCCTGGGTGATTCGAGAGCCCAAACTATGGACTTTTCACCCAAAATAAATCATGCAACGAAGGGTTAAAGAGACAGCGGGGCTGCTATTGTAGGGGGTGTACATGCCCACGTAGCATGGGAAGAGGGTGATACAACTGTAATAAACAAAGTCTTCTGCTTCACCCCTGCTAATATGTTGCGGATCCATTTATTGCACTGATGAACTCTAATAAGATCAGAACGGGTGTCAGTAAATGTAATGACTGTATCTCATATGTGATTGTATTTCGGCTACCAAGACAGCACCATTTGGTGCATAAATCAATCCCGTCTTGTGCGAGCAAGTTATTGCATCATGTAAGAAAACGTGAAACTTTTTGTGCACTTACTAAGCTGTCCATTAACTTTATAGTTAATATTTAAACCATTCCTTCCCAGCAGTCTGTGTTTGGTACAAAATTACCAAAGTGATGGTTCCTAACTGCCCAATGTAACATATCTTTGGCAGTATAGAAGTACCAATAGTTTACAGGTACCTTATCTGCCTATATTCCACCCCTGTACCACTTTTTGATGAGGCCCCTTCTTTTAGCGGATTCAGTACTGAATCCCGGCGGTCGGGATCCCGGCGTTCAGAATCCCGACGCCGGAATCCCGACAGCCGAAATGCCGACAAGGGGGGGACGTTGCGCTCGCCACGCAGCGGGCCCGGTGCCTCGCTACGCTCGGCACACTAATTTATTCTCCCTCCAGGGGTGTCGTGGACACCCACGGAGGGAGAATGTGTCGAGATTTCGGCGGTCGGGATTCCGGCGTCGGGATTCTGAAAGCCGGGATCCCGACCGCTGGGATTTTAACTGCATCCCCTTTTAGCTATCATGTCTCTGTTATAATAATAATGTTATTTATATAGCACTTTTATCCTAATAGGAATTAAAGGGCCATATTGACACAGAGGGACTGGATTCCTGACCGCACACTACTCCTCCGCTACCAGAGACAGTACACAGCCAGCGGCCAGACACAGAGGGACCCGATTCCTGGCCGCACACTACTCCTCCTCCACTACTTCTTAATGTAAGGACCGGCATACCGCTCACTTCCACTCCACTCGCAAGTACTGTGGATATTTCAAATTAAGAGGACGGTACTCATAAAGGAAAACCCTAATCAAGGGGTACAGAAGAGAAAAAAGGTTGGGAACCCTTGGTATAGATCAGGCTTTCCCAACCACGGTCCTCAAGGCACACCAACAGTGCAGGTTTAATGATATCCAGCCTTCAGTACAGATGGTTTAATCAGAATCACTCAGGTGCTAATTAAGTCACCTGTGCTCAAGCCTGGATATCTACAAAACCTGCACTGTTGGTATAGATTCGGTATGGAGTCCCGACGCTGGAATCCCGACTGCCAAAATCCCGACAAGGGGGGGACATGGATCTATCCCCGTTGCGGGCTCGCTACGCTCGGCGCGCTAATTTATTCTCCCTCTACGGGTGTCGTGGACACCCACGGAGGGAGAAAGTTTTGGGATTCCAGCGTCGGGATTTTGAATGCCGGGATTCCGACCGCCGGGAAATTAACCGCATCCCGTTGGTGTGCCTTGAGGACCATGGTTGGGAATGCCTGGTATAGATGATAGACAATGTGTAGGTCTGCAATCACTAGATCTACCACTATTGGTCGACAGTGAGTAGGTTGACAGATACAAAAGGTCGACAAAGTAATTGTTGATGCTGAAAAGGTCGACATGGGTTTTCCACATTTTTTGTGTGTACTGCGTGTGCTCGCCATGCTTTGGGCACGGTGCCTCGCTGTGCTTGGAACACTATTATAATCTAACTCTAGGCCCACTCGGAGGGTAAAGTACGAACCAAGTCGGTTAAAAAAAAAAAAAAAAAAAACTTGTGTCGACGATGTTCAAGATGACCTTTAGCTTCTGTCAACATTCTGTCATTGTCAACCTAGGCTATGTCGACCATTTTTAGGTGTCCACCTACTCACTGGCAACCTAGACATTGTCGACCCAGGGACCGGATACCATTTGATTCTGTCTATGTTCCTTAGATGATAGAATGAGGATTTGATTGTGGCTGATATCTGATGTTTAAGTGCCAAGACGTCATCCGGGACAATGCCAAGACATTGCCGGCACATGTCCAGTGTTTTATAGTTCCGAACCTCCGAGCGCAGGTCTGTTGGTTGGCTATGCTACAGTCCTGTCCTGTGTTATTTGGGTTCTCAGGGGTAAATGTATGAAGCTTAGAGAAGTGGTATCTATTCTCATTAGGAACGTCATGTGCAAGGGGATAGTGTTCCAGCCAATCAGCTCCTAACTATCAATTTAAATAATGGAGCTTATTGGCTGATTCATTATCACCTTGCACATCACGTTCGGATAGCTGTCACTTCTCCAAGCTTCATACATTTACCCCTCAGTACCTGGAGCAAAGTAAAAGTACAGTTCTGTCACTTCTGTATCATCTGCATAGCAGTAGTAGACCAGGTCATGGCGTCTGATTATTTACCCAGAGGTACAGATGGAGCGCCTCTGATCCTTTACCGGGGATCGCCCGTCTCCTCTTCAGGGAGATGGGCAGGGATAGGCGGGGCGGCGAGGGGTACCGGGGAAGGCGGCGGAGCCAGCTCCGAAGCCAAGGGGCGCGTGCGAGAGTCGGACGCTGGCTGCAAAGATGGAGTCTGCTCCATCTGTAGCATGTACACTGCAAATGGGAGTTAGTATAGTACCCAAGGGACACCATATGGCAATGGCACTGGTGACTATGAGTATACTCTGACCTGCCGGTGAGAAATGATTAGAACCAGATAAGGACTGTGCCATCCAGTCCTCAGAGATTCTTCAGTTGCTCAATAAGAATCCTATGCTGAAGAATGCTGCAGAGAGATCCACTGTTGCCAGCAGTGGGAGTCATTGTGGGGTGTACACGCCTCATGGTTCCCCACTGTGCATGTTGGAGACATTACAGACATCCTCAATTAATATATACATCAGGAATTACAATGTAAAAACCTACAGGATAATTAAGTGGAAGATATTGTAAAGATTGTTCCAGTGATAGTTAATTTATAGCGCAGAGCTCCTTATTGAAAAGATAGTGGATATGTTTCCTTTATCAGAGCATATGGTAGATTTCCTCCTTCAGGTAAAGTTGACCCTTAGCAAGGGGGCAAGCTCCAGGTGCTAGTGTCCATACTATGTGCGGCTCTTGTGAAGGGACTGGTTCCAGATATAAGGATGGCAGTACCGGACTGGCTGTATAAGGGCTCCAATACGCGTTTCTCCGCCTGAAAGTAACTCGGCGGCTTCCTCAGCTGGAGGAAATCTACCATATGCTCTTATAAAAGAAACAGGTCCACTATCATTTTAATAAGGAGCTCTGCGCTATAAATGTCCGGGACTGGTAACTATGGATATCAATGCCTCTGAATACTAAGCAAATAAGCCTCAGTATACATCAGAACAGTATCATATTCTGCTTTGTCTTTATGTGTTGAATGTTGTATGTCTTGTGTGTCTATTTTTTAATAGGTGCACTATATATATGTAATATGTATTCATTTTATATATTTTTATTAAAAAAGTGATAATCTTCTATCCTATTGTTTGGTGTATTCTTTGAGTGAAGCAGTGCCACCTATCAGTGTAGGCTTATAGCCAAACACCATGCTGATTAAATCTCATCAAATAAAACGAAACGCGCCAGACACTACTGTGGCACTACCATTGGACCAATGTTTACAACATCCCCATCAGAGGGCCAGATGGACTAAACTTGAAAAGTGATACAAAGGAGAGTGATAAACCACCAGCCAATCAGCTCGTAACTGTTATGTCACAGACTGTGTTTGAAAAATGATAGGTAGGAGCCGATTGGTTGGAGATTTATCACTCTCCACTTTATCACTTTTTAAGGCTTAATGCATCTCGCCCAGAGGGATTTACATCATGGAACTTTCATTTTCCATGAGCACAGAGCTGGCTGTCTTCGGGGCACACTCGCCCTTTTGTGCAGCACTCCAGCAGAGAACTGCGCACTCCCACACATGTACTACATGCTTCAATATAAAATAAACTGAAATTCAATAAAACAATCCTGTGGTCCTCTCACACTTAGGATCAGTTTAAGTCAGAAATAAGGTTAAACTGAGCAATATTCAAGGCAATAAAAAAAAACAACGTTTATTTCCCCCTAAAGCAGTGGCTCCCAACCCTGGTCCTTAAATACCCCCAACAGTGCATGTTTTCCAGGTAACCCAGCAGGTGCACTCATTATTCAGGCACATTTTAAAAGATCCTCAGGTGGAGCTAATTATGTCACTTGTGATTCTGGCCCTTATTCTGGTCGGTGCGGATATATCAGCGTGCGTTCGGGCCGCCGATGTTTTGTGTCTGCGCATGTGCAGAGGCGTCTCTGCGCATGTGCGAGCGGGGCGTACGGCCAAATCCCGCATGATATGTGAACACTCCGAACAGGGGGTGGAGAGGGGCGTGAAGGGCTATTTGTGCTCATTACCATATGCATTCGGACCGTGTTTCATGGGCGTTCCCATGCAAACGCTGGGCGTACGTATGGTAATGTGGCCGTGACGCACGTGTAGGGGGCGGACATATGACATCGCCGGATGTCAGCTGCCCGCCCAGATCCCTGCTTTTGCACGGAAAAATGTCCGTGTGGTCTGAAGTTGCGGGAGCTGGTGGAGCACTCGGTCCTGCATTCGATGGTCTGCGACCATCGAATGATGGGGGAGGTTCCCTTAGATGGAGGAGGCGTATTCCGTGTAAAATACACGTGCGGTCCGTTCGGCCAGCTTCTTACCGCGTACGGACGGAGTTGGCGATCCGTATGGAAGGCGGGGTTTCGCACGCACGGTCCTGGCCGCATAATCGGATCCGGCCGCACCGACCAGAATAAGGCCCTCTGTGTGGAGACCTGGAAAACGTGCACTGTTGAGCCCAGTACACACGGGGGGATATATCGCTCAGTGTCCCTTTTGCATCAGCGACCAGAGATGGGGAGCCCGGCAGTGGAAATCAGCTGGTCGCAGGAGCATGTTCCTGTGACCAGCGATCACTACGGGGGAGAAAACGGAAGCGCGCACCCGGCGATATATCGCCGGTGCACACTCCCATCGCGGGCAATAGGGTCACTCAGCGACCATATTGGCCGTGATATTAGACAAAATTGCCCCCGTGTGTACACAGCCTTGGGGGTACCAGGGTTGGGAACCACTGCCCTAAAGTATTAGGAGATGGACCCGAACGTGAAGTTTACTCCTTTGTATACCTACCTACTTTGTGGGCCTCCCCAGGGTCATGTGTAAATCACTGGCTTGAAAATATTACAGCAAGTCGGGGATATCAACAACTGCGGTACGGTCAACATGCAGTAACGTCGACAGGGTCATTAGATCGACATGAGTTAGGTTGACAGTCATTAGGTCGACATGGATTTTTTTTTTACTGTTTTTTTTTTGAGCCGACATGTGCCGACAGGCGGTATTTCATGCCCTACCATCCACTAGGATATAAGGTTAAAAAATAAATAAATTTAATAATAATAATAATAATAATAATAATAATAAATGTCGACTTTTTCACTGTCGACCTTACCCCTGTCGACCTAATGACCCTGTCAACCTAATGACCCTGTCCACCTTACCCATGTCGACCTTACCCCTGTCGACCTAATGACCCTGTCGACCTAACCCATGTCGACCAAGACACATGTTGACCTAATGGTGTCGACCTAATGACTGTCTAACAACTTTCTGGTGACCAACTGATCCACACCCCTATGTACCACCTGATCTGGGTCCTGATTCCAATACTGCCTATTTGGTAGCAGTATTATATGTCAAAGGAATGCCAGGGGTGTGTGGATTAACAGCTCAATAATAAGATGATCGACACCATATGGCTGTGTTATGTCATCACTTTCATCTAGATCATTGTTTCACAGCTCCAGTCTTCAGGAAGCCCTAGCAGATGTTTTCCAGGTTTCTCTGGAATATTGCAGGTGAAAGAACAGGCACTACCAGTGGGAAGACAGTTGTAGGGGCCCATGCTTAAGGTGTGTGGTCAGCCACCAAAGAAGCTCGGCCAACAGAGGCAGAGGCTGGGAGAGCAGCTCTGTCTCCCAATGTATTAGTTCGCTGCCCAGCACACAGATGCAGGGGCTGGGAGAGCAGCTTAGTCTCCCAATGCACTGCTCGGCTGCCCAGCACACAGAGGCAGGGGCTGGGAAAACAGCTCTGTCTCCTAATGCATTGCTCGGCTGTCCAGCACACAGAGGCAGTGGCTGGGAGAGCAGCTTAGTCTCCCAATGCAATGCTCGGCTGCCCAGCACACAGAGGCAGGGGCTGGGAAAACAGCTCTGTCTCCTAATGCATTGCTCGGCTGCCCAGCACACAGAGGCAGGGGCTGGGAAAACAACTCTGTCTCCTAATGCATTGCTCAGCTGTCCAGCACACAGAGGCAGTGGCTGGGAGAGCAGCTCTATCTCCCAATGTATTAGTTCGCTGCCCAGCACACAGAGGCAAGGGCTGGGAGAGAAGCTTAGTCTCCCAATGCAATGCTCGGCTGCCCAGCACACAGAGGCAGGGGCTGGGAAAACAGCTCTGTCTCCTAATGCATTGCTCGGCTGCCCAGCACACAGAGGCAGGGGCTGGGAAAACAACTCTGTCTCCTAATGCATTGCTCGGCTGTCCAGCACACAGAGGCAGTGGCTGGGAGAGCAGCTCTATCTCCCAATGTATTAGTTCGCTGCCCAGCACACAGAGGCAAGGGCTGGGAGAGAAGCTTAGTCTCCCAATGCAATGCTCGGCTGCCCAGCACACAGAGGCAGGGGCTGGGAAAACAGCTCTGTCTCCTAATGCATTGCTCGGCTGCCCAGCACACAGAGGCAGTGGCTGGGAGAGCAACTCTATCTCCCAATGCATTACTCGGCTGCCCAGCACACAGAGGCAGGGGCTGAGAAAGCAGCTCTGTCTCCCAATGTATTGGTCGGCTGCCCAGCACACAGAGGCAGGGGCTGGGAGACCAACTCTATCTTCCAATGGGAAAAGAAAGTAAAGACTGTGCTAATGAATGTATACAGTATTAAAAATAAATATTTAGACAGTGTTAGTACCATAAAAAATATGTAGGTTTTATTTTGTGCAATTGGTATTAGTAAAAGATGGAAAACAATATAAACTCCACAATAATAAATTCAAAAATTTTTAGACCATTAAAAAACCTTAAAAAAGGGGAGGGGGGTAGGGTAAGTTCTGTGACTGGAAAATAACTGGAAAATAATGGTGGTAATGAGTCCATACGGTACCGTATTTGATGAAACAGCTGGTTGTTTTAATTTCCATTTGGTTCATCAAATATGGTATTGTACTGCAGGTTGACCAAGCCTCTGCGCCTCCAGTAGGTAACCCAGTTACCTTATTTCCTTCTATCTCCCAATGCACTGCTCGGCTGCCCAGCACACAGAGGCAGGGGCTGGGAGACTAGCTCTATCTCCCAATGCACTGCTCGACTGCCCAGCACACAGAGCCAGGGGCTGAGAGAGCAGCTCTGTCTCCTAATGCATTGCTCGGCTGCCCAGCACATAGAGGCAGGGGCTGGCCGAGCAGCTCCGTCTCCCAATGCACTACTCGGCTGCCCAGCACAGACAAGCAGGGGCTGGATGAAAAACTTTGCCTCTTGACCCTCTGCTTGGCTACCCAGCATACAGAGAGACGGGCGATCTGCGAGTCTAGGCTCCTGCAACTTGTGGCATGCCCCCCTTGGGACCCCTTATCATGAATGTGCAGACTGCAATGACAGGGCCGATTTAGAGCACCAGCATGTTCCTGTTTATCGGATACGCTATCTGATATGTATCTGATATCTATGTACCCAGCAGTAGTGTTCCTGCTGGACTGGAGTTGTGAAACATTATTTAAGGTTAATAAGTATTGGAATAAAGAATCAGGGTTATATCACCGGGTGCAGTGTTATTCCAATCTCCTGTTTCCTAAACAATAAATGCAAATAGAGATTCTATTCCAAAATGATAAGCCGTTGCTACACACGGGACAATAGATCGATAGATCGATCAACAGACAGACTTCATTTGGAATCAGCTACAACTCTACCTGTACCAAATGGTAAAGCTGACCTCTATATATAGCTAAGAATGAAGAGACTCCAAAGAATTATAAACACCAGCAGGAAAGTATGTAACCCTCTGGACTAATCATTACTGGACTTGGACCAAAAATAATCCTCCCACACTGTTATTTGTCTGTCTTTTACAGTTACAGAAAACTGCACCGTGATCCCATATGGTTATGGTACATTACATCTACAATGTCTAGGTCGACAGTCATATTGTTGACAGACACAAGGTCGACAGGGTCTTAAAAGTAGACAGTGAAAAGGTAGACGGGATCCAAAGGTCAACAGGGTCTAAAGCAGGGGTGGGGAACCTTTTGAGGTCCAAGGGCCATTTGCATTGAGGCATGCCTCGGTTGCCGCAGGTTACGAGTTGCCGGTCTGTGTGGTCCGCCAGCTGTACAGGGAGTCTCATACAGGAGAAATCTCGCGATAGGTCGGTAGCTCTCGCGAGATTTCGCCTGTACTTGACTCACTGTGCAGCTGTTGGGCGTGAGGGAGGTTCACAAAAACTGGCTCCGGGGGCCGTATACGGCCCGCGGGCCGGAGGTTCCCCCCAGCTGGTCTAAAGGTTGACAGACAATAGGCCGACAGGGTCAATAGGTCGACAGCCAAAAGGTGGACATGAGTTTTTCGTGGTTTTTTGGTGTCTATGTCGACATAGGTCAAATTCAAATGTATGTGTTCACACAGTGTGGCTGTGCTGTGTGACACTAGGATCCAGCCACACTGCTGTGTATAACCCCCCCCCCCCCCCTTCCTCCCTGCAGCCAAGCGGGTGCCGTTGAACGGGACCCACTTGGTCGCTATGTGTGGCCTGGCCCTTAGGCTGCCAGCAGGACAGCGGAGGACAATGAGGAGAGGTAAGCATTGCTGAATATCCGCTGTATGTTTCGGTATCACGGGGATACAAAACAACATACTGTATGCCGCCTGTATACTTCTTGAATAAATAAATTATCTGCAGTTAAGGTATTCAATCCCGGGCCAAGATTTGCCTGCTACACACCAGACTCCATATGGAGGGGAGACTGTATTGTTTGAAACATACGTGGATTGTGAAATCCGCCGCCTTTTTGCCAATCCTCTGACTTTCCGATACTCAACAGCCGAAACATTGAATTCCGGCTGTCGAGTTACAGTCACAGGAAGCAAAAAAGGCCCGGGATTCTGACTGCGGGACGTTCCAACAGTCGGAATTCCATATTGAATACCTGCTACAGTATGTATTCAGGATAAGTGTACTGATGCAGTTTAGTTATGCCAGTGGTCGCCAACCCGATGCTCACGCACTACCAGTAGCTTGCCTGAGCAACACGGGTAGCCCAACCACTGCTATATGTCGGGTCCACCAGCTGCTGCCATCGCCTTGCCCCGCTACAGCCGCCGCCGCAATCCCCCGCTGCTGCCTTGGCCCACACTCCTTGTTCTGGGGACCGGAGGAGACAGGCGCTATAAGTCATATTTGACCTCTAGTGTGTGACAGGGAACACCGCGCTAAGCACTCCCGGCACTTCCGGGGAACGTGGCAGCGCTGTGTTCCCTGTCAGACACTAGAGGTCAAATATGACTTCTAGCGTGGTGTGGGGGAAGAACAGACTCCTTAAGCCAGCAGGGGGATGATGGAGCTGAGCTCCAAACGCTGCAGCATCCAGCAGCGATTAGTTTATTATGGAGGAATTTATTATGGTGCAACTGCCCACTATGCCCATGTGAAAAGACGGGCATAGTAGAAGGGGCAACGAGCATTAAACCCTGGCAAAGAGCATTAAACCCTGGCAATAAAAATGAACCCCATGCAACAAAAATTAACCCCTGGCAGCAAGCATTGACCCCTGGCCTTAAGCACATGTCCTGTGGTGAATAGACGATGTGCACATGCGCACAGCGTCTATTCAGAGAGTCTGGGGGCATGGCCAGCAGCTCTCAGAGCACTGGCCATGCCCCCATAGCGGAAAAAATGGGGGATGTGGCCTCGCAGGAGTACCACGGTAGCCTTCGGAATGTGCAGATGTCCCTTCTCCTCTGCCTCCAGTGTTGGGAGGTATGTATGCGGCTTATTGGACATTGCAGTGTGTGGCATATTGTGTCTGCTGCATTGCAGTGTGTGGCATAATGTGTAAGGGGCATTACAGTGTGTGGCATAAGTGTTAAGGGCATTTTTTGGTTATTATGCATATTTTTTTTATTTTAGTAGCTCTTCAGGGGGTTTATTTTGTCACGAGTAGCTCAGGTCCCAAAAAGGTTGGAAAACACTGAGTTAAACTTAAGGCCCATGTTTTGAACTTGAAACGTATGTATGTATTTATGTATGTATGTATGTATAGGCATTTCTATAATGTGTGCAGTGCACAAGGGCCCCTGAGCTCAAAGGGGCCATACGGCACACACTGCATCCATGTTTAAATACTTTTTTTCTGAGTATTAATGTATTAACCATTAAGAGGAGGGGACTGACCCAGAGTCTACCCACGGGCCCCTCCTCTTTCAAAACACCCTTGTATGTACCGTATTTGCCGGCGTATAAGACGACTGGGCGTATAAGACGACCCCCCAACATTTCCACTCAAAATATAGAGTTTGATATATAAGTGCACCCGGCGTATAAGACGACCCTCCCACTTGGAGGCATGTTTTTCAGGGGAAAAAAGTAGTCTTATACGCCAGCAAATACAGTTTGTATTTATGCAAAACATACATGGATTTCCTGTATGGTATGTCTCACACACACATTCTAAAACATACATACATACTTAAATACATACACATCATACAAGATATAAATGTATGTTTCACATACATACAACACACCTCCATACATTAATTCATTCATACATACATACATACATACATACATACATACATACCACACATACAGTACAAATACAAGATATAAATGTATGTTTCACATACATACAACACACCTCCATACATTAATTAATTCATCCATACATACATACATACATACATACCACACATACAGTACAAATACAAGATATAAATGTATGTTTCACATACATACATACATACATACATACATACATACATGATATAAATGTATGTTTCACATACACACAACACACCTACATACATGAATGAATTCATACATACATACAAATAATACAGGATATAATAGTATTTTTCACATACATACAACACACCTACATACATGAATGAATTCATACATACATACATACATACATACATACATACATACATACATACATGATAGACATGTAGGTTTCACATACATGATACATACATAACACACATCTACTTATATATATATATACAAACAAAATACATATATACATAAAACAGCAACATAAATAAATAAATACATACATACATACATACATACATACATACATAAAACACACTGACATATATACAGACATATATACAAACATGATATAAGTTATGTACTCACCACTTTTCATAGTCCCGTTAGTCTCCATTGCTTTAGCATTGGGTCTGTTCCCCTGTGGGTGAGTCTGAGTGCTGCTGGAACACCCCATGATAACTCCCAATGTGCAGGGCAGTAGTACTGGCAGGTATCTCCGCTAGGGTGCACAGAGGGGTAGGGGGTACCAATACACCCGCAGCAGAGGTCACATCCAGCAGGATGAGGACAGGAGGCGGCGGTAGTAGTGGGTGCAGCAGCCTCCCGGCCGGCAGGGCTGGTGCTAGGAGTACACCTGCAGTAAGTTTAGGCAGAGGACGATGTGTACTAGCACAGAGCGGTTGCCATATGAGCAGCTGAATACAGCTCTCAGTTCTACTGCAGCTGCTGCAGCCACAGCAGTCCCCCGGGTATCAGCAGCGTCTGCGCATGCGTCATCAGCCATCACCCAGAGCCTGGGGGTAATCATTAGTCAGTCAGTCACCCTGTATGTGCTATGCGTGGCATGCACTGAGTCCGGGAGCAAACACTCAGTCGATGCTATAGCAACAGGGCATAGCAATCCATCTACTTTGTTTTACTTCAATGGACATTATTAAAAAATAGTTTAAAACTTTGTTAACTGCAGCACTGTACCTGTGGAAGTTGCCTCCTGCACCATGCCAGACTTTAGGGAACATACAATACATTTTCACTTAACATTTTTAGGGACGAAACTAGGAATTAAAGTCTCAGGGTAGGGGGGTTGTTTAAGACGGTAATGGGTCACAGGGTTGACAGCACCAAGGTCGACATGCATTGTGTCAATCACTTAAGGTTGACATCGGCATAGGTTGATACCTCAGAAAGTCAACTTAATCTTTGGTCGACAGTCATTAGCTCAACACAAGCAAAGGTTGACATGGGGTTTTTCACCTTTGTTTTTGTCCCAACACAGTCGCATCCCCTCACATGGCTCGCTGTGCTCGCCATGCTTCGGCACACTATTTTATTCTCCCACCACACCCTAGTGGATAGGGCTTGAAATACCGCCTGTCGGCACATGTCGGCTCAAAAAAAAGTGCAAAACCCCATGTCGACCTTTTGACTGTCGATCTTACCCATATCGACCTAAAGCTTGTTTAGAACTAATGACCCTGTCGACCTAAGCCCATGTCGACCTTCTGAGGTGTCGACCTAGGCCCATGTCAACCTTCAGTGGTCGACCTAGGCCCATGTCGACCATAGTGCTGTCGACCTAACGACCGTATACCTGTAGAAAGCATCAGTATCTGCGTACATTTATTATAACTGTTATGTTAATTATGTATCATATGAGCATTATTAGCAATAATGTTGATCAATTTTGTAGATCTCTGCTTGAAAATGTCTTTGTTTACATTCTAATATTTTATATTAGATGTATATTTTTATTTTCTGGGTGTAATAAGTTGCTTTTCACTAAATATTTGTATGTCAAGTGCAAAATACAATATTAACACCAACTTTAATAACAAAGCTATGATATGTATTTCAGTTGTTATTATTATTACATTTTATTGATAAGGCCCCACAATTGGTTGGCAGCGCCATACATATGGCACATATTAGAACAACACAGGGAAAACATAACAGTAAAACAGAGCAGTTACCCATTGTCCACTTAGTTGGCACTCATTGAAAGGCCACTATATCGATGCAATATATCGATGCACCATCAGCCGGTGTGTACGAGCGATATGACGCCAGCCACCCACCCTGTCTTCCTCCCGGCACCCGCAAATAAAAGTTGGTTGAGACTGACTTTAATTTGCAAAGGCAGGAGAAAGCATTTGATGGTCGGCAACAATCGAATGATTTATCCTGCAGCGATGAAATGTGAGGGGGGTGTCCAGTGGCGTAGCTACGTTTTGGGCGCCCCCCCGCCGTTAGGGGGGGGCACCCCCCCGTCGCCGCCCCGCCAAGCACCCCTACCCCGCCGCCCATGCAAACCCCCCCCCTCAATCCCCCACAGCCTTACCTATCGCGCTGGTCCCGGCGGCTCCGTTCTTCTGCTGAGGACCACCAGAAAATGGCCGTCCCCATACAGCAGACAGTTTCAGAGAACTGTGTGCTGTATGGGGGCGGCCATTTTCTGGTGGTCCTCAGCAGAAGAACGGAGCCGCCGGGACCAGCGCGATATGTAAGTCTGCGGGTGATTGAGGGGGGGTTTAACTATAGCACCGCAGCCCCCGGCGCCCCCACATGCACAGCGCCCCCCCGCGGTGGCGGGAGCTGCAGTGCTATAGTTACGCCGCTGGGGGTGTCTTTGTTACACATCCCCTCGCATGGTTGCAAGGGGTAATGGTGGCAGTGGGGCAGGTATTCTGCTGGCTGGGCTCTCTGTCGCTCGGTAAGCTGCGATCTACACAGCTTTCCAAGCTAACCAGAATCAGGCCGAATATTCCCTCATTCAATCCGATTCACCCATAAGGATATACAGAGGTTATGCTCAGCTATGCTATTAGTATATTGATTAGTACTCTAACTACTCAACAGGACACATCAATATTTATCAATGGTGCCAAAAACCAGGAGGCTGGCAGAATCCACCATTGGCATACTTGTTGGTCTCATTAGCATGATAGATGGGGTGATTAGCATATTATACAGCCTCATTAGCATGCTTGTTGAGGTGATTAGCATATTATACAGCCTCATTAGCATGATAGATGGGGTGATTAGCATATTAAACCGCCTCATTAGCATGCAAAGCATCCACGCAATGGTACTGCTGACAGTCAAATGAAGAATGGAGGAGGATAAATCATAGACTGTAGTATTTGATAGTAGACCCGTCCTGGACCAGCCAGAGGCATTACAAATGTTGTCATATCTGAACAGTGAGAGCATCATGTGAACCAGGGTTTGGTTTATTGGTACACCTTAAGGCACCTATACATTAGGGATGGCCATCGGTGCGGTCATCATAGATGGTTGCCATCGATGTTGATAGTGTAACCAGCCATTGACAGTAACAGACTATGTGATGGATGACATACCTATTGATGGTCATCCATTTACTTTGACTGACTGGCCCATGGGCCAATCAGAGCAAGGGGGTGGAGCGTCATGGGTGACATGGGAGGAGCAATGCTCAGGGTGCTGGCACCTTGGGGAAAATAAAGAAAAATAAATATTTGGTTCTGCTGAGCCATCAATGGAAGGAAACCATCTGGTTTCCCTCCATCGATGGCAAAACTATTCTACATCAGCCATAAACCATTGATGTTAACGAATCATCGATGGTCGATGGCTATCCCTACCATACACTGGTCCTACTTGTCTGAGGCAAAAGTCAGACCATTTTTCCTTGAACTCCCCTGTCAGCTCCCCGGTAGGGCTTACATCCAACTTAGCACTTAGGGTCTTATTCAGATCTGAGCTTAAATGTGTTTGGAAAATGGGCAAAACCATGTGCACTGCAGGTGGGGCAGATGTAACCTGTATAGAGGAGAGTTAGATTTGGGTGAGTTATTTTGTTTCTGTGCAGGGTAAATACTTGCTGCATTATTTTTACACTGCAATTTAGATTTCCGTTTCAGCACACCCCACCCAAATTTAACTTTCTCTATACATGTTATATCTGCCCCACCTGCAGTGCACAAGGTTTTTCCCATTTTCCAAACACATTTGTACTGAGCTCAGATCTGAATAAGGACCTTAATGTGACAATTTTGACATGCGATAAATCGATTAAAAGTCGGATGTTATACATCCTAAAAAGCACCTTCCATGTCCACTGGGTCGGTGCGGAGCCTCTGGGAGGTGGCGTCGTCATTATCCAGTGGAAAATAATAACTCAATTTGTGCAAGATGCAGGGTCAGAGAGCATGGCGCGCTACCGCTGCAGCTTTTTTTGCACTGAGCAGTGTGTGCTGAGCTGGGGAGAGAGGCTGTGCTGTGGCAGCAGCTGTCATCTCTCTCCCCACTTCCTGCAACTGGGGAGCAGGCCCGGGCCCGGGTAAAAGTACCTTCCACACACACAAGTGCTTTGGCCAGATTTCACTCAATTTCTCAGCCTGATCTGTCGGAATTGGGTGAAAGCAGGCCAAATTGCGCTAGTGTATGGGGCCTTAAAATGAATGATTTAAAATTACACCCCCGGATTATACATACAGTAGCACTTACATTTTAAACTTTAATTTTAGTTAATAATTTGCGTGACATTCAGTATTCACCATTTGTTATTCAAAAGAAAGCCAATGAGAAAAGTGAATTGTCATATGTTTATTTATACCCCTTTCACATCGCACCTAATTACTGGGTTGATGCCGGTTTCTTGCCGGTTAGACCCGGTAATTGGTGCGATGTGAAAGGGGATACCGGGTCCCGCAAACCGGTAGCAACATGGCAATACGAACCTGTAAAAAAGAAGGATTCTTACCGGTTTGTTGCCGTGTTACATTGCGATGTGAACGGGTTAATCGGATCGAGCGCCGCCCCTTCATGACATCAGCAAACCTACAATATTGCCGGTTTGCTGAAGCAATGTGAACGAACCAAAATGTAGGGTCTAACTGTGACTGAACCGTTTAAAAATCCCGGTGTGACCCTGCATTTGCGGTCTGAAAGCGGTATTAGTGTATTTTATCTCTCAGAATTTTACCTCTTGCCAAGCTTTGTTAAATACCCTCTAACTATATCAATTCTATATCATATAATACTTCTGCTTCCTGTACATATTTGTATTAATCTCAAGCATGTTATTTCCATTCACCAGACTGTGGTGTGATCTACAACGAACACAATACAATCTGCAGGACGCATTTCTCAGCAATTCCGTATTACGTTGCATCTCCGCATTTCCCGACATAACAATGTAAGATGCTGGTACTCAACAACAGTAATTGCTTTCAAAGTTTTCTAACAACTGCTCTTTTTCCTGGTTACAGTGTGATTGAATATCCATTGATATACTGACCCCATTATTAGCAAACACAATGCCCCTGTGACAATATACTAGGTTACTAGGTGTTAACTGATACAACACAAAAAGGATGTTTTAGAATGTGGTTGTGACAAGGTTATTCGTCATGGCAGGAATGAACAATAGTAACTCACAGTATAATTGTCATAGAACAGACAGACAACCCTGTCGTGCGACATGGTGACAGTAATGTTCCATGTATAGTGAATGGACCATTGACACTAGCAGCCCACTTGATCTATGTATGGTGTCTGCACAGTGACTATAAAAGGTCATGGATAGTAAATGGACAGCAGTAACAATAGCAGAACACACGGTTGCCTTCAGAATTTGGGGTATTGGTAAAAAACGGACCTGGACAAGACCCCAGAATGCCAAACCGGACATCAAACTCTAAATTCTGGAGCTTGTAGTGTCCGGTCCGGGGGTTGTCCTGTTCTGGGGTGTCCTGGACTGGACACTACAAGCTCCGGAATGCAGAGTTTGATGTCCATTCCGGGGTGTTGTCCTAAGTCTCAGGTAGCACATCCCATTATTAGTAGCTAGGGTGTGCAGTTCAGCCCCTCCTCCCCTTCCATTCCCATTTTTAATTGACAGCCCCTCGACTTCTGTTTGCAAGAATGGTTGGGGCCGCACGCACCCAGCACATGCGCAGAAATGCGCAAAGCGAAAATATCATCCCCATGCGAATGCACATGGCCGTGCGAACGGACCAGAACAAGGTCCTTAGTCCATCAAGTTCAACCTATATTGGATCTCCAGCGGTCCCCAGTTTATATGTAAATTGCCCTGATGAAGTAACCACCTGATTCAAAATGACCCAAACTGGCATTATATTGCTATACATTATAATTAATGGTTATAGCCTGGATATTTTTTCCTGATAAAAATTTGTCTAAACCTTCCTTAAACGTCCACTAATCAAAGCTTGCGGGCCGGCTCCTGCTTGGCTGCCGGCCCGCAAGCTCTAAATGGCAGACGGCCCAGTCACAAGGATGCACAGTAAGGGGTAGGAGAGATGCGCAATGCGCGCTCTCCTCCTCTCAGAAGAAATGTGGAGTTCGGCGAACCGGCAGCGGGGGAACGGGGATGGGCGGCGGGCAGCAGTGGGATCAGGAGCCGCACTGTCCATGGGGGAGAGCCGCATGCGGCTCGCGAGCCGCGGGTTGGCCACCCCTGCTCTACAGAAACCTTTCCTTCACTGGATGTGAAACCTCCTCTCCTCTAACCTTAGGGGGTTCCCGCATGTCCAGTGTACAGTACTCATGGTAAACAGATCACCTGATCATTCTCTGGCTAGCTTATCCTCATTACCCAATGACTCTAACCCCTTAATCACTTTATGTTGCTCTTCTTTGTTAATCTCTTCCCCCACCTGCAGCTCCTCGGGAGTGACATGCGATAAATCGCATGTGATTTATCGCATGTAAAAAAGGCCACATCAAGTGCCAAATCGTATGTGAGCCCTCCCAGCTGACTGGGAGCTCAAAGGAAATCGGAGGAGCTCAAGGAAAATCGGGTCCAACTTGTCAGTAGGACAAGTTGGACTAGTGTATAGGGGCCTTTAGGTTTGCAGACCTGTGACCTTCAGTCCTATTTCCAAGGTCACTGTAACCTGTACTGTTATCTGGACATCACAACTGTTTTCAAAAAGTACATGCTTCAAACATATTTAAAAAAACAAACAAATAAAAGACGAAAGGATGACAAATATATATTTATTTACATGAGTTTGGCTTTATTTCCCGCCAGTGTTTTTGCCAAAGTTATCTTTGTGCTTGTAGCACATTATCCAGTGGGATTACCCCATCCAAACATGGGAACGCTGTCTCAGCAAATCTCAACTTCTATCGAGGTTCCAGATTTGGAATATGCAGCGACAGACAATGAGATATATTTGTGTCCCTGACAAAACGGGGATAAGGCAGTGTATGACCCTGCAACAAAAAAGAGATGTGCTTGTTGGTTATTTAATGTCATCGCGTTCATTATCGAACAACAGGGCCTGTCAGATCCAATATGAAGTGCAGATGTACAATGCGAAAGTGATGCAGTGAGGATGACGCCCTGTGAAATGCCTGTGTATCCGTCACAATTGCTTGGTCTCAAGACACAAATTATAGGAGACAGACACACACCACACCTTACATTTATGGGAGCCGCATGTATAGAATTGGCAGAGTCTTGTTCAACAGGTGGAACTCTGCCCCCCCAAGCATACTACGGTTAATATAACATAAAAATAGTAAGCATGCATACAAAATATACACAGAACTAGCCACATATGTGCCACAGGTGAGTTACAAAACATGAACTGTTAGTAGATTTCAAGGACCAGTTTGGTTATTCCGGCTCTACAAGAATCAAAAAGAGCATTGTTTAATGATAAAAAAATTGGGAACAATATACCCCAGATAATATTAATCACTTAGAATTGAAGAAGAGAGAGCACAAATCAAATTAAATGAAAAAGACAGGATTTAATAGACAATTATGTATTGCTAATTGTTTGACCAATACGGCATATAAAAACAATACATATAAAGAATTAAGTTCCTTTATTTGTTGTTTTCACTCCCTTGGAAGTGTATAAGATGGTAAATGCAATTATAAAGTAGTAAAAAAACAACCAGAAGGGATAGTGACCGCATGAGTACCGCTCTGACTGATTAAACAATCTCCGTGCATGAGTACCGCTCTGACTTATTAAACAATCTCCGTGCATGAGTACCGCTCTGACTGATTAAACAATCTCCGTATAACCTCCGTTTGCAGAAGGTAGGTCCTGGCAAGGAGACAGATTTCTTTGAGCAGCACATGGAAAGTGTTGGGACCTGCGTTGCCGCCGTTTGGAGGAGCCGCGTGCCGGCATGCAAGCTGTAATACTGATGGTATGAGGGCGGTGATTCTGTGGAGCAGCTGTGTCGGAAGCTCAGTATCGAGTCACAGTGAAGTGGGTAGCTCCTTATTTGTACCCCTTTCACACTGCAGCTATAACCTGGTATTTTGTTGATTTTAAACCGTTTCAAAACGGTTATAGCCGCAGTGGGAAAGCACCCGATTTAAAATACCGGTTCAAGAAAACAGGCAATTCAAAATATTTAAAAAGAAGGATCCTACACGGTTCAGACTCGTTCTTTTTGCAGTGTGAATGGGTCTGAACCGGTATTTAGTACCTCACACCGGTTCCCCCTCCCCTGGTACTTGGGCAGCACGGTCCAACCCCCCAGGCCTCCCTAGACCAAGGCAGGAGACTCCCTGAAATAGCAGAAATCTCCCTCTCTCCCTCATTTCACCTAGCCCACATTACACTGTTACATCATAGTTACCTCCCCTCCTGCATTCTTCAGGAGACTCCCTGAAATAGCAGCAATCTCCCTCTCTCCCTCATTAGTCTAGCAATCTCCTTCATTTCACCTAGCCCTCATTACACTGTTACATCATAGTTACCTCCCCTCCTGCATTCTGCAGGAGACTCCCTGACATAGCAGCAATCTCCCTCTCTCCCTCATTAGTCTAGCAATCTCCGTCATGTCACCAAGCCCACATTACACTGTTACATCATAGTTACCTCCCCTCCTGAATTCTGCAGGAGACTCCTGATATAACAGCAATCTCCCTCTCTCCCTCATTAGTCTAGCAATCTCCCTCATTTCACCTAGCCCACATTACACTGTTACATTTTTTGGGGACAAAAGGAATGAGAGATAGATACAGTTACATTGAATCATCAGAGCTATTTCCTAGCACTTTACCAAGTATAGTAGCTCTTACTAACTGCTTTGGGGCTCATCTACATTTGGATATGTCATTTTACAAGATTCCTCTCATATGTAGCAGTACACATCCACACTTCTAGGTGCCACATTCACAATCACACCCTCCATATATGGAACTAGACACGCCCTTTGGGTGGAGCATGACACAGTGGGGGTGCTCTGCAAAATTCTGCTACCAACTATAATCTCCCTGAAACTAGTTTTCAAATGTAGGCAAGTAGGAAATAACTGCAGGGCCGGCAATAGAAATATTGGGACCCTGTACAATGATATTTCTGGGGGCCTCACCTAATTCCAAATCCACGCAATCCTTTTTTGCATGAGGCTCATTTAACCTCTCTCTGCTGCAGAGCCTGCTTTCAGGTGCGGACTTCACTAGTACTCAGTCCTGCTGGCCTAGTACCTGGCTGCTGCTTCCTGCTGGCTCCTAGCTGCTGCTTCCTGTTGGCTCCTGGGCTGCTGCTTCCTGCTGGCTCCTGGCTGCTGCGTCCTGCTGGCTCCTGGCTGCTGCTTCCTGCTGGCTCCTGGCTGCTGCGTCCTGCTGGCTCCTGGCTGCTGCTTCCTGCTGGCTCCTGGCTGCTGCTTCCTGCTGGCTCCCAGATGCTGCTTCCTGCTGGCTCCTGGCTGCTGCTTCCTGCTGGCTCCCGGATGCTGCTTCCTGCTGGCTCCCGGATGCAGCTGACCTGTCACTTTCACAAAAGAACGCCGAGCACTACGAGCAGACAGGTCAGGTCTTTCGCAGAGCGTGGAACAGGCGACCCGTGCATGTGCAGTAAAATTACAGGAGCCATAGACTGAGGCCACAAAGCCAGCGGCAGGTATGGCTGGGCCCCTGCGGCCCCAGGCCATGTGCACACACAGAGTAGACGTCTCTGAGCACCAAGCAGCAGGGTTCACACACAGTACATGGCAGTGGCACACAGTGAGTTAGTCAGACTTAGTTACTGAGTTAGTACAGGTGGCGGCTGTGCTGGAGCATGGAAGCTTTGGGGCCCTTCAGGTCAATGGGGTCAGTCACACTTGTCCCCCTTGACCCCCCCCTGTTGCCGGCCCTGCATAACTGATTACATTTTTGTTGCCATCTTGACAACTATCTTTAAGTTGCCCATACAGGGTACAATGGTGCTGTGCGATGTGATGTGCGCTCCCATGGGAGTCTGTGCAGCCCGTGCTTTTAGTACTAGATTGCATCGTATCTAGTACAAAAAAGTACGGTGCTGTAGCACATTGTATGCTTTTTGTACTTGATGCTATGCAATCTAGTACTAAAAGCACGGAGTTCACTGCACCGTGTATGGGAACCTTTAGTAATAATCAAGGAGAGTTCAAATATTACAATAGTATGAGTTCATAATACGGTATTGAGTCAGTTCAATAGATTCATTCAAACAAGCAGGAAAACGGGTGCCCAGTGTATATATATCCAGTAAACCGTGTTCCTACATAGGGAATTGAACTGGTCACCTCCTTGAGGTGTAGATCTCACCGCCTTAACACCCCGTACACTCAAGACATCAATGTCTGATCTTCACATGTCTTGAGTGGCCGTGGGTCCTTATTCCGTTCAATTTTTTATTTTATTATTGTTCATATTAATTACTGTTTAATTGACAAAACTTAACATAGAACAATTTCTTTTGACTTAATTGCAATTAAAACTAGCAACTTATAAAGCAAATAATTGAAAGTCGATATAGGACCTTATTCAGGTCCGTTCGGAAGGAAGGATGCGTTCGCACTGGGTGATATTTGGCATCTGCGCATTCTCGAAAGGATCAAGATGCCTAGGCCTGAATACCAACAGCTGGAATCGCGATGTGGGATTAGGATTAGGCACAAGTGCAGGACCTAGGGTTAAGGTGCCCATACACTGCCTGCGATGTCTCGCAGCAGTGTACGGACACCCGACAGCCTGCGAGCTGCCAGGACCTTCCCGGCGGCAGGGAAGCATGCGATCCGTTGTGATGGATCGCATGCGTCCCTGCTTCCCGCCTGCCTCGCCGCCAGGAGGAACGGGTGGTTGGACGGCCACCTGGTCGGGTCCGATGCGCACGGGACCGCACATCAGACCCGACGGCATGTCAGGGAGGGACGATTTGGTCCAATTTAACAGGCCGAAGTCGTGGGGGGGGGGTTAGAGGCTGCTAGAAGGCAGGTTGGGGGGGGGGGGGGCAGGAGGATTGTAAATAGACTTAACTGAACTCTGTATATTGACCTTCGGCATCCTGACCGCGGGTCATCCATATGTGTCTCATCCTGTTTGCTACATTAGTCATCAACAGCATCATTAGATCCCATAGAGTACAGAGGACATTCATGTGATGTTGGACATAGGTATTCCCTATAAAGGTTCTCACAGGCTGGCATGTATGGTAGACTATTGGTACGTAGCTATGAGTTACATAAGCACAGATATCTCCATGCTAGTGTTCTCATAAATCATATTATAGAACATTAGGTCAGTTGCTTTCAAAAGTGAATAGAACGTTTTTAATTACACATGAGCAGAAAAAACACACACATGATTAAATGAATAATCCAGAAACAGTTTACTGAGCACATAGGGTGTTACCAGTATAAACTTCTTACATTCAGTATAGTGACCATACCTAACAAGCCAGCTGCAAGGGGTGTAGTATGGGCCATCTACAGTCAGTGGCGTAAGTTCCTTCCAGATGCCCGGAGGCAAGATATATATTTGTGCCCCTCCCCCCCCCCCCCCCCCACACACACACATATACACAACACAACCCAATAAAACATTATATAAAATATATATTTCTGTTAAGAAATATAGATCGATAACACATATATTTCTCAGAACTCAGCCACAGAAGCAATATTGTTGGCTTTTAAATAACTGATTTATACTTGCATGGGGAGGAAAGGTGCCCACTTGGGAGCAGGAGCCTGGCGGCAGATGACTCCATTGCCTCCCAGAGTTCTGCCTCTGTCTACAGTAATAAGATCACACCGGCCTAACTCTTGTCTCCTCTCTGGAACAGAGACGCAGCAGGCTACTTTGGAAGGCGCGGCTGGACTGTGTTGTTATAAGGCCCCACCTCCAAATGCCCGTGACTCACTGGTCCCCGGTGAGGGGGCGGAACAAAATGGTGACTTCTTAAGCTTGCCATTCATCGACAGATTTATTGTCCGATCTGGCTGGTTGGAACAAAATCCTGGTAATGGATGAGTGCAAATTACAGTTGACCATTTGCTTCGAAATGCTGGGAAACTGACAAACTGTCATTCAGATATTACCAGGTTTTTGTTCCAACCAGCCAGATCTGAAGATAAATCTGTAGATGTATGGCCAAGTTAACAATGTCCCATTCACACAGCCTCCGAGTCTGTACTAGTGATTTTCTCCCCATCCTACTGGCTTCAGCGGGTGGCATGTAGGAGAGCAGTGGCATAACTACATATTTTCTGCCCCCCTGCCAAAAATGTTTTGGTTCCCCCATATAGTAATTATAAGTTTCTTTATCTAAATGTCATTGCCAGGGCTTACTTGCTCATTGGCAAGGATAAATTGCTCATTGCCAGGGGTTACTTGCTTGTTGCCAGGGGTTACTTGCTTGTTGCCAGGGGTTACAAATGCTCATTGCCTTTGGTTTCTAGCTCGTTGCCTGGAGTCACATGCTCATTGCCAGGGTAACTGCTCAAAGCGCACAAGCACTCCCGAAATCCACACTTCCGGATATCACTGTTCGCAATCCCTTCCCCTGACATACGCCAGAGGTCTCGTAGGACCTTAAGCATCTGTCAGAAGGAGGTGGCCAATTTTGGAGGTTGGTTTTTGTAGATTCCATGCCGTCTGCAGAGACCCCCCCCCCCCCCCGCTGCTGCCTGAGCTTGCGGTGGTGTTCTTATGCCACTGCGGAAGAGTTACCTACCATTGCGGGGCTGCGAGGGACGTCCCCCAGCTCCCAGGAGGGCAGGCCCGGCGACAGGGGGGGGTCAAAGGGGACAGGTGTGACGGGCCCCGGGGATCTGAAGGGCCCCAGACCTTCCGTGTCCCGGCCTGGCCGCCTGTCCGGCTGCTGCTGCAAAACAGATATCTATTGCCTATCCTTAGTGCTCCACTGCACTGTGCACACCCCACTGACAGCTGCGCTGGGACCGTAAAGCAGTACTGGGTCTGGGACGTGAGCTTCAGGCTATACAACCAGTTGTACGCATCTCTCTCTGCAGCTTGCAGAAGGAGAGATGCTCGGGTCGGGATGCAGCTTTCTGTTGTGTAGAGTCACTGTGTACTGCTGTGGTCGGAGGAGGGGAACGTGGCGTGCAGGAGGACAGATCTTGTTTCCTGAACTTCATGACGGCCTCTCTGCTCTAACAAAGTAAGGTGTAAATCAGACTGACATTCCCTGGCTCCCCCCTTCACTTTAGGGCATGCTCACTTGCTTCTAATGTATGTGAGGTTTGTTTTCTTAGTAAAGTGATGTGCACTTTTGGTGATAGATATGTGTATGTATATATATATATATATATATATATATATATATATATATAAAAAATATGTATAATATCATTTTTATTTTTTTATTTAACAAGTAAATGTGAACTCTGGGTGATAATGTGTGTCTTTATATAAATATATTGTCTTCTTTGACCTCAAAACATTAACTACTGCAGTGCAATGGCTACAGTATGTTTTTTCTTGCATTTGCAGCCAGGTTTGGGATTAGGTGGGGGGGGCCCAGAAATATCAGTGTACAGGGCCCCAAGATTTCTGTTGCCGGCGCTGCAGGAGGGTAGGCAAGTATGAATTAGATAGACAATCAATTGGCCAACTCCATGGGGTCAACATGCTTTAGGTCAGCAGGGTCAAAATTTCCACATGAAAAAAGTTACATACAGTAGTTTAAACAGTCGACAGGTATATAAGGTCTACATGGAAATGGATGACACTTTTTTTGCGTTTGAGTTTAAATTTCTATGTTTCATCATATGTGACGACAGTATTCCCTCGCAGGCTCACTTTGGACAAGGAGCCTGTATTTGGGGGCATGGGCAGTGTGAGTGCATCATTGTGGCCACGCCCCCTGCCCTGCAATTCCAGTATTACAGGCATTGTGCAGCGGGGGCAGGTCTATGATGACGCAAATCCTGTCATTTGATCCCAACGATCGGAGGGTTGCGAGAGACTGGCAGCAATGCTAGGGACTTGACCACCTTTCCGGGGGGCCTGGAGGCAGATCTGATTTTCGGGAGCCTCTCAGCCATTCCGGGAGGGTAGGCAAGTATTAGTATAGTTAATGGGCTTATTTCAGGGTTGCCTGAAAACGATCCCCCCACCGGCATCCGAGCCCCCCCCCCCCCCCCCCCGCAGGCACCCGCGATCCATGGGTCAAATTACGCGAATCACGCCGTTTTAGCCCCGCCCACCGTGCACAATCAATGCATTAAAAATGGCATTGCGTGGCTAAAACGGCACGATCACTCTGTACACGCTCCCAAACAAATAGCCACTAGTGTGGCTCCGCCCCGTCCCACCCCTTTTCACTTCCCGCAGCCCCTCGCATTGCTCGCCATGCTTCGGGCACGGTGCCTCGCTTTGCTCGGCACACTATTTTATTCTCACACCATGCCCTAATGGATAGTAGGGCATGAAATACCGCCTGTCGGCACATGTCGGCTCAAAAAACAGTGAAAAAACTCATGTCGACCTCGCGAACTGTCGCCCTAACCCATGTCAACCTAACACATATGTCGATCTAAACCCATATCGACCTTGACCCATGTCGACCTAGAACCCTGTCGACCTTCCCACCTGTCGACCCAACGGTGTCGACCTAATGACTGTTGACCTAAATGCAGTCGACAATACGACCGTTTGCCGTCACAACTTGTGGTAAAATGGCTACATAATTATTGGGGACCATCTCACTGAGTTATAGGCCCCACAGATTATTAATTTCATAAGATATGAAAATAGTATGGTACTGTAGTTACAGTATGCTTTGATGCAAGTTCACCACTTCTTACATTTGTTCCTGAGAGATGCAGAGACATCTAGTGGCCAAGAGAGTGTAGCACAGATAAAATACATTTAACCAGCAACGCATTTATAGTCCGGTATATTGGGGGTAATTCAGACGTGATCGCACGGCCACGAATGTGCAGCGGCCAGGCTAAGACAGTAGAACAATGTAAACATGCTTGGGATAGGCATATGAATATCCTTACAAAGAAATAAGGATTAAAAAGGGTTGAGATTACCTGAAGGATAAAAAAGGGGCAGACTAGATGGGCCAAATAGTTCTTATCTGCCGTCAAATTCTATGTTTCTAAGACCATGGTCTTTGTATAGCATAGTTAAGCACAGCACAGAATAGCCCAGCACAGTCTCCCCCCCCCCCCCCTCCTCCTCCTCCAAATAAAAAAAAATAAAAATTAAAAAAATTACAAAAGATATTTTTTTTTATAGAAAATCCCCTCCCCTCCACCCACCTGATGAGGTCACCTTGACGTGGTAGGTGGGCTCACATTAATGTGCTAAGAACCTCAATGTCCCCCATGTTACGGTTATTGTCATGTGCATTTTCTTTCTTTTCTGGCTGAGCTCTGCTTTTAAACCCTCATGGTCTTAGTATAGCTTAATAACAGGGAGGGCCCAACTCCAGCCCCAGGCCTCACTGACTCTCCCCAGGCCTCACTGACTATCTCCCCCACCACCACCGCCACCGCCCACGCTGGCTCTCCACGCTGGTTCTCCTGCAGTAAGATGGCCTGTTCAGGCCTTCAAAATGGCGCCGCAAATGGCTGCCAATGAACTGTGCACTCTATGTAACCCCGTGTCCCCTGTGTGACATCTAATTACATATCAATTGCATGCATGCAATTGATATGTAATTCAATTTATTTTTATTAAAGTGCCAATTGTGTATAGACAGCGCCTGCCGGTTCTTTTTCTCTTGTTTGTAATTCGTTAGAGGGCGGCATCCCTCTACCGCAAGGCAGCAGTTATACACAGCACATAGACACTATCCCTAGCGCTTCAGACCCATTGCTTTGCTCCCACATAATATGCATGCAAGAAAATACTATGAAAACCTTGTAGACAGCTATCAAGAGCAAGGGCTGCGATTCTCCCTCCTAGTGGTTCGGGAGTGTATTGCAGCATGTGAAATAAAGGCTCTTCTGTTACCAGCAGAGGACATGCTTCTAGATGTATTTATAAGCAGAATGCAATTTCCTAAATCCAGAAATACAGTCCTTTTATATGACTGAAGTACACTTGTCACCATAAGCCAAACACCCACAAAACTGTTAATCTCTTTATACAGAAACAGAAAATACAACTCTCAGCCTTAAACGGATTAGAAGTTAATGTTAAGCACTAGCTGTGCAGCCTAGCAGTCTTTCACAATTCTAACAAACTATTACAATTGTGCCAAGGGCATGCCACCGTAGCCCGATTCCAGCTCTAGGTCCAGTACACCACACATCAGACAGAAAATCTGGCAAGGTTTATAACGTGTGCAAGATCTACATCACTACGCCTTTGTTTTCTACGTTTCGGTAATGCAGTTGCCGCATTGCAGCATGATGACGTATCCACCCGGGACGGACGCCCATAGGAATGAATGGCAGGAGCGTCTCATTTGTGGGCACACTAGTCACGCCATCCATGCTGCGTTGAGTACATATCACGGAATGGATGAGAAGGACTACATCTGTGTCTGGTATATAAATTTACTGAGCACATAGGCCAATACAAAAAAAAAAAATGACTCGGATATGCCAATAAAGGAACAAGTTCCTTTTCACCTATGTAAAGACTCATCGTTAGATGAATTCAGAGCAAGGCGAAAACATCTTATCGCAATATTTTTTCCTGCCCCCTATTGCCAATGGTACCGCTCCCTGGATAAACGCTGTATATTGTATTACTGTCAGAAACATTGTGTCTCTTTGGAACAACGGTCAATCCGGTTCAGTTTTCTAGAATCTGACGATAATTGCTTGAGAAGGAGTACCCGCTATGCTGTCACAGCTCTAACGGTGTGTGCAGGACGACTGTCGCCGAAAGCGTGCTCCCACGATTAGCCCTGCGGTGGTCACAGGAGCATGCTCCTGCATCCAGCAGATTCACTGTAAAAAAGGGGAAAAGAGGAAAAGGGGTGGAGGCCAAGGGCACAGGACTAATTTGCTTATGGGTAAGAAGGTTTACTCCAATCAACATATATAAATAGATAAATTATAATATGTAATATTGGAGTGATATTCAAGAGAGAATATCAGAAAAGAAACTCCCGGGTGGGGCACAACCTTCTATGGTGGTATAAGTATCAGTTAAAATATCAACTTTATTAATACTAAAATTGATCCTTAAGTGGTGGATCAAATAACGAACATTGGACAAAGACATACAGATAACATGGATGGTTGTAAACACCGATTGAGAAAGCTTCCTAGTGAAACGTACGTCTCGGTTGTTTCAGGTCCCCGCTGTGCACGAGCGGGACCCTGCACGCTTCACACATCTCTACTTGGGTCTCACCGCCTAGACAGCACGATCTCCCTGTCAGCACGCGCACCCATGGAACGCTGGCACAGCTGACTTAGAGACACACCGCCGGCTTTGTTTTATCCACTGCCGGCTATTATATAGTGTATGCAAATTACTGCTTGAATCTCCTCCTGGACAGGATCGTTCATTACCGACTGTCTCCCGCTGTGACTTTCAGACACACCGCTTACTTAAGCTGTGTCACAGCGATGAACAGCGGAGTCCACGGTTGCACCCGCTGAGGACTTAGAAGACATCGCTGGCTTTTCAAACAGCGTACAGCAGCCTATCATTTATCTTAATACTAAGACTGCCTTCCTTCACCTATTGTGACAGTCCGTACATTCAATATTGCGGATCTCCGCTACTGTCACTCCTCCGATTGGCCGCAACTGCACCAGGGTATACACACTGGGGGATTCCGATATCTGACGGACGAGTTTTTCCAGCTACACACCTTGGACTTGGTGTCCGTGAGTTTGAAACAGCCCTCAGGGCACTGTCACTGTTATAAGAATATAAAATATATCCCTTGTGATTTAAGCTACGGGGCAATGATATAACATCTAACTACTTATACTATGTTACATTACATCTTATATATTTGTTTGTTACTCAATGCCCTGAAAAAACTGTGACTTTGTATCGCACAGGGGATTTCTCCCCATTTCTCTCACTCTGTTTCATATGTGGGACTACTTCCTATTGAATTAACCACTGCGCAGGAGACGAGTTTAGTCTGTATGCAGCGCACACTAGAATCAATATCATAGTGTTTATTCTGCCTTGAAACTATAAGACCAGTATTGTGTTAAAATACTATTCCACATGCTACACTTTATGCATTTTTTGGTTAATAGTTTCCCTATATATTTGTGATCCTCTATATTGATAGCTCAGTCCCTTCCTTGGGCCACTTGAACATTGGGCAATCCACCCCCACACTGTCGGAGTATAGATTGTGTACTTTTTGAACTCTCTTCTGAAATTACCACCTTTGCACGGTATAGCAGCGACTCACAAGTGGATCAATAATACCAAAGTGCAATCTGTACTTCCTTCTGCAATTCACCATCTGGGTATACCGCTCAACCACTGTTCACTACGTCTATGTAAGTATACACTGGGCAGCAGCATATACCAAGGATCTAAGTGAAGGTGCTCTCTTTATCAACATCCCCTTCAGTCAGGGTTCTCTCATTTCCAGAGGACCCAATACCTGACTCTGCGCTGTCTTTGTACAACAGAGCCAGGCTGGTCACCCCTGGAAACAGCAGAAACCCCCTTTTTTATTGATTCTTGTACCTGTGACGCTCGCCGAGTCCGCTCAACTGTGCATTTATCCGACCACCACCATATGCACAGGTAGCAGCCACTCTGCGAGTACTCACAACTCAGGTACTTCACCACTATTCTTACCTCCGTATCTTTTCCGACCTTGTAGCTCAATCCCAGTGACACCCAGTAGTAGCCATATCATATGATATCTGACTACATTTAAGAAGATAAAAATTTGTGCTGTCAAGACAGTGAGCCCTTTCTGAAAATATATTACACTTATTTGATATATATTCATGTGTAAACCATTTGTTGGTTAAGTGAAGACGTGCTTTGTCTGAAATAACTTATTATAGAAATGTATTGATACTTTTGTTATATTTAACACAGAGGCATTTCAGCCCTTATTTCAGATGATCATTACATAATATTTTCACGACTTTTCTCAGTTGTTTACAACCATCCATGTTATCTGTATGTCTTTGTCCAATGTTCGTTATTTGATCCACCACTTAAGGATCAATTTTAGTATTAATAAAGTTGATATTTTAACTGATACTTATACCACCATAGAAGGTTGTGCCCCACCCGGGAGTTTCTTTTCTGATATTCTCTCTTGAATATCACTCTTTTTCAATCCAGCAGATTCACACAGCAATCAGCTGTTTCTCCCGTTTGTCTGCCATCTCTGGTCGATGATGAAAAAGGGACACTGAGAAATATCAGATTTGCCTACCCCCCCCCCCCCCCCCGGAATGGCCGGGAGTCTCCCGAAAATCGGGTCCTCCTCCCGGCCCCCCAGAATGGTGGGCAACCCTCCCGGACTCAGGGACTCAGGGGGGACCCCCGCTGCTCCCCCGATCGCTGTATTTAAATGTCGCAATCCGTGGGTCTCAGAGGAGGGGGCGGAGCTAAAATGACAAAATCTCGTCATTTTAGCCCCGCCTCCTCGGAGATGCGCGAATCCCCCTGTTTAACATCATGGGGGCGAGGCTTAGTGACGTCACGCTCAAGCCCTGCCCCCCGAGCAGCTGCTGAAACTCTCCTCTCCGGGCTGCTCCCAGAGAGGGGAATATTAAAGTCGGCAACCCTGAGCAATATATTGCTCTGTGTGTATGGAGCTTTACAGTAAGTAACCCTTCCAGCCACCATTGGTGAACTTACGGCCTTAAACTGAACAGGTTGACCTGGGACCGTTATTATAATCATACACTATGATTAAATTCCCCCCTAATATTTCATTATGTAAATGAATCTAGGTGGGAATTTTTTTTTTAGGATATCCAATACATTTGTATATTTTAATAATTTGACTGAATTAGTATCTGTTCCCCTATAATAGATTTCCTGTGTAAAGAGCAACAGGATAATGCAAAGAGGGCTGAACAAAATAATTCCTCTGCCCTAACACACACACACGCCATATGCCAAGCATTGTTCTGTAACACAAAGGCAAACAGAAGGGCTGCACAGCGATGTGTCAGTGTTGTGTCCTGAGCGATCTGTCAGTGCCAGCGTTCTCCGGTGAGCCCGGAGCGCCAATCTAGCTAGATTTATCCGGCATGCTGGATCTTTAAACGCTATCGCTCCTATACAGAGCGATGTAGGGTTTCTAAGCGATCTAATCAAATTAAGTCAGATAATGTATAAAATGCCCTGAAATCACCCATGTGTAGGCCCCATTACTTAGTTGGGGAGTGCTTACTTACCAAACTCGTCCTCCATTGCCATGATTATCTCAACTTGGTCCAAACTATCCAATCCCAGGTCTTTCATGAAGTGAGAGTTGATTGCAAGCTGGAATAATGAGAAAGAGAGCGCGTGAGAAAGCAGCCAATCACGGCAGAGGACAAAAAAAAAACACAAAATCAACTACGTCAGATGCAATGCTGTAGATTTGCAGTGTATACAGGTCCACTGTATCACTCACTCTCACCTGGGGCAACAGTTGTGGTGCCGGGTATGTACGAATGTGTTCTCATACACCTAGGGCCTTGATGGCTAACCTAGACACTCCAGCTGTTGTTGAATACATCGCAGTAGTCTACGGGCACCATAGAGTACTTATATTAATGTAAGTTGCTATGGAAGCTCTAACGAGCAGGGCCTTCTTCCCTCATGTGCTTTTCCTTCTCTTACTTAAACCATCTTCGAATTGATCAAATCCCTATGTCACCGTGATACTTCTATCATTGTCATCTGCTGGAGCAGATCTGTTTATTTACATGTACTAGCTCTACATTGTCTAGCTGTAAGTCACCGGTTTCCTGTGTTTGTTCTCTGTAACCGAGCAATACAGATCCTTTGTGGTGCCACAAAGGAGAATAATAATAGTAATAATAATAATTTGTCTGTTTTCTGAAAATATCTGACAGATCTCTAATGTGTTCTAATACAAAGCACCAGTGTGTCTTGTCCTATAGGAACGCCATGTGTCCCCGCTGCAGCGTGAATAGATACCATGCGCACAGCATCTCTTCTCATTTATCAGGGAGCTTAGGTGCCAGGCACACCCCCAACTGTGACATCGGCGGCCTGGGCCCGCCCACAGTAGACTGGCCTGCCCACATTAGTGATGTCGGCAGGCCTGGATTAGAAACATTACTACAACAGATATAACTGCAAGTACCGCTAACACACAAGAACTGGCACAAATAAGGAACAGCAATTACCGTCAAGGGAAGCCGATACCACGGCCGGATACAAATCCCAGGAGCAGCGGGAGAGCAGGGTCAGGGGGGGCCGCAGGAGAGGGTCCGTGGCAGGGGGTCCGTGGCAGGGGGTGTTTAAAATGTTGAGCTGCTGGACTGCTGGTGGGGTGCGCTGCTAGAAGGGCAGAGGCAGCGTGCAGGGGATGCTGCGGGGGACAGTGACCATGACGGAGAGCCGGGCAGGGGGAGGCAGGAGCTGTCAGTGCTGAGAAAAAAAGAAGCCCATACAATGAATGTATGGGCAGCCTGTGATTGGCTGAGCGCTCTCTCAGCCAATTGCTGACTGGCTAAGAGAGTGCTCAGCCAATCACAGGCTGTCCCCTGCCCAGCTGCACATAAGATGGTCCGACCTCCCGACTCCGATCCGATGCGCAAGGGACCGCGCATCGGGTCGGACCGGGTATCTGGACATGCGATTTGGCCCGATTTCACTGCCCGATCCATCTGAATCAGGTGAAATTGAGACCAATTCGCATAGTGTATGGCGGCCTTAAATGATTGCCGCTTTAAAAAAAACTGTAGAATTCTTACTAAATCTCTAACTTTCTGAATCTCTCATCCTATTAAATCTCACCCGTAGTGTGTACAAATTGAAAACCTGTAAAAAAAAAAAAAAAAGGGTAGAAACGGAACGATATTCATGAGGCTATCATTAAAGATAACATTATAGCACATATCAGTAATGAAAAACGTATAGGGTACCTACCTCAAGGCCTAAAGGGCTATACATATGCAGAGATTTGTGCCAGAGATTCATAACGGGAGATTCAACACAAGAGATTTCACTCTCTCAGATAATGAGCCACATACAGAATGATTTGTGTCAGAGATTCATAATGGGCGATTCAGCATGGGAGACCCGTATGGGTCTGCAGTGCACTCGCCCCCTTGTCGGATTACCAGCAGTCGGTATAATGACTGTCAGAATCCCAATTGTCGGGCCACTCAACCGCAGCTGATGTGCTTTATAAATGCATCCTTTATCTAGATTTTTTTTAGAACTTGAGAGATAGAAGCGGCCTTGTTATAATTACTGATACTTCGATAAGGCGAATCACTTTACTATATTACATCTCCTCCTGTGTCATTGCCTCTTCACAGAAGACAACCACCAACATTGCCTTTACCTGTCCTATTCCTTACATTACAGAAGAATCAGCTGTGAATTGACCACTCTCACTGTGTTCCTGCAGGAAAGACTTTGGGCCACATGTAATGCCGCCATGAGTTTGGCGGCTGTGCAGGCAGTGGCGTAACTAATAATTCTGCGCCCCCCCCCCGCCGAAAATGCAGGGGGGGCGCCCCCCCTAGGGTAAACAAATCACCTCCCCCCCCCGCCCGCCTGCCACCCCCGTGCGGCCGTTACCTCAGCTGCGACTGTGCTGCCAGTGTAGGGGAGCCGGGGAGCTCAGAGGGGAGCCGGGGTGCGCGTGGGTGTGCGGTGGAAGGGGGGGTTTACCTCCTGCAGCATCCGACCATCTGCGCCTGGTCCCGGTTTTCCCGGCTGCTGCTGCTACTGAGAAGTGACACTTGGAAAATGGATGCCCGCATACAGCAGACGAAAAACTGTCTGCAGTATGGGGGCAGCCATTTTCCGAGTGTCACTTTTTGTACTAGCGCTGCAGCAGTAGCTGGGAGAGCTGGGACCCGGCACAGGCAGAAGGCAGTGAGTAACTAATAATAGTCCCGCAGCCCCCCGGCGCCCACACCCCCTCAGCGCCTCCCCGCCACCGCGGGTGCTGCGGGGCTATAGTTACGCCACTGTGTGCAGGATGCCGGATAAACTCTGACTTTTATAAAGCAGCAATCACTTACAAGGCAAAACCATGCCTTGTAAGTGATTGCCCCTTTAAAAATACATCCGAGTTTGGCCGGCATCCGGCACATCCACTGGACTCAGGCGGCATTACATTTGGCCAACGGTCTTCATTTTATTGTATTGTGAGAGTTGTGATTGCAATCTATTGTTTTACGGTTTTATGAAAATAAATGTAGGCTGCTTACTCCCAACATTTGGAATCCTGGGCTGTTTTCGCTCCACTCAACAGATACTTGACAGGTGGAATTCATTGTTTGGAAAATGGGTGCGTCGGCGAAACCGCCACAGATTGGCAGAAAACGGCCATGAATTAGACAATCTGATGCCGTTTCCGACAAAACAGATCCGACTTGTCTTAAACTCGGATCTGTTTTGTTGGTATCCGCCTTCAATGCTGTTGGTATGGCAGTGTTGAACAGGCGGCGCCCACTATTTCCCGACGGCCAAGATTGAATACTCCCCTAGTCATTTTTATACTTCACAAGTATTTTCTTAAATAGAGAAACAAACCATGGCAGAATATAGTAGTTAAACAACGTTGGAAGGTCAGGACTCTGCCGAATCCTCTCTATTGAATTACGTAGTCAGTCTTAATCAGAGGTTCTCAAACTTGGTACTCAAGGTGCCCATACACGTTACAATTATTGTATACAATATCGCATCTCATCGGATCTCGGTTTTGCGATGAGATAAGATCTAGTACAAAAAGTATGTGCAGCATCTCATCTCATCACAAAACCGAGATGCAATATTGTATACAATATTGTAACGTGTATGGCAGGCATGTCCAAACTGTGGCCCTCCAGCTGTTGTGAAACTGCAAGTCCCATCATGCCTTGCCACTGTTTTGCTATTAGGGAATGCTAAAACTGGCAAGGCATGCTGGGATGTGTAGCCACAGTTGGACGAGCCTGGTGTATGGGCACCTTCAGGACCCCTGCATGTTTTGCAGGTCTCCTCACAGAATCACAAGTGAAATTATTAACTCCACCTGTGGATCATTTAAAATGTGTCAATGAATAATGAGAGCACCTGCCGGGTGACATGGAAACCGTGAACTGTGTGCATACCTCCCAACATGACCCTCTCCAGGAGACCCTTTGTTTCTGGGCTTTCCTGGTAATGTATGATTGCCGTCACCTGTTTAAAAACAGGTTAATGGATAAGAAAGGTGTTTCTTCACAGGTGATGGCAATTATATATGAAGAGAGAAGTCCAGGAACAGAGCATTTTGTCCCTCCTGGAGAGGGTCATGTTGGGAGGTATGTGTGTGGGGTCCTGACGACCGAGTTTGAGAACCCCTGGGTTAACCTAAAAGTTAAAGCACGTCATCTAACATTGTCCCGGACCCCGACCCCTGCAGTAGCGACGCGCTCCATCCGTGCGTGCGTTCCAACCGTGCGTGCGTGGCGTGCTTCCCAAGCCACGCCCACTTCATCCTTCCCTCATCGACACGGGCGGACCCTTCGTGAAAAGCGGTGCATTGTGGGTGATCCTTCCTTTCTCGCTCCCCGGCCATCTTGGAGAGACATCTCTGGTGAGTGGGGCTCCGGGTAAATCCGGGTTTCTTCTGCGCTTAGGGCCCCGGCGGAGGTCGCTGACAGCCCGGGTGCGCAGCGCTGTGTGACCGCCTCCTGACCGTGTGTTTTATTGTTTTATGCAGGTCTGGGATCGCCGCTCTGCAGTCATGGTGGCCGCCAAGAAGACGGTGAGTGCGGCCTGGCCTCTCACGTGGAGCACCGGCTGGGTCTGGGGGCCATCAGGGACTGTCCGGACGTCTGGCAGCGCATCTGCGCTGGCGTCGGAGATTCCCCAGTTCCCGGGGCGCAGGGTGATGTGTACACGTATGTGCCATGTGGCCATGCGGGAGCTGCCAAACACCCACCCTGCACGCTGCCATAATCACTCTCCCCCTCCCAAAAAAACATACTGGCTGCGCGCATATTGACCCAGTCTAGTTGGTCAGTCCTATTGCAAGCAGTGAGATGTGCTGCTGCCTAGCGTTTACACACTGGCCATGGCAAGCGATATCCCAGGTTGGTGCAGATGGAATTCGCACTAACTTCCTCGCTGTCCCAATTTGGGCTGCTGTAAAGTGCATCCGCTTTGCTGGTGGACCCCCACAAGGGAGAATAGCCCCTGTGAGTCAGGATTCCCCTGTCGGAGCAATGGTAGTCTGAATACTGACTGTTGGGATCCCCCTGTCCGGCAGTCCTCCGGCACACCACCCTACGGGAGCTCTTATTCTGAAAGATTGGTAATGTGTGCCTAGATAGAATTATTGGACAGTCTGTGGTTCTGAATGATAAGTCACAAATAAATTATCATTTAGGGATGGGTCTATCTGATCCACCTGTCTGGCCTGCCAACTATGAGCCTCAATTGAATATCGCCTTTATATAGGTGCTTCTCCCTGGTGTGTGTGTATAATGAAGGCAATGGTCATCTGTACTGTGCATGTTATTCAGACTTGATCCGTGCTGTGCAAAGTTCAAATCTATCAATTTTCAAATGACGGCATATGCATACAGATCCTAGTGGGCATAGACAAATCTAATTGCAATCCCCTTGCACCTTGGCTGACAGGAAGCCGCTGTTTCTGGTAAGGCACCCAGCTGGTTTCTGGAGGTGTCAGGAAAATGCAGGTGTGCCCAGGTGTCTTCAGGGAGGGTGTGTAACCCGGCCTTGATCAATCTGTCGCACAGTTGTGGAAGGGTCAGTTGCACACACTTGTACAATTGGTTAATCATCCGATGTTGAGTGAGTTGCGCATAGATTTGCAGATTATGTATGATCAGCATTTCATTTGCTGGCTTGTACGGGGTGAGTCTTCTGTGTGGGCAGTGGTGCACTGATCATAGTCCTCTGCAACTTCACACAGCTGCGGTCAGGTCTGAATAACCCCCTTTCTCCATCCGGGCAAAGTATACTTATTTTACCCCCTTAATGTGTGGTAGCTGGTACATCTGGGCCTTGTAGTCATCCTCTTTTTGGACTACAGAATTAGCAGGAGATGGCTTTTATTCTGCCAAAAAATACCCCTTTCAGACCTGCTACCTGGCATTTTGAGTGCCAGGTCAATTTGCCGGATGCAGTTTGACCCCCTTTCACACATAGCAGCAAATTACCGGGTTAGAAACTGTCAACCCGGTAATTTGTTAAAAACAATTTGTGTAGTGTGAAAGGGTTTACCCTGGTCACAAATCCCGAGTCGACGACGTGATTAAAAAGCAGGGTCTGGGATTTAAGACCTGGGATGATCATTTCACACTACACAAATTACTGGGTAGAACTGCTTTACCCAGTAATTTGAGGGGTATTACTGAATTGTAACGTCTTATTAGTGTATAAAGAGAATGTACTGGGACCTGTATAACTGGCAATTAAAGATCCAATAGAGATATTGCAGGTATCTTTATGTTTTTTTTTTTTTTTTTTTTTTTTTTTTTTTTTTTTTTAGAAAAAGTCCCTGGAGTCTATTAACTCAAGGCTCCAGCTTGTTATGAAAAGTGGTAAATATGTACTTGGGTACAAGCAGACTCTGAAGAGGATCCGAGAGGGCAAGGCTAAACTGGTTATCCTCGCCAACAACTGTCCGGCTCTGAGGTGAGTTCTATACATGACACCGCTTGCTCACAATCCTAAATGGTTGCATAATGTCTATAGCGAAATAGGTGTAACTGTGCGGGTATTCGACAAACTTTGGATGGCATCTTAAGCTTTGGTTAACAATCGATGGTTTGCCACTGATGGCACTTGACAATGACAATGCTGTGTGTTCTTGATATTTATATTTTTTGGGGTTTTTGCTGGTACAGAATGATCTAAGCTTGCCACTTCCACCCGCTGTGTATTGTAAGTAGGGATGTATTATTGTGCTAATATTTGGCAGTCTGGCCAGGAACCTCATACCTATTTTATTCTGCCCCTAATCGTTGGGGTAACTTATAAATATTCAACATACTAGTTTGCTTTATTTCTAAAGGAGCATATCTTAAAAACATGCTAGGGAGATGTTAAATGGTACATCTCTATAGAGAACTTCGATACATCGAAATGGGAAAGGTCGACACAAGTTTCTTTTTTTTTTACTGTAAATTTTCATACTTTATTATCCAAGTGGACATAGAGCTAGATTGTAATATTGCAGCGAGGCACTGTGCCCAAAGCCTAGTGAGCGAAGTGGGGAATGTGGTGCACTTATAGGTTGGCCATCGTCGACAGACACTGAAAAAATACCTGTGAATCTCTTATGTCGACTCTCTTACCATTGAACCTTTTGCCCGTATCCTTCGCATCAGTGGTTGCTCGTTTTTTTGCTTCAGTAATTCATAAAATAGATGAAATTACTTCCACAGGATCATATTACCCAACATTTTCATTTGCTTTATAAGTTTTTCCTGTAGTAGATTACAAACTATAGTTCCTGTGACCTCAGCTGGTGCAACCCAGTATTTTTATCAACTGGCATTAAGTAGCTAGGTGGGGGCAGTATAATACTTTGTAATAAGGAAGAATTTTTAAATTTTCGTATTGGTTTGAACTTGAAATTACAATTACGTATTTTTATTTAAATTTTTTCAGACCCCCTGTAGATATTGCGCGTGCGTGCGTGTGTGTGTGTGTGTCCAGCAATAGACACTGCATGTCTGCAATATTCCCACTGTCCAAACAGTGTCCTCCCTCTTTAAGGTAGTTGAGGGATGTCTGCTGCTGGGATGGTCACAGTAATGGTGGCGCAGCTCTGCTTTCAGCCTGAGATCCCTGGGGCAGGACAGTGGCAGTGTAACATTCATTCTGGGAGAACAGGCTTTATTCAAGCATTTAAACATGAAACTGTCAGATGTGTCGCATGGCACAAACCAAATATTGTCTACTGACGTGTTTAGGGGGCTTAACATAGGAAAAAAGAGAGAAAAGAAACTCGGGTGGGGTGCACTCTAAATACCCCAATCACAAAGTTGTTCAAAAGATACTCTATAATTAAAGAATTTTTATTGTGTGTTTTTTTTATTATTGCTGAGTGTTTATATAACCAAAACTTATAAGATAATATTTGGCCTGAAAAATAGGTCAATAATTAATTGTTTAAAAAAAAAAAAAAAACTTAAAAAAATTAAATAAATCGCTAGGACAGTTGCAAATTTATTGATTATTAATCAACAATTAATTATTGACCTATTTTTCACAGCGCTGAGGTCATTGGTTCAATTCCACCATGGCCTTAACTGTGCAGAGTTTGTATATTCTCCCTGTACTTGCGTGGGTTTTCTCCAGGTACTCCGGTTTCCTCCCACAGTCCAAAAATATACTGGTAGGTTATTTGGCTCCTAACAAAATTAGCCCTGGAATGTCTGTGTGTGCGTATACATGTGGTAGGGAATATAGATTTATAGAAGTTGATTTTATATAGTGTGGCGAGCCACTGAGTCGGAACCTTGGCGAGTGGACGCGGATTACTGCGCTCGCCACACTATATAAAATCAACTCCATGCGTAGTGGATAGTGGGGTTATGAACAGGTAAAAAATCGGATCCAATATATCTGCCGCCGTGAAACTAAACTAGTACCGATGCAACTCTGTTCTGGTATAGGCCTACGCTCCAATATATTTGTGCCTGTTGAGATCCACCATATGGGGGAAGGGCTAAGTATTGAAAGCCAGCAGGGGGGTTCCTGGTTGAATGCCTACTGGGCACAGTTACCAGCGTTGCAGATGAGTTACGGTGATCTTGGGTGGATGTCTGCTCTTAGCCCAGATGTGGGTTGTTCTTTGTTTGAATATGCTTATTAGCCTTAAGTGGCTCACCCATGCAGCTATCATACATTCTTAACGTCTTATATTGGAGAGGATGTGGAGGTGCAGTAGGACTGAGACCCTATTGCAGTGGGTACACAGGATTTTGTGACTTTACCAAAAACACCAAAATAAAACTTATATTTAGTAAAGTCTGTCCCATGGTATGGAAACCATTACATGAAGTCTGCTATTCTAGATGTTCTAGGCTGTGTGTATGCGGCAGTGTTTATAGGTTAATGTATTCTTACCTTGGCTGAGGGACACCTGTGTGTTTGACATGTGGAAGGAACAGAACTTGTCCTCTAATAACTGTAAAGAATGCATGTGTTCTTCCCATGTTGCTACAACTCTTCTGTATTACTCCTTCATAGAGGCCCTTGGTAGGGGATGCGGTCAATATGCCGGTGGTCGGAATCCCGACGGACGAAATACCGACTGTCGCATTGCTGGCACTTTGTCCCTCTATGGGTGTCCATAGAGGGAGAATAAAATAGTGTGCGTAGCGAGCCCCCCCCCCCCCCCCGTCCCCCCGTCGGCATTTCGGCGGTCGGAATCCCAACCGTCTGCAGTTCATACCTACCCTATTGTACACAAACCCTTGCTTGGGCTCCATATATAGATTGTAAGCTTGCGAGCAGGGCCCTCCTACCTTTTGACTGTCTGTAAATACCCTGTTTGTTGTATCGCTGTCTTTTTTTTTTTTTTTGTAAAGTGCAAAGGAATATGCTGCGCTATATAAGAAACTAAATAAATATATAGTATCTGGCTTTTTTAGCCCTATCATGGACAATTTATTTCCAATCAATATATTTGACCTTACAGTGAAGCCTGCAAAATAATTATGAATAAAAAAATAAATATTTACACCTGTATTTTGCATTTCACAATTCTTACTGCTTTTCACACTATGAGGGGTTTTAATTTGCCAATGTCTTACCGGCCAATGTAATTAAATCACCCAATAAACGCAAACACACAGGTTTGGTGAAATCGGTGTTTCCACTGCTGTAGGCCTGGTTTTCACTGAGGACGGGGATGCTTTAGGGCAAGGGCAGCCAATTCCTGACCTCAAAAGCTACCAACAGTTAATGTTTTCAGGTCTCCTCACAGAATCACAAGTTGAGTAATTATTTCTACCTGTGGATCTTTTGTAATTCGGTAATGAGTGCACCTGCTAGGTGGTCTGGAAAACATGAACTGTTGGTCGCTCTCGAGGACTGGAGTTTGCTACCCCTGCTTTAGGGATTTTACTTTGCCTGCCTAAGGCTTAATGTGGCAATATAAACCTAACTGTAAATATTTTATTCCACAGAAAGTCAGAGATTGAATACTATGCGATGTTGGCAAAGACTGGAGTCCACCACTACAGCGGCAACAACATTGAACTTGGTACAGCCTGTGGTAAATACTACAGAGTGTGCACACTGGCTATCATTGATCCAGGTAAATACGCACCAGATGCTTCTCTACAGCTGCGGCTGGTAGTGATCGAGCCTGTGCGAATTTATTCTCGCCGGATTGATCTGTTTGTGATCAGCTTCGGGCTAGACATTCGCTAGATTAAAACTAAGCCGTGTCCTCAGTACTGGCCCATTATCCAGTTCTGATGCTTAAAGGCTAGTTACACTTTGTGCCAGTAGGGTATTCCGTGGTATATGGACCGCTGTAGTTTGTTGTACACAATAGCCATCATACAGCATAAGTCATGTGGATAAGACAAGCTCGCAGCCCAGACTTAAGCTGGGTGCAGACTGATCAGGCAGCTTGTTCTTCATACACACTCCCTGATCCGTTGTGATTGGACATCAGAATTGGGTGGGCGTACTTGCATGTGCCCGCCCAGTGAGCTGTTAATGACCGGCGGATCCACCGTACGCACGGAACAATCTGCAAATATATCAGATAGATCGGTCATGGGCTGAGTTGTACATCCGGTGCCAAATATCTGAATGACGCCCTTCAGATATATCGATGGTACACACTGGCCGATGGTCCGTCGCTTTATCTGCTGGTGTGTAAACGCCTTTAGTGTCTGCTTTGTTATACAGATTCCCAAACTATTCTTTATAACTAATACAAAAAATGTGAATCAGTCCCAAGGCGCTAAGCCTGAATCCTGCAGCCTTACACTGGAAGAAGAGGATCACCAAGGACCTCTAGTCGTCGAATTGTAGAAAAGGAATCAGTGTATAGGGGGCGCTGGATTCTTGTTGACCCAATGTGGTAGCTGTCCAATGGCTCATACAGAGTTGAGGAAAAAAAAAACAGAGTGACAGCAATCAATAGGGATCTGTGTATGGGTAATAGACAGAAGGTTTAAGGGGCACAGTAGAAAAGGCTCCCAAGGGGATATCGTACCCTCACTCACACGAGACAGTGCGTGTACATCCACGTCAAGGTATCTTTTAGGTTTTTCAGAGAGGACACCTCCGTGTGTGGGAATAAATTTGAAACAGGTGCGTACCGTACTCACATATATACAGGTGATGGTACTCCTATCAAGGTATCTTTGGGTCCCAGTTGGTTAATGGGATTTTCAGTGATTCCCTCCAATATTCTCGGTATGTGGTATGAAAAGAAAACAGAATTCTCTCTCAATGTGGATATGTAAAAGTATACTGGACGGTGATACAAAAGGGGTCTATATAGAGAAAGAACTCCCAGGGGAATATCGTACCCGCACTCACACAAGGAAATGCGTGAACATCCACATCAAGGTATCTTTGATTTCAACAGAGCACCTCCGTGTAGGAAATGGGTTTGTAACAGGCGCGTACCTTACTCACATGTGTGCTAGTGATGGTACTCCTATCAGGGTATCTTTAGGTTCCAGTTAATAAGTGGGATCTTCAATAATTGTCTCCAAAAATCCCCGATATATCATAAAAGGAGACAAGGTTCTCTCTCAGTACAAATATTTATTGAACGGGATAAAAATAAGGGTGGTGTGCATGAATACAAAATGCACCAAACATGTGCAAAAAAAGCAAGGGGAAACAATACCTGAAAGGCAATGTATGGCCATCCACTGTCAGCCAGGTAGTCCCCAGATGGTACAGATGATATAGATGCACAGCTCCTCTCCACCAACGCGTTTCGACAGATTCCCTGTCTTTTTCAAGGCTGGACTACTGTGCCCCTTAAACCTTCTGTCTATTACCCATACACAGACCCCTATTGATTGCTGTCGCTCTTTGTTTTTTTTTTCCTCATAAATCTGTATGAGCTATTCTTTATAACTGAATGTTGGCAGATATTGAGATAATTGGACAACTAACAAGCATCCAGTCATTAGAATATTTCACCGTGAAGGAATACAGTGTTATCACTTGTACACTAGTTATCATGGAAATTAGCCCCGATGTCAGTCTTTGCATCATCTGCTTATTGGAATACTGTGCAGCATAATTCTCTATTAAAGCTGCATTTCCATAGAGAGCTGCAGTGCATTTTCTTATTCCCTTTGCTAATGTGAGGGGTGCAGTTGTCTGCATTGCCGCCTAGCACCTTCAGACTAGTGGTTCTCAAACTGCCCTCAGGACCCCAAACAGTTCATGTTTCCTGGTCACATGTGGCTCTTTAAAATGTAATGCTTGCTGACATACCTGTGCATCTGCTGGGTAAACCTAGAAAATGTCCCATGTTTGGGTTCCGAGACAGTTTGAGAACCAGTGCTCTAGATCCATGGTTTTAGTAATGATGCTGTCTTTGCATAGCTTGTGTGTACTTTCTGGGGGTCCAACAAAAGCTACAAGAAGGCTAATTGGCTTCTGGTGAAATTGGTGCTAGTGTCGGAGAGGTAGTAACTGATGTCGGTGCTTAAGCATTTTATGTAACCTGCTGCTTAGTAGGTTGGTGCTCTATAGAATAGAAATCGGCCAATACCTCTATTCGTGTGTTCTGATTCTAAGTACTTGGCATATGTGTGGATAAGTATAACTTTACAGATCCGCCATCTTTTTATATGGGGTTATGTACCGGTATTCCGCCAGTCCTACAATAGGGGAATACCAGGCAAGCGCACACTAATAACCTGTACTGGTCATTGTATCAGGCCACCTGATTGGTAGAGCTTATAACCTAAAGGAAAAATAGCAATTGATGTGTAATGAGATTTTATTAGTCATTATAGTCCTCCCTCCTGGTGACTTATGTGGCTTTGATTTTACATACAAAAAAAAAATTAATTACCATAGCTTAAAATGCATCAGTTTTGGGAACTGATTCAGTGTTGTGCGCACAACTCCATTAAGTCACATGGATGGATGGGTCACATAGCAAGAGGGTAATGAGAGCTGATGGTTGCAGCCCTGATGGTATGACTTGGTACAGACTCCTCAATGAGATACATACCAGCTAGTATCGGTATCCTGTAACTGACCTCTGTATTTACATGGTGTTCCTTTCTTGCAGGTGACTCTGACATCATCAGAAGCATGCCAGAGCAGCAGCAGCCCACTGAGAAATAAATCCCTGCACCAAACTGTTAATAAATGACTGGTTTCCCACACAAGTCTCCTGCGTCATCTGTTGCTTCATGATTTGCTTTCCATGTATCTTACATACATGTCCAAACTATGGCCCTCCAGTTGTTATGAAACCACAAGTCCCATAATGCCTTGCCACAGTCTTGCTATTAGGGAATGCTAAGCTATGGCAAGGCATGCTGGGATGTGTAGTTTCACAACAGCTGGAGGGCCACAGTTTGGACATGCCTGGGGTAAGGAACCTTTAACAGACTTGTTCTTGCTCTGCTTGGTGTCACAAGTAATCCCCTGAGACCTATGTGCGTGTGTAGCGGTCTCTGTACTCTCTTCTTCCTCATTTTGCCGTATATGAAGATATTCACAATGATTTAAATATTGGCTCGGATGTTACAGAACCAGGGGCACTAGAAATGTCTAACCGATATAGACAAATGCAATGAACCTCCCCTGAGATTGACAGCTGCATAGAAGACTATCGATGGTTTAAGGAGAGCGTTTGCAGCTTTATCTCCCAATATTTGGGCTATGTAGAACATAGTGATGGCGTGTATTTATTACCAGCCCAATGTCTCAACATCTCTCAATGTGTTCGAATTACCTTCCATTCACCACCAGCCCATTTCCCCTTGACTGCTACCCTAAGGACTGCCTGCATGAGTTTCCCGCTGCAAAGTTATGTGTGTCTAGGAGTGACAGTATGAGGAATTAGTATTTTGCCAAAACAATATAAGCTGGGGGGGGGGGGTGTTTGTGTGTGCTATGCAAAGCAGCTCATCTGTTGGTAATACCAGAAGATGAACGGCTTTCCCGGGGATGATGCGGGAGCGCGCAGCAGCTTTTGGCTCAGTCACCCAGTGTTTATGGGCCTTTTAGACATCTGAAAAAAAAAGAAAATGAATTGCATCAAATGACCAGAAGAGGGCACCAAAGATATCTTGCATAAATCAGAATCCTCTTTATTGGCCAGGTATGCTTGGAATTTTTTGTGGTAACAGTGCAGCATCAATCAGGGAACACAAAGGGGGTGGGAAGAGAGGCATAAACATACATTTCACATATATCTAGAACAGTTCGAGTTAGTATTTGGTACGTTCAATACGGTTTAGTTGGTGGACAGCTATTGGGAAGACGCCTTTTGTAGTTCTTGTAGTCTTTGCTGGGAAGGACCTAAAACGTCTGCCTGACACAAGGGGTTCAAACAGGTTGTGGCCAGGGTGTAGCTTGTCCGCCAAGATCTTTCCTGCACGCTTATTGACCCTGGCTACTTATAGTTCTTGGACAGTGTGGAGCTCCGCCCCAATGATCTTTTCTGCCATACTCACCACTCTTTGCAACCTTCGTCTGTCATTCTCGTTTGCTCCTCCGAACCAGATTGTGATCGAGGAGCAAAGGACAGACTCTACTTTGGCAGTGTAGAAGATGAGCAGCAGCTCCTGCGGGATGTTGAATTTCTTGAGTTGCCTCAGGAAGAACAACCGCTGCTGAGCCTTCTTGACAGTTGTAATGATGTTGGGATCCCATTTGAGGTTGCAGGAAATCTTTGTTCCTAGGAATTGGAAGCAGTCGACACTACTCGATTTGGTTTCCTTCTGAAGTCCACCACCATCTCCACTGTTTTGAGGGGGTTGAGGTCAAGGTTGTTTCCGCTACACCATTTAGTTAGCCGATCCACCTCCCGTCTGTATGCCGACTCGTTTCCATCCATGATTAGGCCGATAACCGTTGTCGTCTGCAAATTTTATAATTTTTACTGACTGTTCTGCTGAGGTGCAGTCGTTTGTGTAGAGGGAGACGAGCAGGGGGGAGAGGACACATCCTAGAGGGGCACCGGTGCTAATTGTGCATGTGTTTGACATGAATGCGCCTGCTTTCACCGCCTGTTTCCTTTGTCAGGAAGTCAGTGATCCAGGAGCATGTAGGTTCTGGGACTCCTAGTGAACGGAGTTTTGGCTCCAGGATGTGAGGGATGATAGTGTTTAATGCTGAGCTGAAATCAACAAATAGTATCCTTGCATAGGTGCCTGGACTGTCCAGGTGCTGTAGAATGTTGTGCAGCCCTAGGTTGACTGCATCCTTGACACTTCTGTAGGCAAACTGCAGGGGTCGAGGTGAGCATTTGTAACAACTCTCAGGTGGTTCAGCACCATACGTTCAAGCACTTTCATGACCACCGATGTTAGTGCAATCGGCCTGTAGTCATTGAGGTCTTTCGCAGTTGAGCTCTTGGGAACCGAGACGATAACTGAGCCTTTGAAGCAGGTGGGGACTTTGCACATTTCTAGTGAAGTGTTGAAAATCCTGGTAAAGTTAGGGACGAGCTGTGTTACACAGGTCTTGAGGGCAGATGGAGACACTCCGTCTGGGCCTCCAGCTTTCCTAGGGTTAACCCTCTTGAACATTCCTTCTACCTCCTGTTTGGGCCACCCGGAGAGTCTAGGGGTGGCAGTTTTGGAAGGAGGGTGGGCAAGCCGTTTTGCCCCGGTCAGGGGTAGGACTGATGCAGGTAGCTTCCTTCTCGAACCTGCAGTAGAAATCGTTCAGCTCGTTCACTAGTTTCTGGTGCATGGTGGAGGGGGTTTGAGAGATCTTGTAGTTGGTTATAGCTTGCATGCCTCTCCAAGCTGATGCGGGGTCGTTGGTTGACAGGTTGTTCGCCAGCTTGTCTGAGAATCTTTTTTTTGCCAGCTTGATTTCCCGTGTTAGGGAGTTCCTGGCCTGTTTGTACAGGACAATATCACCACTGCGACAGGCTTCATCCTTTGCCCGACGGAGCTTCCTGAGTTGACCGCTGAACCATGGCTTGTTGTTGAAGGTGCGTGCTGTTTTGATTGGCACGCACAGGTCCTCGCAGAAGCTGATGTAGGCTGTCACTGTCGGTCAGATCGTCTAGGTTTGTAGCGGAGGATTCAAAGACTCCCCAGTCTGTGCATTAGAGACAGGCCTGAAGCTTCATTTTCCTCTGCCTCCGCCATGGCAGCCAACATGAATGGGTTTCTCCCTGCTGGGTAGTGCTTTTGGAAAGGAAAAAAAGACCTCTGGATCCTATAAGAAGGCTCCTCCTCCGAACACCAGTGTCTTTTTTTCCTTTCCGGGTAGTGCATGCATGTGGACACCTGCTCACCTTAATGGAGACTGTCGCTCCCTGCAGCTGCCTTGGCTTCATGCAGTGGAGAGGGAGAGCATAAGCTCTTGATGCCGAATGCGGGCCCCATGGGGTAGCTGTACGGCGGCGTCCAGGGGAGACAGGTACTGAGCCAGAGCACGCAGGTTGCCGGCACACGCTCCCCTGCCCTAGCTCTGTGCTAAGGGCGGGCGCCGGGTAGTGCGCCCAGCGTGTACTCAGAGGGAGCGCGTCATTAGGACGCGACTTCCGGTACGCGTCAGAACATAGCTGCGGTTTGTCAGAGTCACGCTGATCTGAGGTCTGGAAGCATAGCGGGCAGTGTCCTGTCTATAACGGGAGCTGAGCTCTGGTTTCTGGTAGCGGATCAGGCGTGGGACGCGGAGGTGAGTTATGGCTGGCTATGTTTGTAATGAAGTCGGGCTAGGTTTAACGGTGGTTAATAGACGTGATGTGTTGTTCTAGAGAGGCGCACTACTCATGATGGAGGAAGACAGACAGTCTAGTACAAGAACGGGGTGAGCAATGTGTGGTGTAGGGTGTCCACATAGTGTTGGTGTTGTGAGTAGTTGTAGTGACTGGTGATATTATTTTAGGTCGGAGTCTAGCAAAGATAAAGGGAAGAGCAAGCAGAAGAAAGTGGTGCACAGCAAATGCTCAACATGTGACAAAACGCTGCCGGACAAGCATATAGGGAATATATGTGAAGGCTGTAAGGGGTCTCAGTTGTTTCCCCCGGCTCAAATGGCGAGCCTAGTACAAATGTTGAAAACAGCCTTGGCTGATACGTTTGCACCTAAGGAGGATACAGGCAAAACGCCCGTCAAACGGAAAAGCTATGTGCTGAATGAGGATACAGAGGACACAGCGTGTCAGTTGGCCGGTCCTAGTGGGCTGGGAGGCGACCTAGAAGATTATGACGAGGAAGATCCAGGTCAGGATAGGTCGGACTTTAATGCCGACATGGTCGACAATCTTTTGGTCCGGATTTATAAATCATTAAATATTGAGGACAAGCAGGAGGATGTGAGCTTGCAGGAGATGCTTTTTAAAGATAAGAAACAGAAAACCAAAACGTTTCCCCTGTCTCAAACCCTGAGGGACATAATAACGGAGGAATGGAAACAGCCAGATAAGAGTGGCTATTCCAGGGAAGGTTAACAAGATGTACCCCTTTGATAAGGCACAGGTACTCTCTTGGGAGGAAGCACCGAAAGTAGATGCGGCGGTGGCGAGGCTGTCGAAGAAAACGACTCTGCCACTAGAAGAGGCCAATGCCTTTAAAGATCCAATGGACCGTAAGATCGAGCTGGGCCTAAGGAAACAGCATCTAATTTCGGGTGCTTCCCTGAAAGCATCGTCAGCAATGGCTGTGACTTCCAGAATAGTAAGAGGCTGGTGTCAGCAGCTAGAGGGTGATATTCTGGACGACCTTGCAAGTTCGGAACTGTTAAAAGTTGTACAGGATGTGCAGCTGGCAGTAGAATTTATTTGTGAGGCCTCTATGGATGCGGTGAGGCTGTCGGCCAGGGCAGGGGCAGCGGCAGCCGCAACAAGAAGGGCGCTATGGTTAAAGCCATGGGCAGCGGACGTTCAGTCCAAAAATAAACTCTTGTCCATGCCATTCCAAGGGGACTATTTGTTTGGCAAACAATTAGACGAGCTTGTAGCCAAGATATCTGGGGGGAAGTCGGTCTGGCTTCCTCAAGATAAGGGAGGCAGACGAGTACCTCCAGCCAAGTTCGGGAGATTTCAGCCCCAGGACTACAGAGAGTCACGGGCTTATAGACCAGGGAGACCCTATAGGAGGGGGTCCTGGGTATCAAGGGGCAATTTTCGGGCCCAAAGAAACAGAGATAAATTCTCCTCCAAAAAGGAGGCACAGTGACGTCAGGTCACAAACGGTAGGGGCCAGGCTGCTGAAATTTGCAAGCGTCTGGTCCAGGACCACTGGAGACAAGTGGGTCCAGGAGGTGGTATCCTCCGGGTACAAAGTGGAGTTCAACAAAGTCCCCGGAGAGTTTTTTGTTCAGTCTCCAATCCCCAAAAACAGGGAGGAGAGAAATGCCTTGGTAACAAGTTTGCAAGAAATGCTGGAACAGGAGGTAATCAGCGTTGTGCCAGAAGCTCAGGAATTTCGGGGATGTTTTTCCCGTTTCTTTTTAGTAAAAAAAGCAACAGGAGGATATCGTACCATACTAGATCTGAGACGACTCAATCAGTTCATAGAGGTAAAATCCTTCAAGATGGACAGCATCAAATCAGTGATACTGGACTTAAGTCAAAAGGACTTCATGACATCTATAGATCTCAAAGACGCCTACTTGCACGTCCCAATTTGCATAAGCCATCGAAGATATCTAAGGTTCAGACTGATGGGCAAAAGTTATCAGTTCAACGCCCTACCATTTGGGTTGGCGACATCCCCGAGAACATTCTCCAAAGTGCTGGTCGTGTTGGTAGCCGCATTAAGACAGAGCGGGATAAGACTTTTTCCTTACCTCGACGACATTCTAATAGTCGCAGACTCCGAGGAGAAGGCCCAAGAGCACACAGACAGGGTGGTGCAGTGCCTCTTGGAACACGGCTGGCTGGTGAACTACAAAAAGAGCCAGCTTGTTCCGGCTCAGGAGATAACGTACCTAGGGGTAGTAGTCAATACAAAGGAGCAAAAAATTTCCTTAACAGAAGTCAGAAGGAAAAAGTTAATCCACCAAGTAAAAAACCTGAGAGGAAGACGTGTTGCATCCTCACGAGGTTGCATGGAGGTACTAGGCCTGATGGCATCGGCGATAGAGGTAGTTCCTTGGGCAAGATTTCATACAAGGAAGCTGCAGGGCTGTTTCCTCCTACAGTGGAACAAAAATTCAAAGGACCTGTCCCAAAAAATAATCCTGTCCACAAGGGCCAGACAAGACTTAGACTGGTGGGCAGTAGAAAACAGGCTGACAGCAGGAAGATACTTTGGCACAAAACCTCAGGTTATGCTGACCACGGACGCCAGCGAAACAGGCTGGGGAGCAACCTGCAATTATCAGGTGGCCCAAGGAAAATGGCAACAAGACTGGAAGGAAGCTCACTCCAATCTGCGGGAAATGGAGGCGGTGGTCAGAGCCTGCAGGTGGTTTCAGAACCAATTACAAGGGACAGAACTGATCGTGAGGACCGACAACCAGGTGGTAGTGGCCTATGTGAATCGACAGGGGGGCACCAAACTGTTCGAGTGGGCGGAAGCCTGGGTTCTGAGCATCACGGCAGTTTACCTAGCAGGGAAAGAAAACGTGGTGGCAGACCAATTAAGCAGGGTAGAATGCCTGCCAGGAGAATGGGGCCTCAACCAAAAGGTATTCGAGAAGCTGGTGCAAAGATGGGGACGTCCACAGGTAGACCTTATGGCAACGGCAAGAAACAAAAAAGTACCCAGATTTTTTGCCAGGTTCTGGGAGCCGATGGCAGAACAAGTAGATGCCCTGTCGGTGCCATGGGACATAGAGAGGGCTTATGTTTTTCCCCCAATACCGATGATCCAGAAGCTACTGAAGAAACTGCAGAGGGAGAGGATCGAGGTAATAGTTATCCTGCCATATTGGCCTCGCAGGGCATGGTTCAATACGGTTCAGAAGTTGGCAATAGACGATCCGTGGACACTACCTTCAACCAAGGATCTGCTTGTACAAGGAGAAGTATACAAGGAGCAGCCGGAATCGTGGAAACTGACGGCTTGGTTGCTGAAGTCGGGAGTCTAAAAGCTAAGGGGTTCAGTGAAGGTGTAGTGGAGACCTTGCTGAAGGCAAGAAAGCCGGTGACCATGAAGGTGTACTATAGAGTTTGGAAGAAGTATGCGTTTTGGTCGAAGGAGAATAGGAAGAATCCTCGTAGTATAGTTACCATACTTTCCTTCCTACAGGAAGGGCTGCAAATGAACCTCTCCCCGAGTACTCTGAAAGTGCAGGTCTCAGCAATATCATGCATCCTGGATTGGGACATAGCCAAGAACAGGTATGTACAAAGATTCATGCAAGCAGTAAAACGAATCAAACCGAGGGTAAGAAGTCCAATACCTTCGTGGGACTTGAATCTGGTGCTAGGGGTACTTACAGAATCTCCGTTTGAGCCACTACAAGAAGTGGCCTTGAAGTTTGTCATGGAAAGTATTATTTCTAGTGGCCATGACCTCAGCGCGTAGGGTATCAGAACTCCAAGCACTGTGGATAAAAGAGCCGTACTTCAAAATATATACGGATAAAGTAGTCTTAAGGACTAACCCAATGTTTGTACCGAAGGTGACGTCAGAGTTCCATATCAATCAGGAGATTATATTGCCTACGTTCTGCACAAATCCGACGAATAGCAAAGAAAGCAGGTTGCACTGTCTTGACTTGGTCAGAGCCCTGTCCATTTACAAGCAAAGGACGGCCGAGTTTCGTAAAGCCGACAATTTATTTATATTGTCAGAGGGAGAAAGAAAAGGGCAAAGAGCCTCTAAACAGACTTTATCAAGGTGGATTAAAAGTTGTGTCCGACAAGCATATGTCATAAGACAACAGGAGCCACCAGAAGGGTTTAAAGCACACTCAACGCGATCAATGGCGTCGTCATGGGCAGAGAAAGGATCTGCATCACTGACAGAAATTTGCAAGGCCGCAGGATGGTCTTCACCGCACACGTTTACGAAGCATTACAGAATAGACGTCTGGTCTTCCGCAGATGCTAAGTTTGGGAGGAAGATCCTGAGTGCGGCGGTAAATTAAAACGTGAAGAAACGTTCTATTTGAGTTAAGCATTATATGGCCGGCGGCCTGTTCCTAAGTTATACGTGAGTATACCCTCCCTATGAAATACAGTACTGCTTGGGCATGACCCATTCATGTTGGCTGCCATGGCGGAGGCAGAGGAAATACCGGGTTATTACCTGGTAACGGGTTTTCCTCTACTCCGCCATGGCAGCGGTATTTCCCACCCTGGAGTTAGAGGGGGGTGTATGTGGAATAATTATGTTTGTTTGTTTTAAAGCTGAAGAATATAAGACACTGGTGTTCGGAGGAGGAGCCTTCTTATAGGATCCAGAGGTCTTTTTTTCCTTTCCAAAAGCACTACCCAGCAGGGAGAAACCCATTCATGTTGGCTGCCATGGCGGAGTAGAGGAAAACCCGTTACCAGGTAATAACCCGGTATTTTTGCCTCGTTTGTCCAGCTTTTGACTGATCTGACCACTGGTTTAGCTGACCTTAGCTTCTGGGTGTAAGTTGGTAGAAGGTGGTCTATGCAATGGTCAGAGAGGCCCAGAGCTGCCCGGGGGATAGCCCGGTAAGTAGACTTGATAGTGGTGTAGCAGTGGTCTATAAGGTACGTCCTTCCCTGGTGTCTCATCTGACTTGCTGTCTGTACTTCGGTAGCTCTTGGGACAGGTTGGCACTGTTTAAGTCGCCCATCACTATAAGCAGTGCTTCCGGATGTTTGAATTTTGTGTCTGTTATCCTGGTGGCCAGTTGGAGTTGGGCTTCTTTCGCATTTCCTTGGGGAGGTATATACACCCCCGCCAGGACTATTGAGGCAAATTCCCGGGGGGAGTAGAATGGGTTGCATTTAATGATGAGTGTCTCCAGTTGAGGGCTGCTTGATTTACTCAGAGTTTTTACGTCGGTGCACCACCCTTCATTTATGAAGAAGCAGATACCTCCTCCCTTGGTTTTTCCGGTGAGCTCCTTGTCACGGTCAGCCCTGAGGAGACTAGCCCGGCAGCATCACGAGGAGTCGGCAATGAGTTCATCTAGCCATGTCTCAGTAAAGCATAGGATAGATGAGACAACAGTGCCTGATCTTGCATCATTTATGAGCAGGGACAGCTCATCCATCTTGTTTACAAGGGATCGGGTGTTCGAGAGTAGGATAGCTGGGAGTGCAGATCTGTGACCTCTGTGTCTCCACTTAACTAGGGCCCCAGCAAATAGTTGATAGTACACCACTCACTCAGACATACAGATCTGAGCTGAAAATTGGATGCCTACCTATTACATGTTGGAATCTATGTAAATTCAAGGGATTAAATTGATTATATCGGCATAAAAGGGATATCATATTCACATAAAGTGGATGGTATACTATATAACATCCAGTTCAGTCACAAATAAGATCCAACAGGATCAATTATTGTGTCAACATTTCTAGCTATATTGGACAGACATATTTCAGACAGACACCTGTGTAATTTGAACACACTGATTTCCTTCTTTGAGCACATTATATGTGTGTTTGTTTGTGATTTTACCTCTCCTCCTTTTCACTGTTTATACTGATTCCCCAACATAAATCGGAATCAGCTTTATTGGCCAGGTATACTAGCAATTAGATTTGGTTTGCTGTGCAACAGACAGGTAACATTTAGACAGTGACCGTACAGATACACATGACCCATACAGGTATATGTTATGTGTCCTGGGGATTGTAGATGCAAAGAACATATATTCACTGAGCAGCACAGCACCTAGGCAGCCATCAGCGGTGTCACTGCAACAGCTAGGTAGGTAACAATATAAGCAGAGACCGTAGAGTTTTCACACAGGGAACATATACCTGCCGAGCTGCTCAGTGATCAGACAGCCATAAGCGGTGCCACTGGTCACTGCAACAGCCAGGTAGGTAACAATATAAGCAGAGACAATACAGTTATCACAAAGCACATACCCGCCGTGCTGCACAGCGCCTAGGCAGCCATCAGTGATTCCACTGGTTGCCACAACAGCCAGGTAGGGTAACAATACAAATGGAGACGGTACAGTATTCAAACGGAACACATACCTGCCAAGCTGCACAGCGCCTAGGCAGCCATCTGCCAGGTAGGTAACAATTAAGCTGAGACAGTACAGTTATAGGTGGCTATGCAGTGTATGAGACATGAGGGTACATGTGGCTTAGTGGCAAAGTTCCTAGGCAGCCATTTGTGGCGCCATCTTGATCATGCTGCTCACGGACAGCAGCAAAGGGGCTCAACAGACCATCTCGGGCCTGGCTGGGCTGGGGGAGAGCCAGCGTTCAAGGAGAGGGTGAGACAGTGAGAGAGAGAGTCAATCAGTGAGGCTGGGGCCGGAAGGTTGAGTTTGGGGACCACTGTTGATGCAGGAGCTATACCTTATCCTCCAAGACTTCCTTATACACAGAGTGAGTAGGGGGAGGATTGCGGGCGGGCTCCCTCGTATCTCGGCCAGGGCCCTCCTCTGCACACCAAACGGTATGCTGGGTGTCCTTCACGGCTGGTGTCACTGCTGCACCTGGGAGTCCTCCGGGCTGATGGAGGACACCCGGGTGCAGCCTTAATTTCTAAGAACAAGAAAAGACTTGAGTTTCACATGAAAGTTCCCTTTTTCTGGCCATTTTGAGAGTATAATCGAACTCACAAAAGTGATGCTCAACTAGCTCAAAGGAAGGAGTGTTTTATAGCTTCTCTAACAAGCAAACCAGTTTTCAGCTGTGCTAACATAATTGCACAAGGGTTTTCTACTCCTCCATTAGTCTTCTAACACAATGTACCATTAGAACACTGGCGTGATGGTTGTTGGAAATGGGCCTCTATACACCTAGTATAGTCATTTACCACATTAACAATGTATACAGTGTATTTCTCATTCATTTAATGTTATCTTCATTAAAAAAAAAATACAGCGCTGTTCTTGAAAAAAATAAGGAAATATCTAAATGAGCCACAAACAGTGTATTTGAAGGACACTAATAACGCACACGTAGGTTAGTGGTCAGCAGAGCAATTTCTTCTGTAGGAACTATGATATATCTGTAGGCAGGGGCGTAACTAGAACTTTGAGGGCCCCATAGCAGAATCTTGAAAGGCCCCCCCCCCCCCTCCCCACATAACATTGTAACTAGAATTAAGGGTGCAGAAGAAAGAGTGGCAAAGAGGCTGTTGGCAAGAGGGAGAGAAAAGAGAGAAGCGATAAAGATAGATACAGAAGGGTGGTCAAGGAGACCTCTTCATAGGAAAAGAGAGGGGTGTCAGAGAGGGGGATGCGAGCACAAGAGAGAGAATGTCAGGGAGGGAGAGAGAAAGAGTGGAGCAAGAGAGAGTTTCAGGAAGAGAAAGCTGTAGAGACAGGGTGTGAGAGTGTCAAGGAGAGAGAGAGACACATTGCAAGGTAAAGAGGGGGAGAGGGAAAATGCTCCATGTGTGGGCACCTTAAGGGGTGGCTGAGAACAGAGGGAGGAGAGAAAGGGTGGCTGGGGAGAGAGAGTTGAGGGAGGATGGGGAGAGAAAGGGGGGTTGCAGCAAATGGGAGAGTTGGGGAGGCAGGAAGAGGGTGTGGTAAAATAAATCACATAGTACAGTACCTCCAATCCCCCCCTACTCCCTGTCCCTCTAAGTACCCCCTTTAGTTCAAAGCCGCGCGGTGTACCTGGTCGTCACGGTGCCAGACGCGCTGGATCTGCCGCTGACAGCTCCTTCTGTAGCGATCTGCAGCCCCGGGTCCCCCGCTGACAGGTCCCGTTGTAGCGTTCTGGAGCGTCGGGTCCCCCCCGCTGACAGCTCCCGCTGTAGCGATCAGCAGCACCGAGTCTCCCGCTGACCCCTGTTGGCAGCCCCAATTCTACCCTTCCCGGGCACCAGGACTCAGGCTGACACTTGATGTCACGTGGGTAGGAAAGGGGAAAAGGTCAAAAGACTACAGCAGCCACTGACAGGGTGCACAGGAGCCGCTGCCACTACTTACAAATATAAATAAATACTTCAAGAGAGGGTGCAGGGGATTGCCTGCCCAAGGGGCCCCTCAAACCCTCGGGCCCCATAGCAGTTGCACCCCCTGCACCCTCCATAGTTACGCCACTGTCTGTAGGAGTTTTTGCCTGTCTGAAGCTGCCATGTGTCTAAGGGGGTTATTCTAGTTCACTCTTTCTGACAAAATCCTTCTTAGATGGACAAAACCATATGCACTGCAGGTGGGGCAGATGTAACATGTGCAGAGAGAATTAGATTTGGTGGGGTTTTACTTCAAAGTGAGATCTATATTGCAGTGTAAAAATAATGCAGCCAGTTTTTACCCTGCACAGAAACAAAATAACTCACCCAAATCTAATTCTCTCTGCACATTTTACATCTGCCCCCCTGCAGTGCATATGGTTTTGTCCATCTAAGAAGGATTTTGTCAGAAAGAGTGAAGTAGAATAAGGCCCTATGACACATGGCAGCTTCAGTTTCCTAACTCCATTACAGTCCAGGTTTTAATGTTATCCATGGTTGAATCCAGCTTGTAAAATCCAACTGAGGTATTAATTCAATCACCTGTGTTCTTTCATGGATATCCATAAAACATGGCCTTCAATGGATGAGTTCGAAACATCTGGCTTAAGGCAATAGGTAGCCTCCAATTCAGAGACCCCTAGAGTAAGGGACGTAACCAGGGAACGGATGTGAACAAGTCGGCATGGTATCCCTTTATTGGTACACTAGGTCGCTGGGGCGGTTGACGTGATTCGTTGGAGGGGGGGTCACGGGGGCGGGGGTTGCTGCGAATCGTGGGAGGGGGGAGGTCGCGTAGGGGGGGGTGTGCCGTGAATCACTGGTGGGGGGGTAAATGTTGACATAAGTGTGGCACTTCATTGGTGTCCATGTCGACACATGAGAATGAATATGAAAACATTCAAAAATTGAAAAATAAATCTTCAAAAACTCATGTCAAACTTTTTCATTGTCGACCATAGCTGTGTCAGTGTTTTGCATGTGCCATTTAATCCTGGGGTTGCCGTGAATCCTGGGGGGTGTCTGCGAATCGTGGGGGGGGTTCACAGGGGGGGTGCTGCGAATCGCGCGGGGGGGGGGGGCTCACCTGGTGGCTGTGGAGTAGGTTCCTGGGCAGCATGTGGAGGCAGAGGCCAGAGGGTGACTCACACACTTTGAGTGACAGATGTAGCCAAATATATAAGAGATGATCATTAACAGTAGTCCTTGCCCTTGGAGCTTATATTTTAAATTCTGCACCACCCAAACGAGGGAACATTCTGTCCGCAACCAACTATTATGTTTTTCCCTTGTCTGTGCCACATTTTTTGGTATCTAAACGCAGAGAGCGACGGGGTATAGATCTGCCATGTTATGGTCGACCCCGCTGAATAGATGGCTAAAAATAGTCGGTGGCAGTAATGCTAGTTACACGCCAGCGGGTGATTGGCGGGACCATGGTTGACGGTCACATGGTCGAAAGTTTTTCAGGATTTTTTGAGCATGTCCACTTGGATTATACTTTACAGTAGAATAGAATAGTTTGGTGAGAAGAAGATTGATGTCACCACTTAGCGCTACACCCTGTATTAGAATAAAACAAAATATACAATACGTATCTTATGACCAGGTGATGATCATGGATATTTTGAGGTCAGCACCTGAAACAACACAAACGATATAGCCCCTTTCTCCCAATTGAATGGGATATATGAATGTAAGGGGTATATCAAAATAGAAAGATCATGGTGCAGTTTCCAAGTAAACAAACAGGTTTAATATGTACAGGAAACTCACAATAAAACGGAAGGTAACAAGCGTTTAAAAAGCCAAACGGCAAAGCTGCTGCACAGTTCCTTTTTCTCCCCTCCGAAACTGGATCCAGATGGTAGGTGGAAACTCCGGGCACCGGTATCCCAAAAGTTCCTAAGGTCCATGGAAGGTAGTAGGCAGTCCAGCAAGGTGAATAAGGAGTATGCGTCTCACTTAATGCATTTCGGGTCCAATTGACCCTTAATTAATTGGACCCGAAATGCATTAAGTGAGACGCATACTCCTTATTCACCTTGCTGGACTGCCTACTACCTTCCATGGACCTTAGGAACTTTTGGGATACCGGTGCCCGGAGTTTCCACCTACCATCTGGATCCAGTTTCGGAGGGGAGAAAAAGGAACTGTGCAGCAGCTTTGCCGTTTGGCTTTTTAAACGCTTGTTACCTTCCGTTTTATTGTGAGTTTCCTGTACATATTAAACCTGTTTGTTTACTTGGAAACTGCACCATGATCTTTCTATTTTGATATACCCCTTACATTCATATATCCCATTCAATTGGGAGAAAGGGGCTATATCGTTTGTGTTGTTTCAGGTGCTGACCTCAAAATATCCATGATCATCACCTGGTCATAAGATACGTATTGTATATTTTGTTTTATTCTAATACAGGGTGTAGCGCTAAGTGGTGACATCAATCTTCTTCTCACCAGTCTATCACTTTGAGTGTTCATGTTGACAGGGCACTCGGTGTTCACCATTAGCAGCACACTCCCTTCTTTGCGCTCTTCTTGGCAAACAATTGTATTTTCCAGAATAGAATAGTTTGCCAAGCGCAGTGAGGCACCGTGCCCCAAGCATGCGTGGGGACCCCTGTGACATTCGGCAACAAAAAATCCTCAAAAACTCCTGACAACCATGCATCTGTCAACCATGGTCCCGCTGATCACCCGCTGGCGTCTAGTGTTGCGGCCGCCGACTATCTTCAGCCGTCTAACTCAGTGGTGGTAGACCATAACATGGTCCATCTACACCCAGTCGACCCGCTATACCATAAAGCATTTTTGTATGGCTGTGGGTTTTGTACATGACAGCCTAGCAAAATTGATCCTTAACAATTCAAATGCTAATACTACAATGCAATCCCAGTTCTAGATGAACATTGATCGCAATGTTCATCTGTGTCTGCAAGCCTGCGTAAATCTGGCCTTAATCTGTTTTGCAGTCGCAGAGGACATTGTGAGACCAAGGGAACCATGAACGCCACACTCCTTGGCCTTGCCACATCCAGGAAACAGGCGGTGCTCCTGTTTTTACAAACATCGGTTGCTGTCAGTCCCTGCAAACTCCTTTGCCTGTAAATCTGCAATGATATCGCAGGGTCCGTTCTGTACATGAAAACTGCGTGTTGGATCACATAAGTGATCCTACCTGAATCAGGCACGTGCTGAATGCATTGTAATCTGGTCCAAAATGTGTCCATCTCTGCTCGTGAGTGTGTCAGAAGCGATTACACCATTAGAAATCCAATTTCCATAAAACTGGTTATGACTAGGGTGGCAGGTAAATGTGGGTTGCCAAGGGCCGGTGCCACCGCTAGGCAGCTCTAGGCATTTGCCTAGGGCGCAGGCCACTGGAGGGCGGCAGATCAGAGCAGGTCCCCCCCCACCGGATGGAGGATAGAAGCACCGGCAGGTGTCCCCCCCCCCCCCCAAGCGACTAGGCGTCTCCGACTAACTCCCCACCCTTGGAGTTACTTAGCGGCACACGCCGCACCACCGGCACCAAGACAGATTATGATTATTGTTTGTACCCCTGGATGTTTTTAACCAATATATGTTTGTCCAACCCTATTTAAAACGTATTTATTGTGTCTGCCGACACCACCTATCAAGGAAGAGAGTTCCACAATTTGGCTGCCCTGACCGTAAAAAAAAAAAATGTTTCCTTCTAAGGCAGTGGTTCCCAACCCTGGTCCTCAAGTATTCCCAACAGTGCATGTTTTGCAGGTCTCCACACAGAATCACAAGTGCTATAATTAGGTCCACCTGTGGATCTTTTCAAATGTGCCTGAATAATGAGTGCACCTGCCGGGTGACCTGGAAAACGTGCACTGTTGGGGGTACTTGAGGACCAGGGTTGTGAACCACTGTTCTAAGGGAACAAAATCTTCTTTCCTCTAGGCTAAACTCACGCCCACGTGTCCTAGAGTCCTTCCTCAAAGAGAAAAGGTTACCTGACCATTCCTTATATTGGCCCAATATATTTGTACATGTTAAGCATGTCTCCGCTTAAACATCTATTTTCTAGCATAAATAATCCCAATTTGTTTAATCTGTCTTCATAGCTTACATTCTCCAACCCGTTTATTTACTTTTTCCAGTTCTATGATGTCCTTTTTATAGTGCGGGGTCCAGAATTGTACTCCATATTCTACATGCAGTCTAACCAATGCTTTGTACAGTGGCATAATTACATTTGAGTCCCTTGACTCCATACCCGTTCCTATACATGCTACTATCCTGTTGGCCTTATTTGTTGATACATGAAAATGAGGACTGCACCCCAGCTTATCTTTTTGGACTTCTAGATCTTTTTCCAGTTTTTAAATACCCAATGCCTCCCCGCTTAGGTTATAACTAGCACACCGGCTATGTCTCCCAAGATGTATAACCTTGCATTTATCCACACTGAACCTTATCTTAGATTTCTAGTTTATTAAGAGCGCTCTGAAGCGTGGAGACTTTACTGAGTAGACCACCCCAATAACGTTAATAAAGATGTTAAATAAAAGGGGCCCTAGTACTGACCCACTTAGAACTGTTATCATACTGCACCATTTACAACCACTCTCTGTTCTCCATTCCGCAGCTAGTTCAACAACAAATCTTACCCCTAGTCCCAAAAGCTCCATTTTTATTATCAACCTCTTATGTGGCACATCATCAAAAGCCTTAGCAAAATCCAAGAAGACCACATCTATAGCATTTCCATTGTCTAGGTTGTTGCTGATTTCCTCATAAAAGCTTAATAAATTTATTTGGCCCAAACGTTTTTTTCACAAACCCATGTTGGTTATACTGATTACACTATGGAGCTCTAAATGTTTTTGGATACTATCCCTTAAAATTCCCTCAAATAAATTATTGATGTTAAACTCACAGGTCTGTAGCTGGGTCATCTCTTTTTCCTCTATTGAATAAAGGTACTACTATTCTCCAGTCCTTAGGCACCTTTCCAGATGAAAAGGAGTTCTCAAAAATGTAATACAGAAGGTTTGCTAATTTATCCCTTAATTCCATTAGAACTCTAGAATGAATCCCATCCGGACCTGGGGATTTGTGTGTTTTGATTTGGTATAGAGATGGTATTGTCTATATTACAATGTAAACAGTAAATGTGGTATATAAAATCTTATGAGTGTATCTATATTATGAGTATCTCGGATGAATATAATATCCCCTGTGCCTTGCAGAAATTCACATTACAGAACATAAATAAATGGAGCCACGTTTACTGTATAACAAATAGTTTACCATTCATATTTAGATTTTATAAAATGCCATGAGCTCAATTTTGAAATGACAAAACGAGATTTGGTCCCCAGAATGTTTTTTTTTCTGTTTTGCTTCCAACAAAATTCACAAATCTTCAGTTCTGAAAAAGAAAAATCCAAAACTATTCCTCCTGTGTGCTCTTGTCAAACATGCAATTCCAAAGTTATATAAATAAGTATTTGTACATTATACATTTTTGATTGTGTCCAGGTCGCTCTTTGTTTCCCCCTCAATTTTCCATCATGAGGGCTGGTTAGGGGTCATGCTTTATTTTTATTTCATTTTTTTAAGTGCGGCCAGCTATTAGAAGCTTGTCGGATCCCTTCAGTGTGTCAATGAAATGATCTTAGCTATCGAAGATACAAGCACCAATTCTTTATAACTAACTACATTCCTTCCCCTGATAACCTATTGTAAATATGCAGCTGGTGCTATGATAATTTTGGGCCACTTCTGCTTCCCATCCTGCTCCTCCGCGTCCTCATCCCGCCATTGCCCTTAGCTTATCCTGTTCGCACGCCGCAGAGATCAAGTCTGTTATCTTTGTCCCAAACGATTCTCCAGGTCTTCCATCCGTCGTGTCATCTGCTCCAGTGAGTTTATGTCAAGGAGTAAATGACTATTAAGATCTTGGTTATTGCCATTAAATTTCTACTACAGCTGTAGTCATTACTAACTGTCCCATTTCCCAGATCACCTAGCTGGTGCACAGCTGTAGTCATTACTAACTCACATTTCCCAGGTCACCTAGCTGCTGCAAAGCTGTAGTCATTACTAACTGTCATGTTTCCCAGGTCACCTAGCTGCTGCAAAGCTGTAGTCATTACTAACTGTCACATTTCCCAGATCACCTAGCTGGTGCCCAGCTGTAGTCATTACTAACTCACATTTCCTAGGTCACCTAGCTGCTGCAAAGCTGTAGTCATTACTAACTGGTCACATTTCCCAGATCACCTAGCTGGTGCCCAGCTGTAGTCATTACTAACTCACATTTCCCAGATCACCTATCTGCTGCAAAGCTGTAGTCATTACTAACTGGTCACATTTCCCAGGTCACCTAGCTGGTGCACAGCTGGAGTCATTACTAACTGTCACATTTTCAAACCTGCTGCATTCATTCCTACTATAGATACACAGGTTGCCTGAGAAACATGAACTGTTGGTAGATCTTGAGGACAGGTTTGGCCAGCCCTGGTCTAGACCCTCAATAAGTCAACCCCATATGCTCTACATGGTCAAAAAGTTGGCTAAATATGGTGGACAAGATGTTTTTCACATGAACTATGATTGGGAATAGTGACCTGTGCTGAGGTCAGCGGTAGCAGAGCGAGGCACCTTACTCACAGCGCAGTCAGCTAAGGGAACCGGAAGGGTCTCCGTTTTCCCTAATTGTGGTCCCGCACTGTGAAATAGACAAATTTGTTTTTACTTTTTTTTTTTTTATGATGACCAGTTTCATGTAGACCGTCAAACCCTGTCGACCTTTTGTGCCTATTGATTTTTTGATCCTGTTGACGTTTTGCATGTGGACCTATTAAGTATTTTATGTAGCTCTAGTATACGTAGAAGAAGTGATAAAAATGATGTCATCGTGGTGGCATGTAATAAAAACTGGTCGTAACTCTGACCCCTCCCATCGGTGATGTCACTTCCGGAGAGAGAGAGGGGGGGGGGTGGTGTTGAAAGAGAGAAAACATCTGGATGTAAATGAATTAGAACATTAGAAATTAAGTAAAGGATATATTGTTGGGTTAGCCTCTTGACATCTTCATTTGCGTTGGACTGAAACTCCATTATATTCTTACACTGGCATTGTTCTTCAGAGGGGTTTTCTGGTACATGAAATACATTTATGAAATAGAATAAAAATAATTAGGATTCAGGATCTGTATTCCAGAGGGAATGGCTTAACATTAGAGAAGACGGGTGTTTACACGGATTCCATCTGTGCCGCAATTCATCACAACACAATGCCGGAGCAATAGGAAATGTTGGGTCTTGAACATGGGAAACTCAGAGGTCACCCGCAGCCTTACTAATTAAATAGAATGCTTTAAAACTAGAGATAGGAAGACTGAAAATGGTTACATGACCATGAAAGAATGAATTTGGGTATGGATCCATAAATCCAGGAGCCGTTGTAATGGTGCTTACAGCTTGTGAGGGGGTGCTGGGTCCAATTGTATGGCTGGCGATTGTGGCCATACTTCGGCTTCCTTGGTCTAGATCAGTGGTAGCCAACCCTAGCCCTCGAGAGCTACCAACAGTGCACATTTTCCAGACAACCTAGCTGCTGCACAGCTGCACTCATTATTCACTGACACATTTTAAAAGATCCACAGATGGAGCTAATTAGCTCACTTGTGATTCTGTGAGGAGACCTGCAAAACATGCACTGTTGGTAGCTCTCGAGGACTAGGGTTGGCTACCCCAGGTCTAGAGCATGTGTCCTCAAACTGCGGCCCTCCATGTTGTGAAACTACAAATCCCAGCATGCCTTGCCACAGTTTTAACACTCCCTTATAGCAAAACTGTGGCAAAGCATGCTGGGATTTGTAGTTTCACAACATCTGGAGGGCCGCAGTTTGAGGACCCATGGTCTAGAGTAGGGCTGGGCAACACCGGCCCTCCAGATGTTGATTAACTACACATCCCAGCATGCCTTGCATCAGTTTCAGCATGGCCACATAGCAAAACTAATGCAAAGCATCCTGGGATGTGTAGTTCATTAACATCTGGAGGGCCGGTGTTGCCCAGCCCTGGTATAGAGGGACACATAGGTTTAAGGATCAAGAGAACAGCCCAGGGCCATTATGGAGTAAATGGATATCAGTCACGTTGCCAGATGCACTAAACTTCAAAAGTAATAAAATGGACAGTAATGAGCAACCAACCAATCAGCTCCTGTCTGACATTTTTCAAACACAGCCTGTGACATAGCAGGTAGGAGCTGATTGGCTGACTGTTTATCACTCTCCATTTTATCACTTTTGAATCTTAGTGCATCTGGCCCTTAGTGAGGTCTTACCTTCTGCTTGTGTGGTGAATTTGATGGCGGACATGGAACAAGAGACTGTGATTTCACTATTTTCTCCTTTTAGTTCAGAAGTATAATCTGAAAGACACAGAATGTCCAGTGATGAAGACATGGCGATATAGGCACTGCAATACAATCGCCTGCAAAATGTTTTGTCAGGTATAGGTCCAGATGCACTAAGCTTCAAAAGTGATAAATGGAGAGTGATAAACAGCCAGCCAATCAGCTCCTACCTGCCATATCACAGATTGTGTTTGAAAAATGTCAGGTAGGAGCTGATTGGCTGTCTATTTATCACTCTCCATTTATCACTTTTGAAGCTTAGTGCATCTGACCCACAGTTGCTCAGAGAAGTGCCTAGCTGCAGAATGGACACCCCTGGTACTTGTGGATTGGTACATTTCGGGACACATTTAGAGCCGGACACCTTTTGCACCCTAAGGGCTATTTCACACGCTCCGGCTCCTGCCGGGTGGCGAAATCCTGCACGGCCAGGAAGCCGTGCCGCACAAAGCAGTTAAAAATGGGCACAAATGTGTCCATTCACGCGGGACGGCCATGGCCCGGCCGCTAGGTTGCAGCCGGAACCCACCACTGGAAGGGACGGCTGCCGGGCTGTGGCCATCCCTCCATTGTAAGCTACTGTGTGCGACACAGCTTCCTGGCCGTGCGGGATTTCACCGCCCGGCAGGAGCCGGAGTGTGTGAAATAGCCCTAACTGTAAATATACTGAGGTGTGTAACTGTTCAATCACATATACAGATGTGTCCTCAAACATCTAGTGCCAATACGATGCAGAAGATACAGTATGTGGCGTGAGCTCGCTGGTCCTACTGCCCAGACACAAGGACTAGGACGTACGAGGAGTCGGTTGATTAATTTGAGTTGCGCCACATCCAGCACTTGAGGTAACAATATTGCATGAAATTAATTAACGATGCTGGGTGGGAGAACGTGACCTTCATCATCATCATCATCATCGTCATCATTGCAAGGAGAGAAGTAACTCAAGACCTGATGCCTGTGCTTTTGCAATGGCGCTGCTGTTTTTGTTACAGCCTCTACTGCAAATTTACACTAATGGAGCAGCTGACGGGATGTCTACTGAGATGTCCCCCAACTGCGGCTCTAATCTGCTGCAGTGCGCAAATAGTCACACCAGCGAGTGAACATCATCTGCACCATCAGATATTGGAACAAACCTATGGTTGCTCAAAATGTCCGATGGTAAATATCCTCGGGTCTTCAAATGAAAGCCATCCCCCAATCACCATCCAGAAACTACTATCAGAACTGCATGTATCTCCAATATGTGTGCCCGGGCAGTAACCACCAGGACACATGTGCAGTGTTTTTCTGGGTGCATGCACAGATTTAAAACATCAGGAACTTGTGTCCGATGTTATAAATGTGTCCGCCTCTAAACTGGGCCCTCAGTCCTACAGGCTCCTGCTCTGGGGCTGGTTCCCAAAATACGGGGGACAAAATGACTAGGGGTCCCCCGTATTTTAACCCCTTCCCGCCGCAGCCTGTTTTTGCCTTCCTGACAGAGCCCTTTTTTTCAAATCTGACAGGTATCACTTAAGTGGGGATAACTTTTTTTTGCTTTTACTTATCCCAGTGATTTTGAGATTGTTTTCTCGTGACACATTGTACTTCAAGTTAGTGGTAAATTTGGGTCATCAGTCTGTGTTTTTTTGTGAAAAATACCAAAATGTCGTAAAAAAATGGAAAATTTAGCAATTTTCAAAATGTTTAATTTTCTGCTTGTGAGACAAATAATCATACCACTCAAAATAGTTAATAACTAACATAGACCATATGTCTACTTTATGTTTCCATCATTATTTCAACATCCTTTTAATTTTTTTGGACACTAGGAGGCTTAAAATATGAATAGCAAATTCTAAAATTTTCAAGAATATTTCAAACACTGATTTTTTTAGGGACCAGTTCAGTTCTGTTGTGACTTTGAGGGACTTGTATGTGAGACACCCCCATAAATGATGCCATTTCAAAAACTGCACCCCTCACAGTATTCAAAACAGCATTTTGGAAGTTTGTTAACCCTTTAGGTGTTTCACAGGAATTAAAACAAAGTGTAGGTGACATTTCAAAATTTCATTTTTTTTGCAGATTTGCAATTTTAATACATTTTTCTAAGGAACACAGTAGATTTTACTAGAGAAATGTGACTAAAAATTGATTCCCCCAATTCTTTTGTTTTCATAAATATCCTATATGTGGCCCTAGTGTGCACGTTGACCAAACCACAGGCTTCATAATAGAAGGAGCACCTACTTGATTTTGGAGCCTCCTTTTTATGAGATTATTTTTTAGGCACCATGTAGGTTTCTAGGCACCATAAGATGCTAAAAGTTAGGAACCCCCCCACAAGTGACCCCATTTTGCAAACTACACCCCTAAGGGAATTCATCTAGGGGTATAGTGTACATTTCAAACCCCCAGGGGTTTCACCAATTGTGGTACAACTGGGCAGTGAAAATGAAAAATTAAATTTTTTACACAAAAATGCAGTTCTGGCTCAAAATTTTTCATTTTCACAAGGAATGAAGGAGACAAAGCACCCCAAATTCTGTGCCCCAATTTCTCCCGAGTACGGCAATGCCTCACATGTGACCAAAAAATACCATTTGGGTGCATGGCAGGACTCAGAAGGGAAGAAGTGATATTTGGATTTTGCAGCACAGATTCTGGTGGAATGTTGGTGGGTGCTATGTCGCATTAGCAAGACCCCCAAAGCACCAATACAGTGGAACCCCCCCACAAGTGACCCCATTTTGCAAACTACACCCCTCAGGGAATTCATCTAGGGGTATAGTGTATATTTCAAACCCCCAGGGGTTTCACCAATTGTGGTACAACTGGGCAGTGAAAATGAAAAATTAAATTTTTTACACAAAAATGCAGTTCTGGCTCAAAATTTTTCATTTTCACAAGGAATGAAGGAGTCAAAGCACCCCAAAATATGTGCCCCAATTTCTCCCGAGTACGGCAATGCCTCACATGTGACCAAAAAATACCATTTGGGTGCATGGCAGGACTCAGAAGGGAAGGAGTGATATTTGGATTTTGCAGCACAGATTCTGGTGGAATGTTGGTGGGTGCTATGTCGCATTAGCAAGACCCCCGAAGCACCAATACAGTGGAACCCCCCACAAGTGACCCCATTTTGCAAACTACACCCCTCAGGGAATTCATCTAGGGGTATAGTGTACATTTCAAACCCCCAGGGGTTTCACCAATTGTGGTACAACTGGGCAGTGAAAATGAAAAATTAAATTTTTTACACAAAAATGCAGTTCTGGCTCAAAATTTTTCATTTTCACAAGGAATGAAGGAGACAAAGCACCCCAAAATATGTGCCCCAATTTCTTCCGAGTACGGCAATGCCTCACATGTGACCAAAAAATACCATTTGGGTGCATGGCAGGACTCAGAAGGGAAGGAGTGATATTTGGATTTTGCAGCACAGATTCTGGTGGAATGTTGGTGGGTGCTATGTCGCATTAGCAAGACCCCCGAAGCACCAATACAGTGGAACCCCCCCACAAGTGACCCCATTTTGCAAACTACACCCCTCAGGGAATTCATCTAGGGGTATAGTGTACATTTCAAACCCCCAGGGGTTTCACCAATTGTGGTACAACTGGGCAGTGAAAATGAAAAATTAAATTTTTTACACAAAAATGCAGTTCTGGCTCAAAATTTTTCATTTTCACAAGGAATGAAGGAGACAAAGCACCCCAAAATATGTGCCCCAATTTCTCCCGAGTACGGCAATGCCTCACATGTGACCAAAAAATACCAGTTGGGTGCATGGCAGGACTCAGAAGGGAAGGAGTGATATTTGGATTTTGCAGCACAGATTCTGGTGGAATGTTGGTGGGTGCTATGTCGCATTAGCAAGACCCCCGAAGCACCAATACAGTGGAACCCCCCCACAAGTGACCCCATTTTGCAAACTACACCCCTCAGGGAATTCATCTAGGGGTATAGTGTACATTTCAAACCCCCAGGGGTTTCACCAATTGTGGTACAACTGGGCAGTGAAAATGAAAAATTAAATTTTTTACACAAAAATGCAGTTCTGGCTCAAAATTTTTCATTTTCACAAGGAATGAAGGAGACAAAGCACCCCAAAATATGTGCCCCAATTTCTCCCGAGTACGGCAATGCCTCACATGTGACCAAAAAATACCATTTGGGTGCATGGCGGGACTCAGAAGGGAAGGAGTGATATTTGGATTTTGCAGCACAGATTCTGGTGGAATGTTGGTGGGTGCTATGTCGCATTAGCAAGACCCCCGAAGCACCAATACAGTGGAACCCCCCCACAAGTGACCCCATTTTGCAATCTACACCCCTCAGGGAATTAATCTAGGGGTTTAGTGTACATTTCAAACCCCCAGGGGTTTCACCAATTGTGGTACAACTGGGCAGTGAAAATGAAAAATTAAATTTTTTACACAAAAATGCAGTTCTGGCTCAAAAATTTTCATTTTCACAAGGAATGAAGGAGACAAAGCACCCCAAAATCTGTGCCCCAATTTCTCCCGAGTACGGCAATGCCTCACATGTGACCAAAAAATACCATTTGGGTGCATGGCAGGACTCAGAAGGGAAGGAGTGATATTTGGATTTTGCAGCACAGATTCTGGTGGAATGTTGGTGGGTGCTATGTCGCATTAGCAAGACCCCCGAAGCACCAATACAGTGGAACCCCCCCACAAGTGACCCCATTTTGCAAACTACACCCCTCAGGGAATTCATCTAGGGGTATAGTGTACATTTCAAACCCCCAGGGGTTTCACCAATTGTGGTATAACTGGGCTGTGAAAATGAAAAATTACATTTTTTTACACAAAAATGCAGTTCTGGCTCAAAATTTTTCATTTTCACAAGGAATGAAGGAGACAAATCACCCCAAAATCTCTGCCCCAATTTCTCCCGAGTACGGCAATGCCTCATGTGTGACCAAAAAATGGCAGGACTCAGAAGGGAAGGAGTGATATTTGGATTTTGCAGCACAGATTCTGGTGGAATGTTGGTGGGTGCTATGTCGCATTAGCAAGACCCCCAAAGCACCAATACAGTGGAACCCCCCCACAAGTGACCCCATTTTGCAAACTATACCCCTCAGGGAATTCATCTAGGGGTATAGTGTACATTTCAAACCCCCAGGGGTTTCACCAATTTTGGTACAACTGGGCTGTGAAAATGAAAAATTACATTTTTTTACACAAAAATGCAGTTCTGGCTCAAAATTTTTCATTTTCACAAGGAATGAAGGAGACAAAGCACCCCAAAATCTGTGCCCCAATTTCTCCCGAGTACGGCAATGCCTCATGTGTGACCAAAAAATGGCAGGACTCAGAAGGGAAGGAGTGATATTTGGATTTTGCAGCACAGATTCTGGTGGAATGTTGGTGGGTGCTATGTCGCATTAGCAAGACCCCCAAAGCACCAATACAGTGGAACCCCCCCACAAGTGACCCCATTTTGCAAACTATACCCCTCAGGGAATTCATCTAGGGGTATAGTGTACATTTCAAACCCCCAGGGGTTTCACCAATTTTGGTACAACTGGGCTGTGAAAATGAAAAATTACATTTTTTTACACAAAAATGCAGTTCTGGCTCAAAATTTTTCATTTTCACAAGGAATGAAGGAGACAAAGCACCCCAAAATCTGTGCCCCAATTTCTCCCGAGTACGGCAATGCCTCATGTGTGACCAAAAAATGGCAGGACTTAGAAGGGAAGGAGTGATATTTGGATTTTGCAGCACAGATTCTGGTGGAATGTTGGTGGGTGCTATGTCGCATTAGCAAGACCCCCAAAGCACCAATACAGTGGAACCCCCCCACAAGTGACCCCATTTTGCAAACTATACCCCTCAGGGAATTCATCTAGGGGTATAGTGTACATTTCAAACCCCCAGGGGTTTCACCAATTTTGGTACAACTGGGCTGTGAAAATGAAAAATTACATTTTTTTACACAAAAATGCAGTTCTGGCTCAAAATTTTTCATTTTCATAAGGTATGAAGGAGAAAAAGCACCCCAAAATCTGTGCCCCAATTTCTCCCGAGTATGGCAATGCCTCATATGTGACCAAAAAATACCAGTTGGGTGCATGGCAGGACTCAGAAGGGAAGGAGTGATTTTTGGATTTTGCAGCTCAGATTGTGGTGGAATGAATAGTGGGTGCTATGTGGCATTAGCAAGACCCCCGAAGCACGGTGAAATGATGAACCTAATAATCCATAGATGTGTGGTATATTTTAAAACACTCCTTTATACATAGGCCGGGTTTGTCGGGGCAAGTTTCACAGTGGAAAATAGTATCCTTTCTTATTCCCTTTTTATAGCAAACTTTGCACCTTTTTTGTGTCCTGCCCTTTTTTGCAGTGGAGGGGATTTCGTTAGGAAAATGCTGCCCTGGTACAATACGGGGGCCAGTACTAGAAGTACTGGGGCCCTCTGCCTGCTGGTTCCCAAATATTAGGCCCTTTATGACTTCCTCTTGAAAGTGCATAAATGTCCCCCTCTGGCTGGTAGAACGGAATAGCACGTAAGCGTTATACAGTGCCATCTGGATGATATACACGGCCAGCTTCTTGTACCAGATTTTTGTTTTCCGCAGGGGACTGTACGGCTTCAGTACCTGATCTGAAAGATCCACTCCGCCCATGTACTTATTGTAATCTAGGATACAATTAGGTTTTGAGGTGTGGGTACTGGTACCTCGTACAGGGACGGAGGTGGTACTGTCTCCATGAATTGTTGTCAGTATAAGGACATCCCTCTTGTCCTTATATTTGACCAACAACATATTTTCAGTGGATTGTGCCCTGCTTTCACCCCTTCTCAGTACTTGGGCAATGTGCGTTTTTGGGAGGCCTCTTTGGTTCTTGCGCACAGTACCGCAAGCTGCTGTACCTCTTGAACCAAGGGCCTTAAACAGGGGGATGCTAGTGTAAAAGTTATCCACATAGAGGTGATAACCTTTATCCAGGAAGGGGTGCACTAAATCCCAGACAATTTTTCCACTAACACCTACGAGGGAGGGGGGGCATTCTGGCGGTTCAATTCTTGAATCCTTCCCTTCATATACCCTAAACCTGTGGGTGTACCCTGAGGTGCTTTCACGCAGTTTATACATTTTTATGCCATACCTTGCCCTCTTACTGGGAAGGTACTGGCGGAATTTAACCCTTCCTTTAAAATGTATAAGGGACTCGTCGATACAAATAAATTTTTCAGGGATGTACATCTCTGCAAATTTGGCACTGAAATGATCAATGACCGGCCTGACTTTGAATAGCCGGTCAAAGGTGGGATCATCTCTGGGTGGGCACTGTGCATTATCGTTGTAATGCAAAAATTTAAGGATTGTCTCAAAACGAGTCCGAGTCATGGCCATACGGTAAAGTGGGGTGCTGTACAGAACATCTGTACTCCAATATTGCCTAATTTCTGGCTTTTTTACTATGCCCATATGTAACACCAGACCCCAAAACGTCATCATCTCTACTGCATCTACAGGGGTCCACCTAGCAAATGATGACGTGGGGTTTTGAGCAATAAACTGCTGGGCATATAAATTACTTTGGTCCACCATTAAATTTATAAAATCATCAGAGAAAAATAATTTGAAAAAGTCAATTTCTCTGAGACCTGTTGAATCAAATTGGATTCCTGGGGTGGCCAAAAACTCAGGAACCTGGAGCTCAAAATTGTCTGGTGGTGGGGTCCATACGGGATCAATCATTTGGGGGGGGGGTCTCAGCTGCTCTACGGGGGCGTCTTTGAGGGGGTCCCTCATCACTAGAGGAGGAAGATGAGGTTAAGACGAATCCTTCAAATTCCCCGCTTGCATCACTGGCTGTGTCAGAGTCAGAGGCAAGCATGGCATATGCCTCCTCCGCTGAATACATTCTTCTGGATGACTGAGATGACATTTGGGATGCCATTTTTATTTTTGTGTTTCTGTAAGTGTAATGTTTCAACACGTGTATAGTGTAGGGGGGGTACAAACTTTATTTCAACACGGGGGGTATGTAGTGTGTAGTGTGTATGTAGTGCAGAAAAAAAAATACTTTATACAGGAATTTGATCCCAATAAAAAAAAAAATTGGAGGGGTTAAAAAAAAAAAAAAAAAGGTCCTGCGCCAAAAATTGAGCACAGATGTTGGTCAGTAACGTCCGTCACTGAACAGCGCTCAAAGGCAACAGGAATTTGATCCAAAAAAAAAAAAAAATTATATCAACCCTGTGCCGAAAATGCTGATCAGTGATGTACGTCACTGATCAGTGCTCAGCGGCCACAGGACACCCACAAAAGCAACGTGGGTGTAAAAACAATTTAAAAAAAATAAACCACAGCACTCTCCAAAAAAAAAAACAATTTAAAAAAACTGCAGAAAAATAATTATATCTACCCTGTGCCAAAAATGCTGTTCAGTGATGTATGTCACTGATCAGCGCTCAGCGGCCACAGGACACCCACAAAAGCAACGTGGGTGTAAAAACAAAACCCCACTGCACTCTCCAAAAAAAAAAACCATGCAGATCAGTGATGCAGTGATGCAACACTGATTAGCAGTGAGGGGCAGCAGGCACACAAATGTGGGTGCAACCTGACAGGGTATATATAAAAAAAAAAACCCTGGACCCCCAAAAAGTTGCTGATCAGTTAATTTATACTGATCAGCACAAAAGGGGGGGCAGCAGGGGGGGCAGCAGTCAGTTGCACAGGCAGCACAAGCTTTGGTGCAACTGACAGGTATATATATATATAAAAAAAAAAAACCTGCACCCCCAAAAAGTTGCTGATCAGCACAGATATACTGATCAGCACAAAAGGGGGGGCAGCAGACACAAAATATAGCACTCTCTATCACTCTCTGTCACTATCTCTCACTATCTCTGACTATCTCTGACTATCTCTCACTATCTCTCACTATCTCACTATCTGTCACTCTATGACACTGCAGCAGCAGCACACAGGAAGTGACAAGATCCAGGAAGCATCCAGCTGCTGGCAGCACGCTACCAGCGGTGATCAGGTAAGTATCAGGCAAGGATCAGGTATGTATATCACGACAGATTGGCACGGTGACCGCTCTGCACGCAATTCCAGACCGGAATGGCGTCTGCAGCGCAGTCACCGTTAGTTTAAATCACGCGCCATGGCTGTGATTGGTCCGTCGTTCCGACGGACCAATCACAGCCTTGGGGGCAGGTGGGGTGAGGTGGGGTGAGGTGTGGTCATCACCGGTGACCCCCTCACGCCCCCTCACACCCGGCGGTGATTGACACCTGTGTTACCGAGCGTCTGATTCGCCGGTAACACAGGAAAACGCTGCGACTGGCTGTTCACATTGAACAGCCAATCACAGCGATCGCCGACGGGGGGGAGGCATCGCCGCCCCCCCTGGGCATGCAGGGACATGTCTGCTGTCAGGGACAGCAGACATGTTTAAACTGTCACCGCGTCTATAGACGCGGGGACAGTTTAAAGTCATGACGTATATATACGTCATGTGTCGGGAAGTACATCCCGGCCATGACGTATATATACGTCAAATGTCGGGAAGGGGTTAAGAACCAGCCCCAGGCAAAACCAGCCAGCAGGGTAATGCCACAGCCGGGGGGAGACTTTTTATGCAAGTCACCCCGGCCAAAGCATTAACCCTACCGACCAGTCAGCCTGGCCAGGGGCCCTGGGGGAGTGGGGACCCCCCAAATAAAGGGGTTCCCCCCTCTCCAGGACTTACCTGACCAGGCTGAAGCCTGGTGCTGTCCTCGATGCCCCTGGGCAGTGGGCATCGAGCTGATAGTGGTGTAAAAAATAGAACAAACTATTGTTTTTTACTGTGGCACTACAAGTGCCAGCAAGCTGGGACTTGGAGAACCACAAGTCCCAGCCTGCTGGGCATTAAAGGGCCCGCTGGGTCTTGTAGTGCCACAGTAAAAAAAATAGTTAAATAAAACACACTGACACCCATTTTAAATAAAAGTTTAATACACACATTACACACATACTGATACTTACCTATCTTGATCCCGTTGGTAGGTCACTGGCTCCGGTGTCGGCGGCTCCGTGTCGGCGGCTCCGGGGTCGGCGTCCTGTCCGAGGATAATCCATGTTGGACCTGTGGAAGGAAATCCTACTCACCCAGGTCCTTCATGGATGGTCTTCTTTCTTCATCTGTCGACATCCAGGTCTTCTGGCAGCTGCTGACGACTTACAGCAGCTGCCGGCATCTCCCGCGACGCTCCCCGGCTTTCAGAGCCGGAGAGATCCTTCCTCTTCGGCGTCTGGGCTCAGAATGAATTCTGGCCAATCAGGAGCCGCCTAGCCGCCTAGCGGCCAATCAGGAAAGACCTTTCCTGATTGGCCGCTAGGCGGCTAGGCGGCTCCTGATTGGCCAGAATTCATTCTGAGCCCAGACGCCGAAGAGGAAGGATCTCTCCGGCTCTGAAAGCCGGGGAGCGTCGCGGGAGATGCCGGCAGCTGCTGGAAGTCGTCAGCAGCTGCCAGAAGACCTGGATGTCGACAGATGAAGAAAGAAGACCATCCATGAAGGACCTGGGTGAGTAGGATTTCCTTCCACAGGTCCAACATGGATTATCCTCGGACAGGACGCCGACCCCGGAGCCGCCGACACGGAGCCGCCGACACGGAGCCGCCGACACCGGAGCCAGCGACCTACCAACGGGATCAAGATAGGTAAGTATCAGTATGTGTGTAATGTGTGTATTAAACTTTTATTTAAAATGGGTGTCAGTGTGTTTTATTTAACTATTTTTTTTACTGTGGCACTACAAGACCCAGCGGGCCCTTTAATGCCCAGCAGGCTGGGACTTGTGGTTCTCCAAGTCCCAGCTTGCTGGGGAGGCTTGCTGGCACTTGTAGTGCCACAGTAAAAAACAATAGTTTGTTCTATTTTTTACACCACTATCAGCTCGATGCCCACCGCCCAGGGGCATCGAGGACAGCACCAGGCTTCAGCCTGGTCAGGTAAGTCCTGGAGGGGGGGGGACCCCTTTATTGGGGGGGTCCCCACTCCCCCAGGGCCCCTGGCCAGGCTGACTGGTCGGTAGGGTTAATGCTTTGGCCGGGGGGACTTGCATAAAAAGTCTCCCCCCGGCTGTGGCATTACCCTGCTGGCTGGTTTTGCCTGGGGCTGGTTCTTAAAATACGGGGGACCCCTAGTCATTTTGTCCCCCGTATTTTGGGAACCAGCCCCAGAGCAGGAGCCTGGGGCTGGTTGTTAAAAATCAGGGAACCCCTATTTGTCGGGTTCCCTGATTTTTAATTACCGGCTCCAGGCTCTGTCAGCCTGGTGCTGGTTTCGGCTGTGGGGGGGACCCCACGCCGGTTTTTTTTTTTTTTATTATTTATTTAATTTTTTTTTACACCTTGCAGCCTGCACGGATCTGACTGATCCGTGCAGACTGCCTACAAATAATTCGTATTAGCAGCCGTATATACGGCTGCTAATACGAATTCCTACGACATCGGAGGGTTACAAAGCAGTCGTATATGACTGCTTTGTAAATCCCCCTCCGGAACACGACTTTGCATACGACTCAAACAGTCGTATGCAGTCGTAGGGGAAATACTAATACAAAAAACTTGATTTTTCATATTAGTAAATTCCCCCCATAATGTCCACATCTGAGACAGTTGCAGTACTGCTCTTACAGCCAAATATCAGAAGCTTTCAGGATATACTGTGGGCCACCAATTTATTATTATTATTTATTAACAGTTTCTTATATAGCGCACACAGATTCTGCAGCGCTTTACAGAGAATATTTGAACATTCACATCAGTCCCTGCCCCAGTGGAGCTTACAATCTATATTCCCTACCACATGTACACGCACACACAGACATTCTAGGGTTAATTTGTTGACAGCCAATTAGCCTACCAGTATATTTTTGGATTGTGGGAAACCAGAATACCCGGCGGAAACCCACGCAAGCACGGGGAGAATATACAAACTCCGCACAGTTCGGCCCATGGTGGGAATCTTATGCCCCAATCATATATATTACATAAAACTGCACTAAAGAAGTATACAGACAGGCTGCTGCAATGGGCAGTGAGCCAGGGACCGTCTCCCATACACGCAGTGCACAGACATTAGGTATTAGAATGAATTATTACAATACATCACTGTCTTACCTTGGTTGGAGAGGTCAGTAGTTTCTTTCCAATTGCTCCAACCTGTAAAGAGATTTGTGTGAGGAATTGTTAGCAGTCTGTAAATTCTATATGTCATAATACGTTGGCTCAAGAACCTGTTAAATTAGGTTTAATTCATCTTAATAGTTGATTTTCTCCCTATATGTCCCTACCACAAGCCCAGGCCAAGCCTGATAATGAAATGATAATGAGGCTGGGAGGCAGGTAGGACTGCTGCCTCACTGCTTTCATTTGTGCATAATTCACAATCTGAGTATTCTCTACCTGCTTCCAAAGAAGTCACTCAGGCAGCAAGCGCCCAGGCAAATGAAAAATCTCCCGAAGGCGCTCGCTGCGGGGCTTCCACTTGCACATTTAATGCTGCCCCTATGCACTCGTCTCACATGCCTAGTGGGCAATTTAGCACAGTACACAGACTTTGATATACTGCAGTAATGCGGTATTGTGGATCTATAGTGATGACTAATGATAATAGTTTTTTACACTGGTTCTTCACAGTTTGTTTCACAACCCCATCACAATAGCCTGGTGTGTAAGTGACAGGCGCGCTGCGCAGCACACCGCCACGTGTATGTATGCGAGTGGCACCTCAGTCCTGCAGGCAGTACCTTCGCAGATGCTGGATTTCAGTTTCTCAGTGATATACCCCATGGAGGTGAAGTCATCAGCATGAATAACATGTTTCTCTTGCGGAGCTGAAGCAATTTCTTGTAACTCCTCGTCTATCGCCTTTCCCACTCCGACGGCGTAGATGGTGATGCCTAAGAAGGAGACAGACAGAGTGCTGCATAATTACGTCATAGTTATTAATTCCACAGCAACCTCCAAGTGCCCTGACCTGACCACAGCAGTGAGCGAAGCACTGCACAGAGAGCGGAGGCAGCTCCAGCTGCTGGCACTGTCAGACATACCTGGTACTATGCATTGTACAACAAAGGCAGGGAACCCTCTCGTGTAATAATCAATTCCCTGCAGCTACACACAAACATAAGTGCACCTGGTGCCACACACAGTCTAGGTGGCCATTTGAGGAGGAGAATATACATTATCAGTGCCTAGGGGCAGGGGGCCATTACTCAGACACTGTGGGGTTCATATCAAACCTCTAATACCCCTTTCACATTGCACCCGGCTATTGGGGTGAGGTGCAGTGTGAATAACCTGGGTTTACCTGTGTATAATGGGTATGCTGGGTTCAGTGTGTAAGGTGAGCTTCTGCTCTTGCGCTGGACCTGGTACTTGTCAGATCCAAAATCATCCTTCAATAGCGTTCATTCTAGCACCCGCTATCTTTGAAAACCCATGCAGTTCCTCTTCCCTGCCTGGGGTGTCACTGTCTGCCGTAGTGCTTCTAGTCTGTATATCAGCACTGATATGCAAACCAGACCTGTGCTAGAAACACCACAGCAGACAGCGACACCCCAGGCAGGGAAGAGGAACTGCACGGATTTTCAAAGATGGCGGGTGCTAGAATGATGACTACTTCAATGACGTTACCAGGACTCACTGAACATGCGGGACATTGGCTATATAGCCAAGGTTGACCTGCAAGTCCATTGCACAAGTGCTGGGACCTGGCTGCTTCTGCTGGTTACTATCGGCAACAACTCCACTTTATCTCCCTAAAAAATTAGATACATCATCCTCAGAGAGGGAAAGTTTTTGCCTTCCAGTCTGTAGCCCGCCTTGGCAGAGAAGCATCACAAAGTGACTCATTTTTTCCTCACAGTGCGCAGTGAGGCAAATCTCTGCCGCAAGCCGTCATTAACAGTCTGTTGGGGGGGGGGTGGACAGTCCTTATACAAGGAGCCCAGTTTCCCATTACTGTGCCGATTCGTCATCACTTTTCCTCACAAATACATGACATCGGGTTCATTCGTTTTCCTGCCAAGTATCTCAGCATATGGATGGCATTACCCCCTGCAGATTAATGAAGTGAATTATTAACAGTTGCTGCTAATGCTAAAACGTCCACCTGGAAGACGAATCCGACTTGGGCATAAGCATAAAGCTGGCAAGCAACGGTTCAGCAACTAGTGTCTTTATATATAGATGTTGTGGGCTGCTGGGTGCTAGGGGTTGGAGTGGTGGCTGCCTCAGGGCCGGATGCGTTAAGCTCCAAAAAGTGATACATTGTAGAGTGATAAAGTACCAGCCAAACAGCTCCTAACTGGCATGGTACAGGCTGTTCATAGTATGTGGTAAATTTGCTAAAGTGTGACTTTTTAGAAGTGAGAGATGATAAAACCAATCCGATTCTAGCTTTTATCCTCTAGACCAGGCATTCCCAACCACGGTCCTCAAGGCACACCATCAGTGCAGGTTTTGTAGATATCCAGGCTTGAGCACAGGTGAATTAGGCCCTTATTCTAGTTCACTCTTTCTGACAAAATCCTTCTTAGATGGACAAAACCATGTGCACTGCAGGGGGGCAGATGTAAAATGTGCAGAGAGAATTAGATTTGGGTGAGTTATTTTGTGTCTGTGCAGGGAAAATACTGACTGCTTTATTTTACACTGAAATATAGATCTCACTTTGAAGTAAAACCCCACCCAAATCTAATTCTCTCTGCACATCTGCCCCACCTGCAGTGCACATGGTTTTGTCCATCTGATGCCGTGTTCTCACTGCCAGTGAGAAATACACTGCTTTTACCCGGCATTAAAATGCCTGGGACTGACGCGCTGGACCCCCGTTCTCTCTGCAAGGCAAATTCCCGGGTGAAGAAGTTCTACCCGGGAATTTGCCTTTAAACACAGGTTTTTCGGCAGTATGAACGGGTCAACCAGTGTCTACATATCCGGATCTCAGACACGGGTAAAAAGAAGGGTTTTACCCGTGTATGAAATCCGGATATGCAACCCGTTCACACTGCCAAAAATCCTGTGTTAAAAGGAAAATTCCCGGGTCTACATGCTAGACCCAGGAATTTGGCTGCAGTGAGAACGGGGTATAAGAAGGAATTTGTCAGAAAGAATGAACGAGAATAACCCCCTTAATTAGTATCTGAGGGATTCTGATTAAACCATCTGTGCTGAAGCCTGGATATCACTAAAACCTGCACTGTTGGTGTGCCTTGAGGACCGGGGTTGGGAAAGCCTGCTCTAGACAAAGTGGTTCTCAAACTTGGTCCTCAGGACCCCACACAGTTCACATTTTCCAGGTCACCCGGCAGGTGCACAGGTTCATTCAATACTCATTGACACATTTTAAAAGATCCACAGGTGGATCTCATTTTTTCACTTGTGATTCTGTGAGGAGACCTGCAAAACATGCTCTGTGTGGGTCCTGAGGACTGAGTTTAAGAACCTGTGCACTAGACCAGTGGTTCTCAAACTTCTTCAGTCTAAGGCACCCTTTGGGTCTCCATAACTTTTTCAAGGCACCCTTAAGCCAAAATAATTACCGAACTGTCCCCCCCCCCCCTTTTTTTTTTGTTAGGTCAAAACAATGCTATGTATGCAGTGCATACCTGGACCCATTTAAAAAAAAAACAGCCCAGGCTAACTATCAAGGTCATGCACCAAGCTAGCAGGTTCTCCCCAAGCTCCCGTGGGTTCTCCCCAAGCCTCCTCCAGCCGCTCACTCCACGCACCTGCCCGGTACTCACGCTCACTCCCTGCCACCCCCCGGTGTTCTCCCCACGCCCCCTCCTGCCGCTCACTTCACCAATCCGCCCGGTACTCACGGTCACTCCCAGTGCTCACCCTCCACCCCCTCCCGGCACTCACTCCCCGCCGCCCTCGGTGCTCACTCGCACTGTGCACAGTAAATTATACATGCAGCGGCTGGCAGACAGGCTGCCTCTACGGACACTGGCCACCGCACCCCTGTCACAGTGCTTCGGCACCCCAGGGAGCTACGGCGCACAGTTTGGGAACCACTGCTCTAGATGGTACTAGATAAATGATAAATGAAATGTGATTGGTTACTACTGTATGGGCAATATCTTTCACTTCTAAAAACTTTAGTCAATTTACCCATTAGGAGCTGCTTGGCTGGCAGTTTAGCACTCTCCACTGTATCACTTTTTGAAGCTTAGTGCATCTGGCCCTCAATGTGCTGATCCGTTCATCATAACAAAGGAAAAATATATTTTCAAATAATTTGGGTGGATTTACTCAAGATACCTAAAATAACTATAGGAAAAAAGCACAGATCAAAACTTAAATGTGTACAAAGTAAATACAGTACAGTGGGGTAGATGTATGAAGCAGTGATAAGGGAGGAGAAGTGAGCCAGAGGAGAGGTAGCCCATGGCAACCAATCAGCACTGATGTAACATCTATAATTTGCATAATATAAAATTATACAGAGCAGCTGATTGGTTGCCATGGGCCACTTCTCCTCTGGCTCACTTCTCCCATATCCCTTACATCTACCCCAGTATTACTACATCAATCCCAACTTCTGTATGATCACGGTTGCCATGACGATATCTTTAAACTTATCAACACTGATTTATCTTTGCTGATATCAAATAACATATCCGTTGCTATTAAAAAAAAATACTATAAAAAGAAAATACAGCAACATTCTCCAAGAAGCAATAGAGGACATAGTACCGCTCTGCTTGGCCCGGCCTGCCCAGTCTGAGACTTCATCTTGCGCCCGGCCGTCGGTAAACACAATGGCCACTCTCGGGACACCCAAGGAGCGATGTCTGGCTCCCTGCGTCTCAGTAAAGCTCTTTTCGTACATGAGCTTCAGGGCAAGTCCGGTCATGGATCCTCTGCCCATGTATTTCATTTGAGACACGGCTTTCTTCATGTCTTTGGCTGAGCTGTACTGCGCCATGGTGAATTCTGTGTGGACATGTGTGGAATACTGGACCAGTCCCACGCGGGCGGCTTTCTGCGAGATCTCTAAGGAGTCTATGATCCCATTCACAAACTGTTTTACGATTTCAAAGTTGTCCTCTCCGAGGCTTTTGGAGCCATCGATGATAAACACCAAGTCAACCGGTCCTTCGCTGCACCCTGAAAACCGGTAATAAATAGAAAACAGATCATGAAATAGCTTACTTTGCTGTGGACAGAATGGTATATACAGTTTTAAACGTTGTTGTGTATTGTAACAGATTTTGTAGACACAATTGTGTAAAAAATTTTTTTTTTGTAGTTTTTACTGTAATCCCGGCTACTGCCACCAGAGTGTGCTGCTGAGGCATGTCAAACATTTCCCCATCTATTTGTGTACTACAGTAGAACAACACATTCTGAATTTTTTTCTACGCTGGTAATCCTTAGCTTAGATAGCTTGTTTTCTTTAATGAGGTGCACGCAGCTGTAAAAATCAATTGAAATCAATCTATGCAGATTTAGTGATGTAGTATTGTACACAAGGTAATATTTGATTGTTTACTCTCCACAGACAAGCTTTGAACGATTCTCTTTCATCAGGCCAAGCAATGCACAGATAAGAAGGAAAGTTATACAATATACTATAGTGACAGTGTTTTCACTGCTTGGGTTTATTTTAGAGATCATTAATCTCTTCTTCTTAACTACAGGATGCACAGAGGTCGCTGCACGTTAAGTTCATGCAGGGTTTAATGCCTGCATGAAAGAGTACAGAAGATGCACTTACCTCAGAGACTAAGGGCAAAATTTACTAAGCATACGACTATGGGGGTTATGCTGGTTCACTCCTTCTGCCAAATTCCTTCTCAAATGGACAAAACCATGTGCACTGCAGGTGGGGTAGATGTTACTTGTGCAGAGAGAGTTATGCGGGGTACACACCAGGACGACCCGCTCACGATGCACATCGTGAGCGGGTCGTCAGTGTCTCGTCCGACCCGGTCACGGTGACGCGGGGGGGCACGACCCGCTCACGATGTGCACCGTGAGCGGGTCCGATCCGATGGCGACCCGCACCCGGCTGTATGGTCGTCATTGAGATCCTACCTGCAGCAGGTAGGATCTCAATAACGACCGACCGACCCGCGGGACCGCGCATCGGATCGGTATCGGTCCACAGCAGGTCAGAAAAGGGCCCAATCAGCACACAATCTACATCCAATTGATCGGAATTGGATCGAGATTGTGGGGATCGGGCCCTAGTCGTCCTGGTGTGTACCCAGCATTAGATTTGGGTGGGGTTTTACTTCAAAGTGAGATCTATATTGCAGTGTCAAAATAAAACAGCCAGTATTTTCCCTGCACAGAAAAAAAAAAATAACTCACCAAATCTAATTCTACATCTGCCCCCCTGCAGTGCACATGGTTTTGTCCATTTAAGAAGGCATTTGCCAGAAGGAGTGAACCAGAATAACCCCCTATGTGTCAGTCGTATTCGTATTTTGTATATGACTGAATACGACTGTTATCCGTGGAGTATTTCATTTGCAAATTCATATTCCGAAGAATAATTTACAGAGGTGTCGTATTTTTCGATGTCATATGGAGTTGTATTTTTTGGGCATATTTCTTTACAATTTGTACTAGAATACACCTAGTATATGTTCATATATTGAAATACGACTTGATAGTAAATTTCAAAATGACATTGGAGTAATTTAAAATTCAGGGTGTATTCTTTAGGGATACGGTCGTATTATCGACCACACTTAGGTTGACAGACATGAGGTCGACACCGTTGGGTCGACAGGCAGCAAAGTCGACAAGGTTCTAGGTCGACATGGATAAAGGTTGACAGGTTTCTAGGTCGACATGGTTTTAGGTTGACAAATGCGTTAGGTCGACATGGGTTAGGTCAACAAATGCTTGACAGGTGTCTAGGTTGACATGGTTTTAGGTCGACAAATGCGTTAGGTCGTCATGGGTTAGGTCAACAAATGCGTTAGGTCGACATGGGTTATGTCGACATGGGTTGGGTCTACAGGTCGCAAGGTCGACATGGGGTTTTTCACTGTTTTTTGAGTCGACATGTGCCGACAGGCGGTATTTCATGCCCTACCATACACTAGGGCTTGGTGGGAGAATAAAATAGTGTGCCCGAAGCATTGCTAGCGAAGCGAGCGATGCGAGGGGCTGCGGTTGACTTTCAACTGTGTTCATGTCGACTGTGTCGACATTCGGGTAAAAAAAAAGTGAAAAAACACGTCAACCTCACGACCTGTCGACCTAACCCATGTCGAGCTAACGCATTTGTTGACCTAAACCCATGTCGACATGGTCCCATGTCAACCTCGACATCTTTCGACCTTCACCTATGTCGACATAGAACCCTGTCGACCCAACGGTGTCGACCTAATTGCTTTCGACCTAAGTGTGGTCGATAATATGATCCACACCCATTCTTTCGATGCTGTATTAATTCATGTTTTTGTATGAATACGGCCAGTTCTTGTGGTGGTAAAATACAAAATACTAAGATTATTTCACATTAGTAAATGACACAAATACATGCCCGAATACGACTGAATATGAATACGCCGATTCCTACCGTATTTTGCTTGGTAAATTTCTCCCTAGGGTACTTGCGCTCTCGCCAGATGTGTTATGTAGTAACAGCGCTGCAGGCGTAATGCACAGAATTTATCTTGGAGAGATTCTATGCTCGAGCAATGAGTCATTCAGTAATGAGTAAACGCAGGGTCAATTATCACCTATCCAATCAGGCACCAGTGAGACATTAGTCATCCGTGCCTGTCACCCAATGGCTGAACTAGAGACTTGTAGGCCCTATACTGTAGCTCCAGTTTGTAAGGGCCCCAATGTACCACCCAATAGTATAAAAATGTATATAGCACAGTGAAAGCGGGCCCCTGAGAGCTTGGGCCACATAGCAGCTGCACTCCTTGCACCTATGGTAGTTACGCTCTTGCTGTCACCTACTAGCTTGCTGCATGGCAGCTGCCATGATGGCTACATTTAAAGGCACGGAAAAGAGCCAAAGCAGATCCTCTGACAACTGAGACACCTTGGTTTTCACTGACAGTTTACAATTTTTTAAATAAAAACCATTGTGGTGTTATTGGCCCTCCAAGCCCCGACACCCTGCACCCACTAAATAGACCAAGATTGCGACAACCAATGAAGAAATCTCTGGGAAAATACAGTATCACAGACTCATTACAACTAGACATATGTGCATATGCTATAGAGAAACTACCAGGGAACTCCCCAGGTAACTGAGCTCATAGGTGCTCTTGTCACTATGCATGCAATGGAGTGAGGGGCGGAGCTACAGAGTGGCACATGGGCGCTCTCCTCTTTTGAGAGAGACGTATCTGTGCGGTGTCATCAATATCAGCAGTGTCAGATTAACAACTGTCCCCAAACAACCCTTTATGGCCTCACAACGTACTGTACTCTGCCGAAGGAGCCTCTAGCCTTCATTTTGCTGAGTATCACAGTTTACAGTAGTTCCCTCCATAGCCCACACTCATTACAAAGGATTCCCAACCCCAATGTCATTATTTGCAATGCCTGGATAGTTTTATTTAATCACACAGGTTCCTCGGGGCACCAGAGCATTAAGCTGGACACAGAAACAGATTATGTATCTAAAATTTCTCACCAACTGTTCTGGTCTGATTTGTATTCTTTGTGGCATCTGATTTGCTTGCACAGGCTAATCCTATTGTGCAATTTGTGGGTAATCAGTTTCTGTTACTTAACTCCTTGCGGTCTGTGGGAATAGGTGTTGCTGAGGCAGAATAATGCAGAGACCACGAGCAGAACTAACATTAACCCCTGGGGCTGGGATCATGTGTAACTATGCAGATTATCTCTGTCCTTTACAAATACCAATGTTCGTTCATTTTCTTACACGGATTAATGAAATCTGCCTGTTCTCTGGCTCTTTCTATTGAAATTGATTCATTGGGTGTAGCGGTTTGCATGAAGCTGGGTAAACGCCTAGCAGTGGTAGCCAACCCTAGCCCTCGAGAGCTACCAACAGTGCACATTTTCCAGACAACCTAGCTGCTGCACAGCTGCACTCATTAATCACTGACATATTTTAAAAGATACACAGATGGAGCTAATTAGCTCACTTGTGATTCTGTGAGGAGACCTGCAAAACATGCACTGTTGGTAGCTCTCGAGGACTAGGGTTGGCTACCCCGGGCCTATAGATATATCTGCAGATCAATCTATCTGTAGATATATATCTCTAGATCAGTGGTTCTCAAACTCAGTCCTTAGGACCCCAAACAGTTCCCCTTTTCCAGGTCACCCCACAGGTGCACTCAGTACTGGCACATTTTAAAAGATCCTCACTTGATTATGTGAGGAGACAAAATATGCACTGCGTGGGGTCCTGAGGACCGACTTTGAGAACCTGTGGTCTAGATGGATCGGGCAGTGTGTTCTGCAAACACGCTGTTCCAGCAGTCATTACAGGCGCCCGCCTAGTTCATACTTACCTACCTGACCCTCTCCATGCGGGAGAAAATGCTCTGTTCCTGGACTTCCCTGGTAATGTAGGATTGCCATCACCTGTGGGGAGCTAGGTAATTGATAAGACAGGTGTCACCACAGGTGATGGCAATCATACATTACCAGGGAAGTCCAGGAACAGAGCATTGTGTCCCTCCTGGAGAGGGTCAGGTAGGTAAGTATGGCAGGAGGTCTTGGCTGCGGGACTCGGAGGATGTAATCAGGGCAGAGCCAAGGCCCCAAAACAAATAATAATAAAAAAACAAATATTAAAAAAAGGAACATTGATGCTCACATCTGTACTAGAAAATGCCTACTACTGTGTATGACAGGCGTGGCCAAACTGTGGCCCTCCAGCTGTTGTGAAACTACACATCCCAGCATGCCTCGCCATAGTTTTAGCATTCCAAAATAGCAAAACTGTGGCAAGGAATGATGGGAATTGTCATTTCACAACAGCTGGAGCGTCCTCGTTTAGCCATGCCTGGCGTATGAGCACCAATAGAATGTGGAAGCTGGTTCTGTATCATGACCAATCTCTTACTTGGGACATATTACAGCTGTGTTAATATTGCTGTAAAAATGACTGAAATCCTTCGACCACCACTGAGTGTCCATCCTAGCATGTACTGTATGCGCATTATATTATGCCAGACCCCAGTCATCGCGGTTACACTGTACTTACTTCTGCATTTCTTGCCATCTTCCGCCAGGATGTAGCCTTCCGAGCATGCACAGTAGTAGGAGTTGTCACTGGTTACACAGAGATGCTCACAGCCATGCTCAGTGGTCCTGCACAGGTCTCTACCTGAGAACCAGACAACACGTAGTTACCACAACAGGCAGCTACTGTATGAGCCATATAATAATTCTGTAAGGTCCAGCCTGTCTACAATGTGTACAGGCTCCTACTGCTAGGGAGACAGGACAGACCTGGCCAGAGAGGAGGACCTACTGTACCTGGTCACCTGAACGGGGCATGTAAGGGAGTGGGGAGGGGGCGGGGCAGATAGAGAGGGTGGGGAGCTGGAGAGGGCAGGGGATGGGATTGGGAGCTGCAGAGGGCAGGGGATGGGATGAAGTCCTGAGGTGACGTCATATTATTCTGGCTCATAATACACCTTATAATCAGGGTATCATACTATATGGAGCTGAAGGCTGATTAAGCTTGAAGCATTATAAGAGCCCTGACTTAGGGTCAGCAAAAGTTCAGGTAGTGAAAAAACTCTGCTGGGTTTTTCTGCCTAGTGATAAGGTGGGCAGAAGTAGTTAGCCTATCAGGGGTTAAGGGGGAGGGTACATGTTAGCACTACTTAAGCTCTAGGGACCATGTGACCTCCACCTTCTTACCTTTGGAAGTGTTGGTGTCCTGTGGGCTCCTGCGCGGATCTGGTGAGTTTTTGCTTCCTTATTACAACTGTACTTTAGTGATGTCTCGTCCTAGGCGTTCTGCCCCCCCTCCCCGCCGCCTGGTGGATGCTGCCAGGCCTCTTGCGGGGTACCGGCGGCCCAGGGTGCGGGTGGTTGAAGTGGAGGACTTGGCAGTGGCTCTGCCTGTCCCCTCAGGAAGTGCGGCGCCAGGTTCACCTGGTTTATTGTTTCCCCCTCCACCGTCCTCTTCCCCGGCGGGGAGCGCGGTAATGGCGGCGGATGTGGACCAGGCCGGGGCTTTAGGAAGCGCCCGGCCTGAGGCGGTGGCTCCGGGGGTGGCTGCGGCCTCGGGTCCCCCGGCGGACGAGGGGTTAAATGCTGAAGCTCAGACCGCGTCGGAGGACGGCGCGCGGTCTGAGCTGGCAGAGCGGGAGACGGAGGTGCCTGCGGCGGGGCTGGAGGACGCAGGAGGAGTACAGGTCTCGGCGCTGCTGAGCGCGAGGCCTGTCTCCGTGACGCAGGCGGCGGGGACTCTCCCGGCGCCTGTTGAAATGCAGGGGTTCCCGGCGCTGCCGGGAACAAGGTCGGAAGCAGGACTGGGGGATATGTTTGGCATGTTGTCTCCCCATGCGGGGAGCAACATTTTCAGTGCTGGGGCTGGGATAAGAGAGGGGGGGGGCGCGTCAGGGATGGGGGCGGGCACCCGCTTGCACGGAGCAGGGATAAGCTCTGTGGGTGGCCTGGGCGCAGCTAGGGGGGTAGAGAGTGGTCCTGCAATGGGGGATGTGAATTTTAGCAGACCCCAGGCCAGCATGGGCATGGGGTTGAGTGGGTGGGTTCCCCCCAACCCCGTGGGTGGGCACATGGGGTTTGCAGGGGTAGGCCCCAGGCCAGTGGGATTCAATACGGGAGTGGGGCAAGTGGGTGCTGCATCTGCTCCTAATGCAGGGTTAGGGGTATCTGGAGGGCTGTTGTACTCCAGGAGTACGCTGGCTGCACCTATGCACTCACAGGTATCGGCAGCAGGAGGTGGCCAGGGGTTCCCCTTAGGGGGTGGGGTTAGGTCTTCCCCAGCTTGGCAGGGGAGTCATTCCCTTTCAGCACCACTGGGAGCACCCATGGGGGGTTGGCAGGGTCAGTGGGCCCCTCATAGCTCTCCGTTTTTTCAGTCACCTGCGGGAGGGAGTTTTCAAAGTGTGTTGTCTCAGGGGGCTCCCTGGAGACCGTTAATGTCCACGGGTTATGGGGTTCACCATGCGGGAGGTTATCAATCGGGTCCCCCGGGTCACCCCTTGTGGTGGCCCATGGTTTCTCAGGGCTATGGGTCACCTAGTTCGGCGGTGAGTGGTTGGGACCAGGGGCCAGGCTTTCCGGGGTACTGGCAGCCTCAGGCGGGGCAAGGGTTTGGTGTTTCTTCTGGGGTGGGAATGTTTGGGTATCCCCAGGTATCTCAGGGAACTGGGAACCCGGTCAGGTCGGCGCACCAGCCGAGGGTTCCGCCTTCAGGTTCTTTTGTTGTGATTCCTCCTTCCCCTGCGGCAGCTTCGGCTTCTGCTGTGGTGGAAGGGGATAGTGTGGTGTCTTCTCCCCCCCCCCCCTCTCTGGTTGTGTCTTCGCAGGTGGGTGCGGAGCAAGTGGCAGCAGTAGCATCCAGAAGGAGAAGTCGGGAGCTCAGAGTGGAGACGAGGGCAACTCCTGTAACGTCTGCAGCAGTTTCCGGGTCGGCCGTTGCGGCTGACGAAGCTCAAGGAACATCAGGCACGGGTGAGTTGGCTGATCATTCTTCCTGTGATTCTACAGATAGTGACACAAGTAGCGTGGGGTCGGATTCCCCTCGGCGCCCGCGTAAGTTAGCCAGGATGATTGCGCGCCAGGTTGCTAAGGTTACCACAAAAGACAAGCCTTTGGGTGCAAGCGCTGCTCCTCCTCCTGCGGAACCACCCCTGTTCACCGAAATGGTTCATTGTGCGAACACAGCGGTCACCAGGGGCATCCGTAAGAGGATGAGGGAAAAGATTAGAAAGGGGAAGTATGTTGACATTTTTACGTTGACGGATGACATGAAGCAGGCTTTTGAGAAGGCGAAAAAGGCTGATGGAATAGGGGAGAATGCTTTTAGAAATTTTCACCAGTGGCTCAAGGGGTTTTTAGTTTTTGCAGCCTGTTATGCTGAGACGAGGGTGGGGGAATACCCCAATCTTATAAAATATTTGTTTTTGGTGCACGAGATGTACTTGAAAACAAAGGGGTATTCCTGGCGGGAGTATGATGAAAAGTTTCGTCGCAAGCAGGACGGGAACGGGGTGTTGCCCATGGGGTTTAAGGACGTGGAGGTCTGGTTGGAGGTTACTCAGCAGACCAGGCCTTTGGGTGAAGTTTCGGGGAAAAAGGTGGCGGTGGCGCCAGCTCAATCCCCCAAGGTAGCGGGCAAGGGCAAGTGTTTCGCTTATAATGAGGGAAAATGCAACAGGGGGGCGAATTGTCGTTTTCGCCACTCCTGCAGAGTGTGCGGGTCCAGTCACCCAGCAAAGGATTGCACCGCAGCCCCATTTTCCAAGGCAGGTGATGCCAGCGATGCCGCTGGAAGTCACAAGTAAGGCCCCTTCGCCTATAGTGGTGGCAGAGTTAGGCAGGTGGCTTAGGAGCTACCCTGATCGGGAGGCTGCCAGTTTTTTGTTTAATGGTTTTCGCTCGGGTTTTCAGTTGCCGATAGAAGGTTCTGTGCATGTTGTTTCAGTTAGGAACTTAAAATCGGCCAGGGATTTTCCTCTCATTGTCCGCCAGAAAGTGGACTCGGAAATAGCGTTAGGGCGTATGTGCGGTCCATATGCGGTACCGCCAATACAGGGTTTATGCATTTCTCCGGTAGGTGTTGTTCCCAAGAGTACCCCGGGAAAGTTTAGGTTGATCCAACACCTATCTCACCCCCACGGGGGGTCAGTTAATGATGCCATACCGGAGGAACTGTGCAGGGTTAGGTACCAGCTGTTCGAGGAGGCCTTGGAGTTAGTGAGAGGCTGTGGCTGCAATGCGTGGTTAGCAAAGGTAGATGTTGAAGCTGCTTTTCGGTTGTTACCAATACACCCGGATTCCTTGCGGTTCCTGGGTTTTAAGTTGGGTAGCGAGTTTTTTGTGGATAGATGTCTACCTATGGGGTGCTCGGTTTCTTGTGCGTATTTTGAGAGGTTTAGTTGTTTTTTGCATTGGTGCATTCAGTCGGCTTCAGGGCATCAGGGTATTGCTCATTACCTGGACGATTTCCTTTTTGTGGGTCAAGGCGGGAGCAAAGTTTGCGAGAGGTTATTGGAGGTTACTGAGAGGGTTTTTGGAGCATTAGGGGTTCCCATAGCGGAAGGGAAAACAGAGGGTCCAACCCATTGCCTCAGCTATCTGGGAATCGAAATTGATTCCCAGGCGGGATGCTGCCGTCTCCCGGCGGACAAGGTTCAGAAGCTGTTGGGTCTCATTGAAGACTGCCTGGGTAAGCGGAAAGTGCGGTTAAAGCAGGTACAGTCGTTATTGGGATCTTTCAATTTTGCGTGCAGGATCATTCCAATGGGACGTGTTTTTTGTCGCAAATTGGAGCGGGCAACAGCTGGTGTGGCGCGGCTCCATCATTCAGTTTATCTTTCAAGGGAAATCAGGGAGGATTTAAAGGTTTGGTCTTCGTTTTTGGTTTCGTTTAACAGGGTAGTTTTGTGGCCTGCCCCTCCTTGTTTCAACAGTGCGTTGCAGTTGTTTACGGATGCGTCGGGTAGTTGTGGGTTTGGAGCTTTTTTCAGGTTGGAGTGGTGCGTTTCGGTCTGGCCAAAGTCCTGGGTGGATAGGGGCTTTACCAGGAACCTGTTGTTGTTAGAATTGTTTCCTATTGTGGTGTCTCTGGTGTTGTGGGCCCGCGATTTGGCCGATAGGCAGGTGGTTTTTAGGTGCGACAACATGGGGGTCGTGCACGCGATTAATAATCAGAGGAGTTCATGCCCGTTCACCTTGCGGCTGCTCAGGCATCTAGTATTGCAGTGTTTGCGTTTTAATATTAATTTCTCTGCCAGCCATGTACCGGGCATAGATAATAACATTGCGGATGCATTGTCCCGTTTCCAATGGGAGAGGTTCCGGGAATTGGTACCCGGGGCGTCTCCAGTGGGTTTGACATGCCCGCCTTATGTCTGGCAGATCATCGAACCGGGTTAGTGGGGCTGGCCAGAAACGCTCTGGCTCCTTCCACGCAAAGGGCATATGATGCAGCATGGAGGGATTGGCAGGCCTTCCTGGGTAGGTATGGTCGGGAAGGTGAGTCCATGGAAGACAGGTTGGGTGTTTTTGTATGGGAGCACTACGAGGCGGGTAGGGCTAAAGGGGCCATGTCGATTGCCCTTGCGGGCATAGCCTTTCATTCTAGGCTGCGGGGTCAGGAGGACCCCACTCGGTCCTTTGTGTTGGCCAAGGCCATGAAAGGGTGGGCTAGGGCCAACCCGGCGCCAAAGGACGCAAGGCGTCCCATTGATTTGGCACTGCTGAAGGATCTGGTTAAGGTATTAGCGGATGTGGGGGAATCTCCTTTTGAGGTGCTGCTGTTCAGGACCGCTTTTGTGTTTGCATTTTTCGGGGCTTTTAGAGTAAGCGAATTAGTGGCCAAGAACAAAGCGGGCAAAGAGGCAGGTTTGTTGGTGGGCAACGTCCAAATGGGTAGTGGCAGCGTGTTATGCAGGTTGGTCAAGTCCAAAACAGATCAACTGGGAAAGGGGCGCTGGGTCACATTGCAGGCGCAAAGCGTTAAGGATATCTGCCCGCTCGGCTTGGCGCAAGCTTATTTAGGAATCCGCCCTGCGGGGATTCAGGGGCAGTTTTTGTTGCATGAAGATGGGAGTTCACTGTCAAAGTTTCAATTTGCTGCAGTTTTAAAGCAGTGTTTAGAAGTGCTGGGGCTAAGGCCCCAGGAGTATGGGACCCATTCCTTTCGGATTGGGTCGGCTACACAGGCGGCGGCGTCCGGATCGTCGGTAAGTGAGATCCGGGCGCTAGGCCGGTGGAAGTCAAATGCATACAAGTCTTATGTTCGTTTAGATAAGTTGTAGATGCGCCTGTTGCGCCAACCCTAAAACGAAGTTTACTGTCGGTTTTGGAACGGCAGCGTTCCGGAATCGATGGTGTGAAGGTTGCTTTTACTTTTTCCTCCACGGGGGCCTTAATTCAATTGGCAAAACTGGTCCACGGGAGGTTTTTTAAGTTTTCTCCTTCACATGGGTTGATTATGTATCAAGTTGTGTTTTCAAGATTAAGATACTGATGTCAGGGAATCTCTTTATTTTTTCAGTTCCAACGGATTCATCAGGACAAATATGGCTCATCGGCCATTCTTTTATTTATTGGGCCGGTAGGCATCCAATGGCAAGAAGGTCACATGATTATCTTGGTGATAGGCAGGTCAGGTGGATAGGAGTCCGGGGTCTGCGGTGGGTTGAGTTCCTGAAAGTGCTCATGAGGCATGAGAGGAACTGGGGCAGGCCTGAGTGGCTGGTCATTCATCTCGGTGGTAATGATCTGGGTATTACCAAAGGGATTGACTTGATTCTAAGCATCAAGTCGGATCTGGTAGCGTTGAGGGCACACTGGCCTAATGTTAAGGTGGTGTGGTCGGAGATAATTCCCAGGTTTCATTGGCGGGGTGCAGTTAGGATCTCCGCCATTGAAAAGGCTCGCAAGAAGGTGAACTCCGCAATAGGAGTTTTTGTGAGAGCCATGGGGGGAATTGTCGTCAAACATCCTTCACTGGTCCTGGACAGTGTGAGGTTTTATCGTGAGGATGGGGTGCATCTTTCCCCTGCGGGAAATTGCATCTTCTTGGAGGATATTTTTAGAGTTTGGGCTTGAGTATACGGGTTAATGGCTTTTCGGGTTTTTTATAATGGGGATGGCGGTGGAGGTTGCCTTAAGGCAACCTTTGTTGTGGCGGAAAGTCGCTACCAGCCAGCGGTCAAAGGGGGGCATAAGCGGTCATCGTGGGACACCACCCCTTTCGTAGGACGGCGAGTGGTCCTCGCCATGCGGGTGGACAAGGGGCGTTCCCCTGCGGGACCGCCCATTTTTTGCTCTGCCAGGTTAGGGGGTGGTGAGATCCTCACGATGCAGGTTGTGCCAGTTAGGAGGCGGTGGTGAACCCCTCCTCAAGTTTAAGTCACATGTTTCAAGTTGACTGGGCTGGCGTGTGGTAGCGACTAAGAATTTTTTGCCATCCTCCATCTTTTAGTTTAACGTTAGGGACTTGATCTTTAAGATCCCAAAATTCCAAATTTAAAATTCTAGTTTAGCTTAACAAGGTCTTCAATAAATAATTCCTTTGACCTTTTTAAACGTAATTCTGGTGTCTGAGTCTTTATTTTGTCTGCGTGATTTATTTGCGTCAGTCTCAATTATTTTTAAGTAGAGGTTTTGTAATTATGGTTAAGTAAAGGTTAATTAAGTCATGGGCTACTTAATGGAGCTGAAGGCTGATTAAGCTTGAAGCATTATAAGAGCCCTGACTTAGGGTCAGCAAAAGTTCAGGTAGTGAAAAAACTCTGCTGGGTTTTTCTGCCTAGTGATAAGGTGGGCAGAAGTAGTTAGCCTATCAGGGGTTAAGGGGGAGGGTACATGTTAGCACTACTTAAGCTCTAGGGACCATGTGACCTCCACCTTCTTACCTTTGGAAGCCCTCCCGCCCTCCCTATTTTAGTACCCAGCGGTGGGATGGTTATCCCTTAGAGTGCTGGTACGCTTGGTCTTTGATAAGCATTTTTTGTGGTGGCTTTTCAGCCAAAATGGCGGAAAGTCGCTACCAGCCAGCGGTCAAAGGGGGGCATAAGCGGTCATCGTGGGACACCACCCCTTTCGTAGGACGGCGAGTGGTCCTCGCCATGCGGGTGGACAAGGGGCGTTCCCCTGCGGGACCGCCCATTTTTTGCTCTGCCAGGTTAGGGGGTGGTGAGATCCTCACGATGCAGGTTGTGCCAGTTAGGAGGCGGTGGTGAACCCCTCCTCAAGTTTAAGTCACATGTTTCAAGTTGACTGGGCTGGCGTGTGGTAGCGACTAAGAATTTTTTGCCATCCTCCATCTTTTAGTTTAACGTTAGGGACTTGATCTTTAAGATCCCAAAATTCCAAATTTAAAATTCTAGTTTAGCTTAACAAGGTCTTCAATAAATAATTCCTTTGACCTTTTTAAACGTAATTCTGGTGTCTGAGTCTTTATTTTGTCTGCGTGATTTATTTGCGTCAGTCTCAATTATTTTTAAGTAGAGGTTTTGTAATTATGGTTAAGTAAAGGTTAATTAAGTCATGGGCTACTTAATATACACACATGCATGCGTCTAATACAAGATAACTATTTGTTTAATGAATAAGTGGATTACCTGTAAACCACTAGGGGGAGGGGGGGTGGGGGGCATGAGACATTGATTCTGACCACCCCAGTAAAGGCCCTGATAATATCAAGGGTCATTGCAATGACAGTGACATGATGGGCCTTATTTTGGTTCATTCTTTCTGACAAAATCCTTCTTAGATGGACAAAACCATGTGCACTGCAGGGGGGGCAGATGTAACATGTGCAGAGAGAATTAGATTTGGGTGAGTAATTTTGTTTCTGTGCAGGGAAAATACTGACTGCTTTATTTTTACACTGCAATATAGATCTCACTTTGAAGTAAAACCCCACCCAAATCTAATTCTCTCTGCACAAGTAACACCTGCCCCACCTGCAGTGCACATGGTTTTGCCCATCTAAGAAGGATTTTGTCAGAAAGAATGAACCAAAATAAGGCCCAATGTGAGGAGGATAATGGAAGCCACAAACTGGGAGTTATATAGTGGAAGGATCAGGGTCCCCAGCAGCACAGAGTATATCAGGAGATTCATGATATGTCAGTGAGGACAGACTTGCATGTGACAGTGGCAGTGACATGAAGTGAGGAGGATAATGGAGGCAACAGGAAGCCACAGACTGAGAGTTATATAGTGGCAAGAGCAGGGTCCCCTGAGCCATGATCTCTTACATATCTGTCACCTGTTATTTGTCTGTCTGTTTGTTTTTCCAGTATGCATTCGGACACTGTTGGACCGATTTGGACAAAACCAACGCGAGGCGGCTTGATTGGGTTCAGATTAGGTTCACGGCCACTAAGACCTCAATTTCAACCATGTGGGGGTCCGAAAAGGGGTCTGGCCACTACACAAAGTGGGTCAGGGAAGCAAGATATGGCATAACATAGATGGGGTAGAGGTCAGATCCGGGAGCCAACCACAGAGAGGTGTATGGCGGGCACACCATGGGCATGGGGACCATGTTCAGGGCCTTCGCTGGACAGATTTGGATGAGAACTTCAGAGAGAGATGGCAAATGGTCTGGGATGCGTAACGGAGGGGCCAGGATCTCTGTCTTATGTCGTTAGTGTACCCAACCCGAGCAACGCCGGGTGCCTCAGCTAGATAAAAATAATTGGCAACAGGTGGCATCAGCACATATTTTAATTGTATTTAAATTATTGCTCTTTTATTTACTATTTATACACTTTCCACTTACACTTCGCGAGTTTCGTGAAGATTTCAATAAGTATAATAAAAGTAATATTTTATTGTGGCTATACTTGGTTCAATGAGCAATATATGAAATAACTTTTTTAAATTGGTTCAACAAGTGCCCGGCTTAGTAATACTTGTTCTTTTCCCGTTTTTGTCTGTATGTCAGACCCACAGTACTTACTTCTGCATTTCTTGCCGTCTCCCGCCAGGACGTAGCCTTCCGAGCATGTACAGTAGTAGGAGTTGTCACTGGTTACACAGAGATGCTCACAGCCATGCTCAGAGGTCCGGCACAGGTCTCTACCTGAGAACCAGACAACACGTAGTTACCACAACAGGCAGCTATAAGCCCAATAATAGTTCCATAAGGTCCAGGCCGCCTCACATGTGTATGTGCCCTTCAACGGCTCCTACTGCTAGGGAGACAGGGCAGACATAAAATGGCAGATGCACTAAGCTTCAAAAGTCATAAAATGGAGAGTAATAAACAGCCAGCCAATCAGCTCCTGCCTGACATAGCAGGTAGGAGCTGATTGGCTGGCTGTTTATCACTCTCAATTTGATCACTTTTGAAGCTTAGTGCATCTGGCACCTGGCCAGAGAGGAGGACCTACCTGATCACCTGAACGGGGCATGTACGGGAGTGGGGAGGGGGCAGAGCAGCAGATAGTGAGGTAAGTGGAGCTGGAGAGGGCAGGGGATGGGATGCAGCCCTGAGGGCGACATATATATATATATATATATATATATATATATATATATATATATATATTACCTAAGTTGCCACAGAGTTTGTTACAGAATGGATGTTTATGGAAATGTTGCAATTGTAAAGATTATAATAATAATAATAATAATTTTATTTATATAGCGTTCTTTCTCCAACAGGGCACTTAATTGGCTTAACACAATATTGATTAATATAGTAGGCGATCTTGACTCATTGGGTGAGATTTAATAGGATGAGAGATTCAGAAAGTGAGAGATTTGGTAAGAAATCTCCAGTTTTTTTTAAAGCGGCAATCATTTACACAGCAATACCAGTTTGATTTTGAAGTGCAAATGATTGCCGCTTTAAAAAAAAAAAAAAGAGAAATCTCACAAAATCTCTCACTTTCTGAATCTCTCATCCTATTAAATCTCACCCATTGTCTGACGCACTTCTTTGGGGCGTGAGGTAAAATGAGCGATGGTTATTACTCGCAAAGTGAAATGTGCTCAATTGTCTGCTTAATGTACATCAATCAAAGTAGATGGGCTGTATTTTTTATTTTATTCTGGAGCAGTGACCAGCTATCCCTTACCACTGATAGCAGTACAGAGAAGAACAGTGTGACACAAATCACCATGTGCTTCCTCCTGCAACCACTAGAGAGCAGTCATTCACAGACACAGTAGAAAGAGTCTTCTCAGGATTTTAGACACTGGTTTGTGCTTAAGCACATTCCTTTCTGCAATCAAGAGCACATAGCCTTTGCAGAATGGGTGCAGAGTGGAGAAGCCTCCTATGGTGTGACAGAGACAAGGAATGCCAGCAAGTCTGACATCATCTACATGTCTGGTGCAAGCAGACTCCATCAGATGCAGCATCTCCACTTTTCGCTGAGTATGATGGGTTTTGTACCATTATATATTAACACTTATATATATATCGCCAGTAGAACAATGATCAAAACAGCAATAATATGACACTAGGTGAGCCCTTCCAATTTATAAGCAACTTTTCTATCATAAACTATATCTTCCTTCCAAGTAGCCAGTACCCACTACCCCTATACCCCCCCCCCCCCCTTACTCCTCCGATGACCAATCATAATGGTCTCAGAGGGGCATCAATCCGGAATTCCGACTGTAGTAACGTCACGACGGTCAGAATCCCGTCCGTTTTTGCTGGATCCGGCACTAATTCGAGAGTCCGAATTCAATGTTCCAACTGTCGAGTGTCGGAAATTCCGAAAATGGTCGGAAACAGCTGCAGATTGTCGGGAAAACTGCCATGAATTCAACAATCCGCGGCTGTTTTCGACAAAACAGATCTGACTTTATAAAAAAGTCAGATCTGACAGCCTTCAATGCTGTCGTTAACGGGTCAATTTTTAGGTGGCAAAAATCCTCTATTTTTTTCCTCCTATAATGCTCATAATTTTGTATCCATTATTGCATGATTTAATTTTTTTTATTCCATCCTATACAATAAAAACTTAATACTGTTCCTCACCTCTATGGGAGGAATTCAAGTGTTTTGCGTGCCAGCTACCACTAGATGGTGCCCAACTGAGAATTCATTTTGATGGGCTGGGAATTCTTTATATTTCTCACTGTATATCTGATTCTTACAGCAGACATTGGTATGTCCCATGCAGTCAGCTCTGGACTGTGTCCCATCTCTCTTCCCTCTCCTCTGAATGATCCGCTTTAAACTCCTGATGTCCTTCCTGTTATGTTTTGAAGCCCTCAGTTTATTAGTCTCTTTGGGGGCCCGGGTTCTCTATTTACGGAGGCCGAGGTCTCACAATAGACCAATAAAGTGGCAATATAACCTCCACCTTCCTGCTACTAATACCTCTCCCTGTACAGCCAAGACGTCTGCTGCTAGCTTTCCCCGATTCACAGCCCTGCTCTCTGCCAGTCCTGTCTCCTGGAACTATCGCTACTAGATCATTTTCCTCTAGTGAAATATACATTTATTCTGTCCTCATTTCACAGTTAGGCTGCTGAAACGTCTATCAAATTCATTCAGGCACACTAAGGGTTATTCTGGTCCGTTCGCAAGGAGTTTTGCGCATGTGCAACCACATTTCTACACATGTGCATACGCCAGTTGCGTGCGGCCACGAGAACAGACTGTTTGCTGGGTGGGGTTGGGATCGTTGGGTGTACAGCAAGTTGGTCGACAAGCGTTAGGTCAACACCGTTAGGTCGACATGGTTCTAGGTCGACATGGTTCTAGGTCGGCAAGGGTCGAGGTCGACATGGATCAAGGTCAACATGGGTTGACAGGTCAATAGGTCGACACAATCATTCAGACGACATGGACACAGTTTCTAGTGCACCGCATCCTTAGGGCACACTATTTTATTCTCCTACGATGCCCTAGTGGATGGTAGGCCATGAAATACCACCTGTCGCCACATGTTGGCTCATAAAACAGTGAAAAACCCCATGTCGACCTTTTGACTGTTGACCAAGACCCTGTTGACCTAATGACCTGTCGACCTAAACCCATATCGACCTAGACCCATGTCGCCCTAGAACCATGTCGACCTAGAACCATGTCGACCTAATGGTGTAGACCAACTTGCTGTAGACCCAATGACCGTATCCCGCTGGGTGCCCGCACCTATGTCGACATAGACACGCTAAAAACATTAAAAACTCATGTCGACCTTTTGCCATGTCGACATTTGGACCCTGTCGACCTTTTGACCCTGCTGGCCTTGTGACTGTCGACCATTAGTGGTCGACCTTATGATTGTAGACCTAGACACTGTTTTATACCATATCCCTCCCCCACTCCCCACCATACCTCCCTCAGAATTATAATAATTATATTATTTACATCTCTCTCTTTCTCCAACAGGACTCAGGGTGCTTTACAGGCATCAAAAACAGACAAACTACTGAAGATTACAAGTGACAAAAAGGGAGGTATAGGGCGGTATTCAATGTGAATACCGGCGATGTGCAGCGAATCCTGTTTAGGATTCGCTGCACATTCGCCACTGCTCGCTGCGTTCCGGAGCCTCGCCGGCTCCGGTATTCAACGAGTCAGGGGCTCGCTGCCCCTGACTGGCGAATTTGAGCTCCTGCGGCGGATGCCGCAGGGAGCCTGAGGACGGTGGCAGGCAGGGAGATGGAAGTCTCCCTGCCTGCCCCAGAACATTTGTGGGGGGGAGGTGGGCTCCCCGGGTGCCAGGCAGCACAGGCTGCCCCCCGGGGGTGCCAGCAGGGGACCGGGTATATTCACTACACCCGATCATGCATATGTAATGATCGGGTGAAGTGAATATATGAATATCTAATGAGTGGCTCGGCTCCGGCCCCCTGCTGGCTGCTGTGTAAAAAAAATTAAAAAAATATATATATTTTTTTAATTAAATATATATTCATGTGCTTACAGCACATGAATAAAAATAGCATGCCCCTCCTCAGAATAAAATTCCAGATTTTTTGACACCATTTGTAAAAAACAAAACACTTTATTTTAAAAGTTCACATTCCACTTCACCATAAAAAGATAGCGATTGCTACTCGGTGAATCATGGCGAAAAAAACCTTGAAATGTATTCGCCATCTAGTCATTGAATAGGATGATTCACCGTTTTAGTCAGAAATTCGCCAAACAGCACAAAATCGCCATAAAAACCTGGCGAATCAGCCTCATTGAATACCGCCCATAGCATAGTTATGTACACTTACCATCCCCTCCACGTGTAAGTGAGGTACGCCCATCTCACTGAGGGGTTCCTATAACAAGGTGGATGTTCTACTGTATTTCCTCCCATTCCATTTTACAAAGTATTTAACCACCCAAAACATAGTTTATATTGGAAATCCTCTTCTAGTTTTCTTTTATGCACACACACGCTAAATACCACGACTGCCACCTCCTGGGTGTGTAGGCGGGACTGTGGGCTATACACTGGTCACAGTTATCCACCTGATTTCCGATGGATCTTATGCACTAGGTATGAAGCTAATACAAATATAGCTGCAGCCCATCCTGAATATAAGGCCTTATTCAGATCTGATCGCAGCACAATTCTGTTCTCGAAATGGACAAAACCAATGCTGCACTGCAGGTGGGGCAGATGTAACATGTGCAGAAAGAGTTAGATTTTGGTGGTGTGTGTTGAAACTGAAATCGACTGTAAATTGCAGTGTAACAATAATGCAGCCAGTATTTACCCTGCACAGAAACAAAATAACTCACACAAATCTAACTCTCTGCACATTTTACATCTGTCCCACCTGCAGTGCATGACTCCAGATCAGATTCATTCTGTCTGTGTAATTCTTTTGTCTTTTCATTGTAAATTTGCAACGATGATCATAATAAATGTAAACATTTTAGTTATATGTGTGTTTTCCCTATCAAGAACCCTATAATATTCCCTTTATAAAAAAAAAATCACAGACGAAACCACAGATTTAAATGTCTCCAATCTAGTATTACTCCATAACTTGCGCTGTCTCGGAATGTTATGCGGTGCAGCATTAACCCCTGTTTCCGTCTGCCAGGAGACCTGAAATAATGACGCTGGCAGCTGGCTTTACTACAAGGATACAGTACAGTATGTGCACGTGTGATCCGGTGACCGCAGAGATCTGTCTAGGCCAAAACATTTAACAATTGTTCCCTTGCGGACAGATTTATACAGACAACACACATGCTGGAGAAGTTCTGAATGGCCCCTCTCGGGCTTCTCTGAGAACACAAGAGTCTCTTACTCTGACACGTCTTCTTATCCTCGCGCAGGAAATATCCTTCCAAGCACTGACACATGTAGGACCCTTCTGCATTCACACACAGGTGCTGGCAGCCATGCTCATTCAGCGCACAGTGATCCACAGCTGAAATGTAAAATAGTATTTATTAAGACAGAGGTGAACACAGTGTACATGGGGGGAGATGTACATGGGGGAAGATGTATTAAACATAGTGAAGTGCTAATGTGGAAGGCGGTAACGCAGCAGCCAACCAGCTTCTAACTGCCAAGTTACAGACTGGGTTTGAAAAATGACAGCAAGGAGCTGATTGGCTGCTGCGTTATCACCTTTCACTTTATCACTTCACCAGACTTAATACATCTGCCGCTGAGAAAAATAGGATTGCATAGCTATAATGGAACTACATATCCTGTAACTGCTGGGACTAGTAGTTCTGCAATAGCTGTTGAAGACCAGGTTGACTACTTCTGGTGTAATAAAATTGATCATGCCAAATCCAATTGATTGAATTAACTGTATGTAGAGAATAACGAGGTATGAATGATGTGAAGCCTTTCCTGTGTGTGAGTCATGCAGCACTTCCCAGCACTGGGCAGATTTCTTAGTGGGTGTTTAGCTCCATAACTCTAAATAAGTCCCCGCTGACGCCGATATTGGCGGCGGCAAGGAACCGGCGGTGTACACCAGGGTTGCCCTTCCTGACCCTCTAATTCAGGAAGAAAATGCTCTGTTCCTGGACTTTCCTGGTAATATAGGATTGCCATCACCTGTGGGGAACTAATTAATTGATAAGAAAGGTGTTTCACCACAGGCAGGGGCGTAGGGAGGGCGGAGCCAGCGAAGCACAAGCTCCGTGCGCCGATACATCAAAGGGTGCCGGAGGCGTGCAGCCCGCTCCCCCCCCCCCCGCCATAGGCGCCGATTCTGAGCACCCACAGGCCGCCCGAGTCCCACCGCCGTGTGACCAGTAAGCATGCGTCTGCCCTCCTGTGCACGCAGGAGGCGGCTTACTCACCCCAACAAGCGGAGTGGAGTAGGCTGGCAGGAGCAGGACCGCCCGGCGCCCGGTATCTGATTCCAGTGAGTCCTGTCAGGCTTTTCGGTTCTATACGGCTCATGCGCAAAATTGCTAAAACTGTGCTGGGATGTGTTACAGTGGAACTACACGTCCCAGCATGCCCTGTCACAGTTTTAGCAATCCATTATATAAAATCTGTGGTAGGGCATGCTGGGACGTGTAGTTCCACAACAGCACTGACTCCAGGCTTGTCAGCTTCTATTTTCTTGGGGTGCCTGCCTGGTGTCTGGCCATGCGCTGACAGTCTGAGTTCCATTCTATAAGGCTCATGTGAGGTCATAAAAGGTTAAGTAAACCCCTTCCCCATGAAGCACCCACCAGCAAAAACATAAAATCGGCATGAGCTCAACTGCCTTGTCCGCCGCTATTAAGTCTCCCGCTGGACCGCTAGCCAATAGGTGCAATCAGAAGCAGCATTGATGGCTGTTGGACCGCAAGCGCCTATTGGCTAGCGGTCCAGCGGGAGACTTAATTGAAAATAGCTGCAGACAGGGGCAGCTCAGCCGGGCAGAACAGGGAGCGTGCAGGGGTCCCCCTTGGCAATGAGCAATTTTAGTACCCCTTGGCAATGAGCAATTTTAGTCCCCCTTGGCAATGAGCTATTTCAGTCCCCCTTGGCAATGAGCTATTTCATTCCCCCTTGACAATGAGCTATTACAGTCCCCCTTGGCAACGAGCATGAAGCCCCATGGCATTGAGCATGAAGCCCCTTGGCATCGAGCATGAAGCCCCTTGGCATCGAGTATGTAGATAAGTGGCACTTATGTGTCAGATGTGTAATGGGCATTATGGTTTGTTACATAGTATGTAATGGGCATCATGTGTGGCCTTATGTGTAATTGGCATTACAGCATGTGGCTTTATGTGTAATGGGTATTACAAAGTTCGCAAAAATGTGCAATGGGCATTACAGTGTGTGGTGTAATGTTAGGCCGCGGCCCCTTTTTTGCAGCGCAAGAGCCCCGCCTACTACAAAACATGCCCTTGATCCGGGCACCGTGGCACCTAGCTACACCACTGACCACAGGTGATGCCAATCCTACATTTCCAGGGAAGTCCAGGAACAGAGCATCTTCTCCCTGAAGAGGGTCAGGAAGGCAACTCTGGTGTACACACACTTGCCGATGCCATTGGGAAAATGGAGCGACGGTCATGCTACCTTCTTTAACAAGGACTCCCTTGTCTGACCAAGTTCAGATGGGGGAGGGGGTCCTTAACGAGGCGTGGGAGCACGCATGGTTAGTGATATTGAGTTTACACACTAGGCCCTTGATGTGGCCAGTGCATTTAAACTCTGTAACATAACAACGTGGATGACGAATAAGGCGTATGGGTAAAAACCGGACCCAGACAAGACCCCGGACCGGACATCAAAATCTGCAGTCTGCGGAGCTTGTAGTGTCCGGTTCGGGGAAGGGGGGGGTGTTCACATGACAGCTGTCAACAGGGAGAGGAGGAGGGGGAGAATAAAGCCTCCTTGTATGGCATGTAGCAAAAACCGGAATGGTCCGGACCACACGGGGAGGCTGTAATCTCCCCTTAACCATGTCCCTGGTGACAGCTATCACAGGCATCCCCCGGGCAAGACACCCCCCCGGACAGGACACTACAAGCTCTGGAATGCAGATTTTGATGTCTGATCCGGCGGACCGGGGGTCTAGCCAGGTCGGGTTTTTACATAGTCCCACAAATAAGTACTGCACATGTCTTACCAGTACAGGTCTTCATATCAGTGTTCAGGACAAATCCCTCATTGCACAGGCACATGTATGAATCCTCCGTGTTGGTACAGACATGCTGACAGCCATGATTACTCTCAGAGCAGTGATCCACCTCTGGTACCAAAAACAACAGGGAACAGAACATAAGAGCTGAGGTCACAGAGTGCTGACATATTGGCCCTTATTCTGATCGGTGCGGATATTCCCGCATTCTTACGGTGCGGTCCGCACGCCACGGTGTTTTGCCGCGTGCGGCCATCGTCCGTAGAAACGCCCACGGGTCCTCCGCATTCGGACGGACTCACTCTTTAAGAACAGGGCGTGTTTACGGACGACATACAAAGCATGCGTGTGCGGGAGAAACACTCCGATTCGGCACGGTATTACAGAGTATTACAGAGTATGCTCGGGAATACCGCATCCGAACGGGAGCCAAGCGGTGCTACCGCACGTAAGCGGAGTATTTACGCCAAACAACCCACTATGAAGTATCTTCTGCTATACATCACATGACCCACTTATTCAATTACCTATCCTCATAAAAAAATGCTTATTTGGAACATGTCGAATACACATGTGTATTGCTAGTATTAATATTCTGTCATGTCCATTGTTAGCAGTTTTAAAGTGTCTGACAAGTACAGCATATGTGGGTGTTTAGTACGGGTTCCTTGAAGCAGCAATGGTTTCAGTTAAAGCACTGACAAGCGTCCTATTAGTGAGTAATGAGTAAAGGAGTCGATTCTATTGGGTTCAGGTGTTAATGGTTGTAGTCATTAGGCGTACGTTCGCCTACCGCATGAACGAGTGGTGTCCGCAAAGCAATAGTACACTTGTGGACACCGCACATTTCTTCCCTTTTTGATCGCGTGCATTCGGAGTGGTTTCCGAATGTACGCCCCCCAACATAAGTGTACTCCCCCGTGTCCGCCCATGTTTCCGCCCCGTTTTGCCCACTTTGAAACTACGCCCATGTGTCATTCCGCATGACGCCCATAATACGCCCCTATTTCCCGACTGATAGCGGTGAACAGTTTTGGACGGGATTTGCCCGAACTGGTACCGAGTCAAGGCGTGGCACATGCGCGTAGCGTTCTCCACGCATGCGCAGACGCCATAAAGACGCGATCCGTAAGTACGCGGTAAAGTCCGCGTCAATCAGAATAAGGGCCATTGTTACTGTGTCCGGACAAATCACCTCCAATATTATAGAACTGTCAAACAATTGTTCATATCATATAAACACTAACATTACCAGCTGGGCAGAGCTCAGATAAGACCGTGGCCTATTATATTGTATATGACTGTTCAATACATAAGGCACCAATCGAAACATCTATGACCACTAACTGCAAACTGTCTGTAGGCCTGAGGAGAGTTATTCTAATAATTCTAATGTACCAGCGTTTCGGGATAAATAGACCTCAACGTCTAGGGTGACAATCGCTAGGTTGACATTGAGTAAGTTGATTTAAAAATGGACGACATACTCTAGGTTCACATTGACAGACGGTCAACACAAAAATGTTGGACACATGAAAAGGTCACAGTTTTTTTTACGGTTTTTGGTAGCTATGTCAACATATGTCAACATGGACCCCGTATTAGAGTACTGCGTCCCCTCGCATGGCTCTCTGCGATCACCATGCTTCGGGCACAGTGCCTCACTGCACTCCGCACACTATTATATTCCCCCCACACACTATTATATCCCCCTGCCACACACACACTATTATATCCCCCCCCCACACACACACACACTATTACAGTGGTGACCTTTTTGCATGTATCAACCTTCTGTCAATGTCGACCAAGAGTATGTCATCCATTTTTACGTATCGACCTGGTAATTTGTCGACCTGTCACACAGATGCCATCTCCCAGTATTAATACATTATTCCTCAAATGATACCAGTTTCCAGTAGGGGGGGGGGGATCCTTATATACAGAGCTGATGTCCGGTCACTGTTACTCATTCCACCAGGGACACTTAGAATGGGTGATACAACACAGACAAGTACAATAATAGCAATGTACAGTGTGCATGCCACTTGTATAAAGTAACACTGATGGCTGATTAAGCTGGAGGTGACATAAATCACCGAAGGGGGATCATGCTGCATGGAGTTTAACAGTTTGTTTAGAGACAGATAGTGTGCTGCGTCTGGCAGCCAATGGGTGGAAGGGGAGGAGTTGGAAGAAGAGAAGGGTCTTGTGATTAGGAAGTTGCTTCCTCTCTGGAAGTTTTTCCCCACCCTCCCATCCCTATATTTCTGTCTCTATTTTTCTCATTTAGGCGGCGGTCAAGAACGGTCAATTGTGTAGATGGAATGTGTGTAGATTAGTGGGTGCGCTCTCCAGGCATCGATTGTCACGAGCCATACTTCTTTGCACGGAAGATGGCTGCCACCACCGACCCGGGTGGTTGGCTGGGAGAGTTGATCACCAGCGGTGTGTGAATGCTATGGTGATCCTACCCCACCCCCTTTTCTTTAAGCTGACCGTTCTTTAGTGCCGCCACCAATATTATAGTCATAGTCTGTTGTCAAAATAAATTTGACATTCATTATTTGAAATGCCAGCACTTGTGTCCGTGTCGTTATTTTTAGATAAGTTTGGTAAGTTAAGTGTTAAGGGTTTTAAGCATGAGAGTACCGATGGTGAATTTAATGACAGCTCAGTACTGTGTCTGTGCTTTGTATCCTGCAGTGCGTACTCATCCCCCGCACTGATCCACCTTACATCATTTATGTCATCTGCAATGCTCCAGCCAAGCTGTAATGCTTTCAGTGAAGAACGAATGCATGGAATTACATTAATAAAAGTATGGTTATTTAAAAAGAAGAAGAAGAAGAAGGGCCCTGGGTGGAACAACACGATTGTTACTGGAACAGCGACTTCTTTTTCCAAGTTAGTTTCCTTTATAGAGATTCCAAGCTGAACTGGTCTTCTGATTTTCCACATAAATAGTACCAGGTTTGAAGTCTCTATGGAACGTGATTGCAGAGGTCGTTTGTAGGACAGTGGTGGGACCGTTCCATCACTGCAGCAGAAATGTCTCTCTCTGGGGAGAGTGGGGTCACTCGCTGATTACAGCATCAGCCCCTGATATTGCTAACGCCCAGAAGACAACATTTCCCGTTACAATTACAAGTATTAAATAAAAAACATAAAGCAAACTTTACATAGCACTGCACCCCTTTTCTATGCTGAGAGGATTTATCCGCACACGCACTGCAAATCTGCTCCCACAAAGTGTATGGAGTTCCTATGGTCCACCGCCACCAGCCCTCCCTCACCGCAAAGTTGAATACAGCACTGCTCACTGTCGCAAAAACCATTGAATACACCCCTATGTATTTGGAGTGTGGGAGGATGCCAATGCAAACTTAGAGACACCATAAAAACTCCACACAGATAAGGATTCAAAGCCATGACCTCAGAACTGTGAGGCAGTAATGGTAACACTCAGAACTCTATAGGAGAACTAAATTAAATGAAGTACATGTAACCAGTCAGACTAGAGACTCGCTAACATTGCCAGCTGTTTACAATTGAAGCTGACTGTACAAAATGTGCACTGGCTGGTTTACAAATATTCTTATCACTTGTTTATCCCTCTCCCATGTTAAGCTGCGGTTTGTGTAAGAATCATATAGTCCCAAACACTAATTGGCCGCAGGTACAAATTCACCGGGAAATGTAACATAAATTATACAAATGAGGCCCAACAGCTGCTTGTAAAGGACGTTCTTCTCCTAGAAACCGTCGCATCTGTTATCCCATAAATAACGTTTTGGCTCACAGTAATATCGCTCTGGAAACTGACTGGAGATTACAGAACTGATGCGGTTATCATAACATTTTAATTGCAATAAATTCATCTTAGATATTAGGTTAGACCTATCATTATGAGTTTTTCATAGATCTTATTTATCAAAAAACACAAACCAAAATGCACATATGTGCACTGTTATTATATAGAACTGCCCAGTGTTGTCACTGACACGCAATCCAAATAGCCCCACCTCTATGGCTCTGAGCCTTTTCTTCTGGCATGAAATATAATATATCCAGGACCAGACAATCGCAGTTACAACACAAATCCCGATACTAAGGGGGTTATTCTAGTTCACTCTTTCTGACAAATTCCTTCTTAGATGGTCAAAACCATGTGCACTGCAGGGGGGGGGCAGATGTAACTTGTGCAGAGAGAATTAGGTTTGGGTGGGGTTTTACTTCAAAGTGAGATCTATATTACAATGTAAAAAAAATATATATTTACCCTGCACAGAAACAAAATAACTCCCCCAAACCTAACTCTCTCTGCCCGATCTGCCCCACCTGCAGTGCAGCATGGTTTTGTCTATATACAAAAATTGCAACCCTGGCTAACAGGTGTGAATCTGGCTCGATGACCCTATATATCATTGGATATTAGCTATATAAATCTCAAATCTAATTCTCTCTGCACATGTTACATCTGCCCCCCTGCAGTGCACATGGTTTTGTCCACCTAAGAAGGAATTTGTAAGAAAGAATAAGGCCCTTAGTAATGCTGGCCACACATCAGACCAACTTTCCTCCAACCATCCAACTAGTTGGTTGGTTGGACTGAAAATCCGGTACTGTGTGCGGGCAAATGCCAATAAGCAATTTGCTCACAAACTCAGGAGAATGGACAAAAACATTCAATAAAATTGTTTAAATCAAATAGGTCCAACTACAGTACATTGTCTGAGTAACAGTTGTTGTCCATTTTCAGATTTGGGAAACAAATGACTTAATTACAAATTACATTTGCTCCTATCCAGTACCAGGTTTTTATTCCATCCGATCAACTAGTTGGATGGTTGGAGGAAAGTTGGTCTGATGTGTGGCCAGCATGTCACAGATGGTATAAGTCAGTGGTTCCTAAACTCGGTCCTGAGGGCACCCTAGTGCCCCTTTCAGACAAACTACCTGGGATTTAATTTCCCGGTTCAATTCTGGAATTTTAGAGACCTGGGGCAATTGCAGGTGCTTAGGACCTGAAAACTTAGAAGTGAAATCCTGGGAAGACCTTTTCAGACATAAGCTAGTCCTGGGTTGATACCATACTTGCCAACCTGACCCTCTCCATGAAGGAGAAAATGCTCTGTTCCTGGACTTCCCTGGTAATGTAGGATTACCATCACCTGTGGTGAAACACCTTTCTTATCAATTACCTAGCTCCTCACAGGTGATGGCAATCCAACATTACCAGGGAAGCCCAGGAACAGAGCATTTTCTCCCTCACGGAGAGTGCAAGGTAGGCAAGTATGGTTGATACGCATTCATGTGGAAAAACCCCAGGATTTTCACATATGTCCGAGAGTGGTATAATAGTCCACATTTTAAGGATATCCATGATTAAGCACAGATGGTTAAATCAATTTGTCTGAGGTACTTATTAAGTCACCTGTACTGAAACATGGATATCGTGAAAACCTGGACTGTTAGGGTGCATTAAACCCTTGAGTGTTGGGATTTGCGGACAAACCTACCAGGGCAGGTTTATCCTGTTTATCCTGCCTCACCACTCAAGGGCAGCAGCCAGTCCTGACTCCTCCCCTCCTGTCGCACCCCCCCTCCCCCCTGTTCCTGACCTCCGCCCCCACTGCGATCTTACACCGCAATTCCCATGTCATCAATAATGGTCCTGCTGTCCATCGTATCATTATAGATAGCTAATATCCAATGATATATAGGGACATCGGGCCAGATTGACACCTGTTAGCCATGCTGCAATTTTTGTATATGGACAAAACCATGCTGCACTGCAGGTGGGGCAGATCGTGCAGAGAGAGTTACGTTTGGGGGAGTTATTTTGTTTCTGTGCAGGGTAAATATTGCCTGCTTTATTTTTACACTGCAATATAGACTTCAGTTTGAACACACCCCACCCAAATCTAACTCTCTCTGCACATGCTAAGTATTTGCAGATGGTATTTTGGGGTATCGTTCCCTTTACCGTAACAACATGAGGGTGCTCATTTGCAGTGATCGACGGTAACAAGAACTTTATAGTAATATACTGTAACAGCTGGAAACGCCAGAGAGTCACTGTGGTCCTCTGTCTGTGCCTCACCCTCCTGCTAATGCAGCACAGAGAGGCAGCTGCAATGTATCAGCACAATGATGTTTACATATATGTTGAAGTCTTATGACATCAGTTGTGTTTTCCTGCCCTGTATGATTGCAGTAATCACTTCCCCTTGTGCCTGTGTTTCAGGAGATAGGATATCGCTATGGTAACTTACTCCGGCACGTTTTCCCGTTGCGGTGCAGAGCGTAGCCTTTCCGGCATTTACACACGAATGAGATGTCAGCACTCACACATTCGTGTTCACATCCGTGATCGCCCCGCGCACAGAAGTTAATTTCTGGAATGAGACAAAACAAGGAAAAGACAAAAAAGTCAAAAACAAGGAATGGGGTGAATGTGTTGTATAAATAGGAGAACGGTAAAACGAACAATGGGAACGGATTAGCTGTCCTCACTTATACAGCACCTAATGTATCCCCAATAACGTGTATTGTCCTATTGTGCTGTGACCTCAAATAAGACATTTTGGGGCAATCTACTGTGTCGTTGCCTGTTTTCAGGCGCTGTGCAATGACGTATACCGGGCAATAGAATTGTTTTAAATTTGGTATATGATCGTTGGGTCAACAAATATTGGATCAACCACTGAAGGTCAAACTGGTTGGAAGGTCCACATAAACCCAAGCATCAGGCCAAGTATGGCTAGGTCGACATGGATTTTTAACTTTTTATTTTTGATCCAACATGTGCTAACAACAGCACAAAGAAGTTCCGAGCATCAGTGCCGTCACCACCGCACTGAGCTTTATGGGGTCCTGAGATCTTGGTCCAGTCCGTCATCGGGAGATGTTATCTCCAATAAAGTGCTGGTGCATCTGCCCTCAGAACGAGTGTCTTTCCAAGTGTCTTCTTTCTGTTGTCAGCAATAGCCCACCCCAGCCCCAAAATAGGGTGAGGTACCTACTCTTTTTTTGGGAAAGGGGAATTCTCCAATATGCATCTAATGTTATGTATGTTTTTATAGGAAAATTTTACTGAATTTTGTAATTTATGTCAATAAATTGTGTATTCAACCCCCCTATAAGACATGGCTGTGTCTTAAACATATTTTTTATGGTATCTGCGCTAATACCAGTGCATTATTTTATTGTTTAAGGCAGTGGTTCCCAAACTGTGTGCCGTGGCTCCCTGGGGTGCCTCGGGACACATGCAGGGGTGCCGCGGCTTGGTGGTCCAGGACCAATTCAAATTATTAATGGTTAATTACTTATGAGCAAATCCGGTGCTGGTGGCTGTCAATCATAAAATGTGTACAAACAGAAGCAAATCCTGCCCTTTACCACATAAGTGACCCTAAGAATCACATATAAACTCAATCTAATAATTTATTTGGGGGTCTAGGGGTGCCGTGAAAAAGATTCTGATACTCTAGGGTGCCGTGAATCAAAAAAGATTGGGAACCTCTGGTTTAAGGTTTACAGTATCTTATACCCCTTTCAGACCGCTCTTTTTACCCGTTATTTTGCCGTTTTTTTACAGTTTTAAAACGGTAATTTGTGCCGTCTGAAAGGTGCAGAGTGAATTTACCGGTTCTATTGAACTGGTATTTCCAAACGGTAATAAAGCAGGGTCCTACCCGTTTCAGACCCGTTTTTTTTCATCCACTGTTTTCTATGGGTTAAAGCGGGTTCAGTGTTGTGAAGGTACAAAAACTGCATTGAAATACCGTTTAAAGACATGCGGTGTGAAAGGGGTTTTAGCTGGCAGACCCGTTTTTAGAAACGTTTTAAAATACCTGGTCAAAGCAGTTTTGCGGTCTGAATTTGCATTTCTATAAAATATCCCGGCTACACTTGCAGAGCTGTTTATGATTTATTAATTGTTAATGTAATCTAACCTCGTACTTTTAACACAATTCTAATAAAATTATCTGACTTTTAAGCAAAATATATCAAGAGGTTCTGCCGGCATTGTATGGTAAGTTCCAGGGGAGAACGTGTGATGTAATGCAGAGGAAGCCGCAGTCTGCGATGATCCCATCCCACAAAGCAACTTCCAGCCCTGGCACGGTCCTTCATGCACTTTTCTATGTATGTCCTCAAAATAATTTCTATTTACAACAATATATGTATTAGAATATATATAATATAATGTCCCTGACCCATCTGCACTCCTAACAATTAAAAAAACTGCCATTCATTAAAAAATATTAATCACCTGACCGAATATTGATGAACTGGTAAAGGACATGCATGCAGTGGGCCTGTGGGGTTGGAAACCTGATGTTTCAGGGGAGGGCTTAATAAAACATTAGGAGTGGCGAAAAAAAAACACGGAGTGACGGGAAAACGCAGGCATGCCGCATGCTGTTAGGGGAGGCTGTGTGACCTCAGCTCTGGGCCCGGATGTGCCTGTTTTCCATCGCACTGCTGAGTAAGTCTCTGGTCCTGTGATGACTTGTGCCCAGTATAAAAGTCATGCGATGGTGAGCCTGTTACGATAGATTTTGGACATAATCGTCCGGCTGCGAACTGATGTGCATCTGTACACATCCATTCGTACAGCGAGCATATTCCTTTGCAGGGGCATTGTTTTAACTGAAAAATGGGCCACTGCAAATTTGCACCCGAGCAATTAGGTCTGTATTACCCCCCATAGTCTGATTTGTTGGTAATATGGAGGGCACTATCATTTTTCAAAAAAACTACTATAATGTGGCACTAAATGAGATGAAGGGCGCACAACTGTGGCACAGTATGAATGGGGGTGGGGGGGGTGGGGGGGCACTGTAATGTAACAATATAAACAGGGGACACTGTGTGGCATAATGTAAATTGGGGGTACTGTGTGGCATAATGTTTGTTGGGGGTACTGTGTGCCATAATGTAAATTGGGGTCACTGTGTGGCATAATGTATATTGGGGTCACTGTGTGGCATAATGTAAATTGGGGGTACTGTGTGACAATGTAAATTGGGGGTACTGTGTGGCATAATGTATATTGGGGTCACTGTGTGGCATAATGTAAATTGGGGGCACTGTGTGGCATAATGTAAATTGGGGGCACTGTGTGGCATAATGTATATTGGGGTCACTGTGTGGCATAATGTAAATTGGGGTTACTGTGTGAAATAATGTAAATTGGGGGTACTGTGTGGCATAATGTATATTGTGGTCACTGTGTGGCATAATGTAAATTGGGGGTACTGTGTGGACTAATGTAAATTGGGGGTACTGTGTGGCATAATGTAAAATGGGGGTACTGTGTGGCATAATGTAAATTGGGGTTACTGTGTGGCATAATGCGAACTGGCGCCCCTATAATTTGACATTGTATACTAGGGAACTACGATGGTTCGTAAAATGAATGAAGACGCTACCATAGTTCTCTATCACTATTACGAGGCATAAAATGAACAGATGCGGAGAGGTGACGCAATGAATAAACGGAATATGGGATATAAATACTTACTTGCGCAAGTTTTTTTGTCTGGATTAAGTGAAAATCCTTGTCGACATCTACAGTAATAGGATTCATCGGTGTTGACACACTCATGTTGACAACCGTGACTAGACAACGCACAATAATCTGGTCCTGGGCAAAATAAACATGCATATATTAATAATGTACTGTGCATATGGTATAAACATACATCAATAATGCATGGCACAGAGATCAATGCGAATTGTAGCTGGTCTTTGTTTCTCTAGATAGCAATCGATCAGATTTCCCTAGTGTGAAAGTAACACTCGGCAGGAGAACACTCTGTAACTATACAGCAGAACTTGGCTCCAAGAGGGTAGGAAGAAATGAGTGACTTTGATTAGAGTGCGGCGGAACAAAATATCAGCAGAATAACAGTGTCATTGTCACATTCCTTCCCTAGTTTAAGCTGACACAGAAAATCCCAGCAGAAAGAGAGGATGCTGTCGTTATACTTACTGCGGCAAGTTTTCTTATCAGGATTCAGAATAAAACCAGGGCGGCACTGACAGATGTACGAGTCGTTAGCGTTAAGGCATTCGTGTTGGCAACCGTGGGTCCCAAGGGCACAATAATCTACAACTAGAAGAAAACAAACATTTATTTTTATAAACTCTGTATTTACAAAGGCAGCTGTAACATTGTTTATTTTTATAGAATTTTGGGGCTGTCTGGATGAAAGAACAAGGTAAAAGACGCTTAGAAATTTTGGGGGGAAGCTGGTCTGGCATTGAATCATCGATGGTCGATGGCAATTCCTACTGCTGGTGAGCTGTATAGAACCCCACTAAGCTTAAGCTCTTCTGTCACCAGTGTGCATACAACAGGGAGTACAACTGTACATTTTATACTTCAATAAACCAACACCACTGGTTAAGTAACTGGTCTGTTCCTAGTTTGAATAACCCACTAGTGTGCGCCTACATAACTCTGTAGTGTTAAACAACAGATACGGGGCTGACAGTACATTATTAAAGAGGTGAGCCAGGTGAGAGCAGACCGATGGACTGAGACGACGGGTAATAGCATTTACTGCTAACAGCACCCTGTAGCATCTCAATGCTCTCTTTAGGTCTACAAATTCTGCTATGTTTTTGAGATGTTGATATCATGAAAGAACTCAACATACTGTACCCACATACTTTCCCTATGTACATTTAGGAGCTGATTACGAGTAAAAGATAAGTGGCAAGACAGACTTTTTTTCATTGGTTTCAGCAGACCACTCTAGACTGTAAGCTCCTTGGAGTAAAGCCCTCTTCCCTCCTGTTCTCACAGCCCTCTTCTCTCCTGTTCTCACAGCCCTCTTCTCTGGACACTTCAATTACAGCACACCTCCTCAACTACCATCTACTGTATACCTGCATCGCTTGTCACTTGTGTTCATTTATCTCTACCAATGACAACCTGCACCTGGCAGCGTGTGAACACCATCTCTGCTTCACTACATCCCAGCAGGGCCGGCGCCACCACTAGGCAGCTCTAGGCATTTGCCTAGGGCGCCGGCACCTGGAGGGCGGCAGTTCGCCCCTTACCCCCAGCGAACTGTGTAAAAAAATTGCTGCCCCGGCGTTCCTGCAGTGCTGGGGAGGTAAGGGGTGTCCGTGCCGTAGGGGTACCTGCGGCACCGTCATGTGTATAAAGCTAACTAGCGATATGCGCGCGGCGGGGCGGGAAGCGCTAGTTATTTGCTATTCACTACAGGGACCCCGCCGGCCGCAGCCAGCTTTATACACATCACGGCGCTGCAGGTACCCCTACGGCACGGACACCCCTGACCGCCCCAGCACTGCAGGGACGCCGGGGCAGCAATTTTTTTACACAGGTATCACCCCCCCCTCCCTCCCCCCGGCACCGGGGCGCCCCCACCCCGACTCGCCTGGGGCGCTCCGGTGCCTTGCACCAGCCCTGCATCCCAGCTGTATTGTGTACTAAGACTTGTGCTGCTATTTGTTACCTGTGCTCTGTTTCAGTTTTTTAGTTACTATTATGAATTGTAATACCCAGTATTGTTCTATATGTGCTATATGTACTGCGCTACATACTTCTTGTGGAACCTTATGAATAAAGTGTAATTATAACATTAATACCACGCATGCACCATAGAAGAAAGGCGGTGACTAAGGGTGAAATGTAATGGGATGAGAGATTCCGAAAGTGAGAGATTTGGTAAGAAATCTCCAGGTTTTTAAAGCGGCAATCATTTACACTTTACACGCAGTGTAAATAATTGCCGCTTTAAAAAAACCTGGAGATTTCTTACCAAATCTTTCACTTTCTGAATCTATCATCCTATTAAATTTCACCCAAAGAGTGGATGGAGTTCACAATTACATATGGTTTATCCATCTGTTGGTTGACTGCCCCAAAATGGGCAGTAACTTGGCGGCATTCATATGATTGTATACACAGTACACAGTTGGATTCCCGTATTAACATAATGTAGTATGATGTAGGAATCAGGCAACCAGCCAGATGGAAAGGCAACCGCGGATGTGTCCGGCGCCGATTCCGCTGCTTACTGTGCCAAAGTCTAAGTGGTGAATTGTGGAATACCATTCTGAGAAACTGCTGATTTGTTTTACACCATATGGTACAGGTTGAGTATCCCTTATCCGAAATGCTCGGGACGGTTTTTGGATTATTATTTTTTTACATACTTACCTGGTCCCCCCGATGGTCCCACGGCGTCCCCGACATCCTCGGCGTCCCCCAGGATCTTCTTCAGTGGTCCTAGGGGGCATTGCGCGAGTTTGCAGCCGCGCACCCTTGCAATGCACTCCTGGGACCGCTGAAGATGCTGAAGAAGACCCTGAAGGCCGCCGTGGACATCAGGGGACATGGTAAGTCTGAAAAAAGGGGCATGGAAAAAAAAAATCTGTAATATTGTAGAAACCACGTTTTGGGAATATTTCGGACAAGACATCTCTGGATACGGGAGACTCTACCTGTATTGTTTACAATAAATATACTGACTCAGCTGCAGACAGGACTTACTGGTGCAGGACTTCCCATCTCTGGCCAACTCATAGGCCTCGTAGCACTGGCACATAACAGATCCAGGGGTGTTCACACAGATCTGCTCACAGCCATGTTTCTCTGTAGCGCACAAGTCCTCAGCTGCAGATGGGAAACATAGAAAACATGCACTGTAAAGGCAGCATTGTAGCTAATACATCACCTTTTACAATGTTAGGTTGTTCTCGCGGTGACTGCCAGACCCGTCCTTGATTATTCCACCCAGGACAATGACTAATAACCGGACAATTCAAACAATCAAAGGAGAAGCCCAAACACAAACTTAAGCCTCAGTTTTAATGGGGGGCTCCACAAATGACAGTTACATGCGACTATAGAGAGCAAATCTGTGCTAGACCCAAGGAGCGGACATACATGGAGAACCGGAGATGTCACATAGCTTAGTCAGATCATGGGTACTGCAAACCAGGCTGGATTTACACTTAGGGGGTATTTCAGGCCTGCTCATTAGGCTGCGTTTATTCGGACAATAGTTAAATGGTAATTAGCTCAGCGCTCACCTTCTGTATCCGAAATCAAGACATATCTGCTGGTTTTACAGAAAATATGTAAATTGCACAGTGTGTATGCCCACTTATTGGAGAATGCAATGTCCCATTGTGTATCCTCCAGCAGCCTGAGGGGGGCGCCGTACCACCAGAGAGGACCTTGGGACACCAGGGAGCTATAATTTGGATCACCAATTTCCATCACCTTACCCTACTGTGTATCCTCCAGTGGCCTGAGAGGGGCGCCGTACCACCAGAGAGGACCTTGGGCCACCAGAGCGCTACAATTTGGACCTTACACAGATTCCTCCAGCGGCATCACATCAGGAGACTGTGTGAATAGAGAGGACCTGTGTCCCCTTTTCCATCGTTAACATCCATGGACAGTGACCAAATATCCAGCCCCTGGTAATATTTCCATCCATCCACCACACCAGTTATATAATTTGCAACCTAATCCCCAGGAGTGAGCATTTCAATCAGTTTTTAAAATATATTGTATGTATTATTGTATTATTTGTTTTTACATAAAACACTTTTACTTTCATTACAAATTGTGTCAATCATTGTAGTAAAATGGCGCTCCTCTCTTTTGCATTTCTTTTTTCCTATGGTAGAACAATTAGGGATTGACTACCCCTAAACAGAGCAGCTGCCTTTCTTTGAAGACCAGCTCATACTCTCAGGCGCCCTTGTCTTTGTCTCTAACGGGACTAGACCTTTGTTTTTTCCCTTCCATATCCATCTCAGATATGGGATGGTCCCAGTGGCATGCGAACTTATGCGAATTGCGAATAGTGGGCCGGCATACTACCATTCGCAAGGGTGGATCTGGTTCACTAGCAAGGATGCGAATTCGCATCCGAGTGAATGAGCCAGAACAACCCCCTAAATCACCCGTCAGTCAACATAGGATTCAACCATGTAGCCTCAACCAAGCCATCCAATAAAGAAGCACACTGGAAGGTGTGACAGATGCTAACTCCTCCTACAACTTCTGCCACACCAGTTGACCTTGTAGCCCCTATTGTGCCTGTTATCCCTGACCTGGGTTTTAATGATAAATTATAGCAGCGGAGACTGAATAAAGAGTCTGCAATTCTGCAGTATGTCCAAACCTCTTGCTCAGTGATAGCTCCACTTCCCCATCACTGGTGCAATCATGAATTCAAGGTGTAGGAGTTAATGTAGGTGCAATCAAGATGTGGACATTACTGCTGATGCATCAAGATGTGGATGTGGGGTATTACTGAAGTACCATAGTCAATATGTGCTGCAATGCTACTCTATGAAATGGGTACAGAGCACTGCAAACTATAATCAGGTATGTGGCATAGTGGAATAGAGAGATAAGGATCCAAGTTTTACAAGTGATGTCCTGAACCAATACCCAATTGCTTTGCTTTGCAATTTGATCTGTACCAATTCAAGGCTCCATGGGAAGATTGAAATAACCCCACTTACTGCTGCAGGTCCTCTCATCGGGGTTTAAAAGGTATCCTTGCTTGCATCTACATATGTATGAGCCCGGAGTGTTGATGCAGAAGTGGTCACAGCCATGGGTGGTGGTAGAACAGAGATGAGGAGCTGGAATAAAACATGAACAATACTGGTGATGAAAGCGGAATAAAATTCAATACAATTCTATGTGTACACACTAAAGGCCCCCATACACTAGGGCGACTTGTCCTTAGGACAATTCGCCCCCGACTTCCTCCTGAGCTTCCCCGGCTGCTCCCCGGGGGAGCTTGATTAGATTGGCACTTGATGTGCCATTTTTTACATGTGATAAATCGTCTCGATTTATCACATGTAAAAAACCCGGGGAGCAGGGGGGGGGGGGGGGGGGGCTACAGAGCAGGGCTGCTGGTGGGAGCAGGGGGGGGCTGGGGACACTGCGGGGGTGGGGACACAGGCGGCATAGAGCCGGGAGCTGTCAGTGCTAGAAAAAAAAGCCTATACAATGAATGGGCAGCCTGTGATTGGCTGAGCGCTCTCTCAGCCAATTGCTGACTGGCTGAGAGAGCGCTCAGCCAATCACAGGCCGCCCATTCATTGTATGGGCCTTTTTTTTTTTATTCAGTACTGACGGCTCCCCCTGCCCGGCTCTATGCCGCCTGTGTCCCCCGCAGCGTCCCCAGCCCCCCCTGCTGCCTCTACCGCCGCGCCGCCCCACTAGGTCCCAAGTCGGGTGGTCGGACGTGCAGCAGGTCCGACCACCCGACGCAGATCCGATGCGCACGGGACCGCGCATCGGATCTGAGGGGACATCAAAACTAGCCGATTTTGGTCCGATTTCGGCCAGATCCGACTGATCTGGACGAAATCTGACCAAAATCGGCTAGTGTATGGGGGCCTTAACACAGGACCAGGACCAGCGGCCGTTCGTTCGCACAGGGACTGATGTTGTGTTACTGCGCATGTGCATACATAGAGTGCGTGCACCCACTGGGTAAACTCGGATCGCTGGGTGCACGTACCCAGGACAGCGGGCGAGGGACGAAGAGGGGCATGTGGCGGCCCCATTAGCATATGTGAATGCAGCATGTTTGAAAATGTGACAGTTAGTAATGACTACAGCTGTGCACCAGCTACAGTAGGTGAAAACTTGGACCATTGGTAGATCTCGAGGACCGGTTTGGCCACCCCTGCCCTAAGTTAATTAACAAGCCAGCCAGTCATCAGAGAGTTTGACATGACGTCATGTGTGTGTGTGTGTGTGTGTGTGTGTGTGTGTGTGTGTGTGTGTGTGCTGAGGGGCTTAAGCTTACTTATGTATCACATGGGGGGCCTTAAGCCTTGGACAGAGATAAAGTGGACAGAGATAAAACACCAACCAATTAGCTCCTAGCACTCATTTTTCAAACAGACTGTAACATGGCAGCTTGGAGCTGATTGGCTGGCAATTTAGCTCCATCCACTTTATCTCTCCATAGTGCATAGACCCCTTAATCTTTTCACTATCCATGTTCCTTAAAATCCAAATCAGCTGTAGTCCCTACCTTCAATGTGGCTGCAACTCTAAATAAACACTCCCCAAGCTCACATTATATTCACTGAATCGTACATGAGTGCAGCTTACACAAATCAGTTAGCACTATTTCCCGACCATTGACTTAAATGCGCTCGCCCGTTTATTATGGTGATTTAGATTTACATGCATTACTAAGCTTATTGGTTATTTTAGTTGAAGTTGTATCTTCAGTCCAGATTCTGGCGTGATTCCATAGCGGGAGTTAGCTGTAAATCATTATTTAAATCAACCACAAATCCCTAATGCTCGATTCCCATCTTCTGAAATAACAGCCGCGATTTCTGTATCACAAAAGGGATTCTTGCGGTTTTTGCGGCACTGCTATAAATGTCGTTCGAGGGAATGGCCCAACTGTTACGGTACTGTGCATGGGATCTGTACTGAATCCCAGGACAGACCTCCCATACTTGGGGTTAGTTACTGTCAAGAACTCAGAACAATCTCTTCGCCATGAAAGTATTACTGTACATGCACAGTGAATATACTGAAACATCTCAGTCTTGTTAATCAAGCCAGAAGACATTTTTTCGAACAATAAACCAGCACCAGATGGTTTAAATGGTTGAGCAGATGTTTCGAACTGGGAACTGAATACAAAAATGCATTTATGAAAAGGTGGAACAGAAAGATGGCAACATTGTTTTTCTCTTTGCTCCATACCATGGATAGAGAGTAAAAGTTAGCAGCGCACCTGTTGTCTATACGCGGAAATATGGCAGCCATTTTGTTGGTTGAAGCAATAAAGGGGGAATCCAATTTGTGAATTCAATTAGTGGGGTTAACTCTGCGTTAAAATGCAACGGATATCTGAGGTAATTAATGATTGAGGTGTTTTAGTTTCATCTTTAAATTCAATTTATTAGAAAACATTTAGATGTCATCATCTCACATAAGGCTTGTCATGATAAACTCTGGCCGCTCGTTTCATAGGCCCACTGCCCACGTCCTCAGACTGTTTATGTCAATTTATGAAAATAAATTCCTTTAAGATGATGTCTCCTCAATGTGATCAGGTAAAAAACACAGGGGAAGATTTATTAAGCTCTGTGAAGTGATAAAGTGTCTGGTTTTTATCACCAGCCAATCAGCTCCCAACTGTCATTTTTCAAACCAAGCCTGTAACTTCACAGGTAGGAGCTGGTTGGTCGGTGATAAAAAACAGACACTTTATCACTTCACCGAGCTTAATAAATCTGCCCCACAGACACAGAAAGGAGTCAGACATTTTATTGGCTGAAACAATAAAGGGGGTATCCAACTAGTCTAATCAATTAGCGTGGATTACTCCGTCCGTTAAAACCCAGAGTCCTCAATAACAAGAACCCTCATCCATTCCTTCTGCATTGTGCATGGAATCAATGGGTAAGTGCGCATTCACCCAGCTATTACCGCATGCGGAAAGCTCTGGGAGTGTAACCTGGAGCTCTTCACATCACTGCAAACCCCACAGCAAAATGTCTCTTCCCAAATAGTCTGACATATGTTCATATGTCACAAAGTATTAAAAAAGTTAAAGTGGAATGCAAATTAGCTGTGCCGTTGATTTGACCACCCCAGATTCCACGCAAACTTCTTTCTGTATTCAGAAATCAGGCAGTCCAACTAAATTAGGGACTATTAGGAGACATCCATTACTGATAAAGGTCTTCCTCCCTGTGTATGAGTTCCTCCTAGTTCCCTCTGCTGCAAGGACTTCAAAAGTGGGTAACAGATAGGGGGTGCCGGAAGCGTTCCCGACAGTCAGGATCCCGACAGTCATTTACCCGACGTCAGGATCCCGACTGTTAAAACGCCGACAGCCGGGTGCCCGACGGCCACCTGCTATTTTCCCTCATGGGGGTCCACAACCCCCATAGAGGGAGAATAGAATAGGTGGCTCGCATAGCGAGCCACCGTGCCCGCAGCATGGCGAGCGCAGCAAGCCCGCAAGGGGATTTTTTGCGCTCGCCATGCTGTCTGAGTACAGGCAGTAGGGATCCCGACATCGGGCTAATGACTGTCGGGATCCCGACTGTCGGAGCCCCATACCACACCCCAGATAGGAAGGGCGCCAGACTAGGCTCAGCGTTTTCTACTTCTAACAGACAGCACCAACCAGGCTGATGGCATGAGTTCACTAAACACTAACATGTGCATGCCGCCAAAAAAGGAAGAACTTCCTGTCTGAGAACACTGTTTTTTTAAATAATGTTTTTAAAGAATAAAAAGGAGGACAAGAACTTCCACAGATATCCTTGACAAAGGACCAGCAAAGGGAAGCGACTGCCTGAAACAGACGGGAGCCAAACTTCCGGTCACGGAGAAAGCCGCCAGAGCCGCTTACAACATGGTGCAGCTGGTCCAGCTGCAGATCTGTCCGCTGCAGCTTGAAAGAAGAAGCCAGAGGTGTAGGTAAGCTTAGGGTCAGCTAGCATACCTCCCTCAACATAGTGCTACATTCAAGCCAGACGGACCGGCCTCTCCGACTTCCCACATACCCCAGAAGCGTCTGTAAACATAACTACGCCTGGAGCACAGTCCCTGCTCAGGAGATTATCAATATTGTTTACTGCAATAATATTTTTAACCTTTTTGTTTACAGGCATGCACATTCACATATATTTTTTATATTTTTTATAAAATTATAATCACATTTTTTACAACTATTATCCATAAGGTTCATACATGTCCAGGGTTACTCCAGACAATCCCAAATTCCGGACGGTCAGTAATCTTGGGCTCGTTCGCACGGGGATCAATGTTTCTTCTATGCACATGTGCTTGTTGCGTGCGGCAATAGCGAACAGATTGTTTGCTGGGTGCATGCAAACAACCTTGTGGGCATGGGACGGAGAGGGGCGTGGGGCTGCCCATCACCATATGGGAACGCCCAGCGTTTAATGGGTGTTCCCATGCTAATGAGGCATGACGGACAGACAGGGGGCGGGCAGCTGACATCACCGGATGTCCGCCTACTCCCCCCCGGTCAGACACGCATCTGTAAGGTTGCTCTGAGGCAACTTTACAGATGCATGAGCCTTCGCCATCATTCGATGGTCGGCGACCATTGAATGATTGGGGCGGATCTCACCAGGCTGCGAATGCCCGTGTGTGCGAATTTTCCTTGATGGCCAGCCACCATTCGCAAGGCGGGGTTTGTTGGACTTGCAAGGCTGCAAATTCGCAGCCTTGCGAATCAACCAGAATAACCCCCAATGTCCATTGTTCTTTGAATATGCTGCTCTCTGGGCATGTGCTACCTGCTGGTGAGGGGACCTTTCCAGCACCCCTGCTTAACAGCAAGATTCCTTGAAAATAGTAAATTGGGTACTTGTTTCCAAGCACTGCCACAATCGCGGGCATCGTGTACCTTTAAGTTAAGGTACACGATGCCCGCGATGGACCCGATTTCCTTTGAAATCAGGTCCATTTTGCCGGCAAAGGAAAAATCGCGGGCATCGCGTCGGTCAGGACCATTAACATTGGCCCCGACGCGACCGACGCGATGCCCCCGATTTTGCCATAGGCTTCAATGTTAAAATATTTTTTAACATTGAAACCGGGAGCATTGCGTCGGTCTTGTGCCATTATAATGGCACAAGATGAGATGGACTTGATTAAGTCCATCTCACATAGTAAAAAATGTGAAATGGGCCAATATGACCCATTTCACATTATATATGGCCCCGTCGTCACCACACAATTTACGTGAACCCGAAGCGTGGCGAGCGGCGGCGGTGCGCGTCCTCCGACCTTTTCATTCCCCTACTATCCACGTCGGCGTGGAGTTGAGAATATAAAGTGGCGACGCGTATACCTGTGAAGTTATACGCGTCCCCTCGCGGGGCTCGCTGCGCTCGCCACAATTTATATTCTATACTCCACGCCGACGTGGATAGTAGGGGAATGAAAAGGTCGGAGGACGCGCACCGCCGCCCCTCGCGGGCTCACTGCGCTCGCCACGCTTCGGGTTGGCGTCAATCGTGGGGTGGGGTTTACGGTGTAAAATTGGGGGTGTAGGGAATATTTTACATTGAATCAAATGTAAAATCGGGTCCCAGGGACCCTATTCACATTTGATTCAATTAAAAAATCGGGTCGGTCGCGTCGCATGCGACCAAATCGCATGCGATGCGACCGACGCAATTTTTCCGACACGACCACCCCGATGGAAATCGTTGTGGCCGTGCTAGGAAACAAGTACCGTAAATTGTATTTAAATCAAATGGAGACCACTGAGCTGCACACACAGCAATAGTATGTATCCAGGACTACTGACAGCAGTGCAGACATTACTGCCATTCTCTGCAGATACACAGACAGGTATTACCCTGTTGGACTCATTCATGGTGGATATTGCAAGTCTTGCCTGCTCTCTCCTAGCCCCCTCCTGGAGACAGGTGCTGCTTAAATGGAACTAATGACACAAATAAGTCTAATGGGGAGATGTTGCTGAGCGATCTGAGCAATGTAGATGGCTGAGTGGAATCGCTCAGCACACAGGGCATGCACAAGGCTGTCCTGTGATAAAATCCTGCTCCTTCTTTGATTGCTGGCCGTACGCAAGTTGATGGACAGGATTCCGGCATTTGTGAGTGGTAGCCGGACATTTCCTGGTAGTGTCAGGGAAAAGCATGCCCAGGTGTTTGATAGGGAGTCATGTGGACTCAGCTCCTGCCGTATCTGACTGCTTCTGTCGCAGCCGCCGCCCAGGGTTACGAAATGACTGTACGCAGACTGCAGCTATTTGCCAATCCAGCTAATTGTCACAAGCCATGCTAAGCACAGGGCAGGATTTGACTCTGGTTGGGCGGCGTATACCTGCTCACAGGGCTCTGCAATTTAGCAACCATGCAGTCAGGTCTGAATAACCCCCATAGTTAGAACGGATCAGTACCTTATACCAATTATGTAGAACCCATTAGTCTTTGCATTAACAATTACATATTTAAAACAGAAATCCCGGTGTGTTTTGTAATACAAATCACTGTTGCAGACGATAATAAGATTGTTGGTATTTACCATCTTCCTCTATTATTTTCCTTTTCTTTGTAAGCTGGTAATAATAATTTAAGATTATGGAATGTCATGGAAACTCCAGTCATGTCATGTAAGGTGCAGAGAGGCTTTTGTATGCCCCTCTGAGCTCTCCTACTATCCCCTGCCTGTGCCATCACATGAAATGCAGAGAGCTGTGAGTCTGTGGGAACTAGGAAGATGTATCAAAGCTTGGAGAAAAATAAAGCCGAAATAGGTAAATGGTTATAGGTATCAAAGCTTAGAGAGAGATAAAGTGGAAAGAGACACACTTACAGAGAGATAAAGTACCCACTTCTAATGGTCATTATACAACTTACCACAAAGTTTATTCTGAAAAACAGATGTCAACGTTTCAATCTGGCTGAAATTGGCCACCAAAAACACATGTTCCTCATGAGGTTCACTCCCGATAGACATCAAGGTTGTCATGTCTACTCTGCCCACGCCAATGGCAAATATTAAAATTCCAGAATTCCTAGCTTTGGCTGAAATCTCAGCCACAGGATCCTGCGGTCTGCCGTCAGTTACAATCATGGCAATCCTTGGCACATACTCGTTTACGGGGCGTGCCCCCTCAGCCTCGGAGAAGGCAATGTTCATGGCATATTGGAGGGCCAGCCCAGTCATGGTGCCTGTAGCAAGGTGCATCATCCTCTTAACCGCACGCTCAATGTCAGATTTCTGTGTGTACGTCTTCAGAGAGAATTCATTTTTCACCGTGCTCCCGTACTGCAGCAGACCCACCCGGGTGGCATCTGGGCCAATGTCAAGAAATTTTAACACCGTAATCAGAAATTCTTTCACTTTTTCGAAGTCGTACGGACGGACACTTCTGGAACTGTCGATGATGAAGACCAGATCCAGGGGTTTACTCCGGCAAGCTTCCTCTAAAGGGAAACAGAACATTGTTAGCTAAGGGTGGTTTAGCAATGAGGAAAGGAGACACCGTTATGTTATCTGCACTCATTTAATTACATATGATGGGGCTTTTGTACCAAGCTCGGAGAGAAATAAAATATCAGCCAATCAGCACCTATCTTTCATAGATATATTGACACAATCACATCACCAGGCCCCAATACCACCAACGTTTGCAGCATTCCTCCAACCCCGACCCCCTTCCAGTGTGACGACCTGGCTGCCCCCAAGGTTCTCAAGAATGCAATTATGTTTTTTTTTTTTACCTAAATGGCCACAATCACAGGCCCTAAAAGTCTGGTCCTTGATCACTATCAACATCTAATTGAATATTTAGAGCTGTGGTCTGGGAAAGTTGGTCAGTCTGGGTCGATGTGTTCTGTCCCTTCCCAACTATGTGAACTTGCTATCCCGGCTATTTCTGTTTTGTCTGTATCATTGGAATGTTGGGATTCAGTATGAAATCCCGGCGGTCGGGATCCCGGCGTTCAAAATCCCGACGCCGGAATCCCGACCGCCGAAATCCCGACAAGGGGGGGACGTGGATCGCCCCCCCTTGCGGGCTCGCTGCACTCGCCACGCAGCGGGCCCGGTGCCTCGCTACGCTCGGCACGCTAATTTATTCTCCCTCCAGGGGTGTCGTGGACACCCACGGAGGGAGAAAGTGTCGGGATTCCGGCATCGGGATTCTGAACGCCGGGATCCCGACCGCCGGGATTTTAACTGCATCCCGAATGGTGGGTCTTTCAGATTTGAGCACACAAATGTATGTACATACGTATGTATGCATGTATGTATGTACAGTGTATGTATGCAATGGTGCGAATTCGCAAGTCAACCAGAACAAGGCCCACTGTTAGATAAAAGTAGGGGGCTTCTGTAAACATGTCTTCAGTGCCCTTATGAGATAAACATCCCTTAAAATGTGCTTACAAAACTCAGCTCATGCAGTTGGCAGTAGGGGGCCTATAAGGACATAACCTCTTGATTTTAGGGTCACGTTCCAAAGACAAGAATATTCTAAGAGAGTAAAACAGAACTGCGTATTAATGTGCTAGCCTGCGTAGAAGCCAGCTGTAGCAATAACCGCACTCTTCAGCGAAAAACTCTTTATCCAGATAGAAATCTAAACTCCGGGTTTTCAATGCGTATTAAATATGATAAAAAAAATAGACCAGTGATATAACCACGTATTATAGAGATTACAGGGAATGAGAAAGGATTATGATAAATTATTTGAAAAGTCCTTTTATTAAAGCAGTCCCTTGGGAAGCTAAAGGGAAGTTTTCCTGTGGGAAAACAGCATGAGTACATAAAAAGGGAAAAACAATATGGGGGTTATTCTGGTTAATTCGTTCGGATGCGAATTCGCATCCTTGCAAGTCAACCAGAACCCACTCTGCAAAAGGCGGTGCGCCGGCCCACCATTCGCATGGCGCATATGTTGGGCATGGCATGCAAGTGGATGATTTACATAGACATCTATTTGCATGCCAGTGGGAACCTCCCAGATCTTTCGGTGGTGCGCACACGCATATATATATATATATATAAGCCATAGGGCACCGCAAAACTAGGAAAGATGAGTGCCGATGTTTAGTATATATATTATATATATATATATATATATATATATATATATATCCATGCAGATCGAACAGCACACTCCTCACAAGTATCCAACTGCCAGGGTGCCACAAACCAGAAAGTCCCAAACTGTATTCAGGTGCTTCCACAGAATATCCACATAGAAATAATGGGTGCACTCACCGGACTTCATCCAAAATGCAGATATTTTATTTACATACCACAGCCGATATTTTCAGGTGACAGTGGGCATGGTCAACGTTTCGGTCTAAACATAGACCTTTGTCAAGACCCCCTTACTCCTGCCTCCACCAGTGCACTGGTGGAGGCAGGAGTAAGGGGGTCTTGACAAAGGTCTATGTTTAGACCGAAACGTTGACCATGCCCACTGTCACCTGAAAATATCGGCTGTGGTATGTAAATAAAATATCTGCATTTTGGATGAAGTCCGGTGAGTGCACCCATTATTTCTATGTGGATATATATATATATATATATATATATATATATATATAGTGACTCTCAGGTCACATTTATATGCCAGTAATCGCCCACATCCTCGGGCGATTACCATGGGAACGCCCAGCATTTTCATTGGAACACCCATGCTGGGCATTACCATGGATGAGTACCCCTGCCCTCCAGTCCACGCCCCCCCCCCACCCCCCACTGGCCGCATGTGCAGACGCTAAGCATCGCCCCTGTCCAAACGCATATGGACTACTGAGCGCACCTGAATAAGGTCCTATATACACGCACACATACACACAGGTGTTCATTGTAGGTGCTTAACGTGAGCCAAAAGTGATCAAATACACATAGGGGCCAATTCAGGATCGCGCGTTGCGATACGAATTCAGCTGTAGCTCCGATGGTCGGGGTTTGCATATGCTCAAGCGCATTTCTGCGCATTTGCAGACCCCGGCACCGAACGACTTCGGCAAGTTACATTCGCAAGGCCATTCGCTGCGGGGAGGGAGGGGGTGTGGCCTGCAGGGGGCGGGAGCAGGGAAACCCCCACCTTTTTATGGGCGTCCCTATAAAAATGTTGGCGTCCTTGCTCGGGGTGGGCAGCTGACACCCCCCCCACACACTTTCCGATGGAAATGAAATCAGAGAGAAATCATTGGATGGTCGGCGACCATGAAATTATTTCTCTCCCTTTCCGCTGCAATGGGGGGATGTGTTCGCGTACATCTCACATGGCACCAAGGGGATTCAGGGTGTTCGGCCACACCGCGTTTATGGGCTCGCTAAGTAGCAAACGACTGCTGCGACTTGTTGAATCAGGCCCATGGTTCATCTATTTAGTTCAAGTATTTAGGTTGATACCGTAAAAAAAAATTCCTGTTTATTTGTATATCCGAAATCGCCGTAACAATAAATATCAAACACTTATGTATTCACCCGAAACTAACCAGGACCGCACGTGCTGGCCGCACAATCGCACCCATTGCCTACTGACTTTTCTGTCTGACAATTGATTCCATACAATGAAATTTTATAAAGCCAATTTGATTCATAGTTTTGTAAATTTTGTTGATTTTCATACTAAAAACTATTTTCATAGCTAGCTATATGACCCCTGAGCAGGACCTCGTGGGCATCCATGTGTCACACCGCCTGCATTTGCTGCATAATCCGTTTGTCTTATATACAGGATGACATCCCCCACACATCTTATAGCAGAGGACAGTCCTGATTTTATTAGACTGTGCCAATGTCCTCCGATCCGGACAGAGGGGTTGGGATCATTTGGTCTACAGCATGATGATCGACAGTCATTAGGTCGACACTATTAGGTCTACATGGGAAAAGGTCGACATGGGAAAAGGTCAATATGGTTATAGGTGGAAAGGTCGTTAGTTCGACAGGTCATTAGTTCGACAATGTCTATGTCGACAGTCAAAAGGTTGACATGGGGTTTGTCACTGTTTTTTTTACAGTCGACATGGACACAGTTTCAAGTGCACCGCATCCCCTCGCATCACTTGCTGCGCTCGCAATGCATCGGGCAAGGTACCTCGCTGCACTGGGCACACTATTTTATTCTCCCACCTCGCCCTAGTGGATGGTAGGGCATAAAATGGCGCCTGTGGGCACATGTCGGCTCAAAAAACAGTGAAAAACGCCATGGCGACCGTTTGACTGTCAACCTAGACATTGTCGAACTAATGACCCGTTGAACTAACGACCTGTCGAACTAATGACCTTTCGACCTAGAACCATGTCAACCTTTTCCCATGTCGACCTAATGACTGTCGACCATCATGCTGTAGACCAAATGACCGTATCCCGGACAGAGAAGGGCCAGAAAGTACCTCTATTGATTGCGGCTTGGGGAAATCAGCTGCAGGGGACGTAGGCGCACCCACAGATTGCAGAGGCCAGTTAGGTAAATAATAATAATATTGGGGGTTATTCAGAACTTATCACATGACTGCTAATTTGCAGAGCCCTGTAATCAGGTAATGGCCGCCCAGCCAGAGGGAAGTCCTGCCCTGTGCAAGCCTATGAAAAGCTTGCGAAAATATTGCATCCCTGCAATTAGCTGTGAATACAATCGCAATCACTCAACATCTACTGATTTTTCCAGTGTGTGCAGTCTGTGCGTAGCCCAGGACTTACTCGGCCAGCCAGTGCCATAGGAACAGTCTGATCAGAGGCGGAGCAAATGTCACAGACCCTCCCTGGAAAGGCCTGGTCACACCTATGTTTTTCCTGACACTCCCAGAAGTTGACTGAGTGACACCCACAAATGGCAGCTTCCTGTCAATCAACTTGCATAGGGCCAGTGATTATATTTTATTGCAGTACTATGATCCGTATGCATGCTCAGTCATTAGATAATTGGATATTCTCCCCATACTTGCGTGGGTTTCCTCTGTTCTAAGTCGCAAATGTCTGTCTGCCATGTCAGATCTGTAATGTAAGAGAAACACACCTGGTCCCTTATTCTGGTTCACTCGCAAAGGCAAATTCCTTCTCAAATGGACAAAACCATGCTGCACTGCAGGGGGGGGGGGGCAGATGTAACATGTGCAGAGAGATTTAGATGTGGGTGAGTTATTTTGTTTCTGTGCAGGGAAAATACTGTCTGCTTTATTTTTACACTGCATTATAGATATCACTGTGAAGTTAAACCCCACCCAAATCTTATTCTCTCTGCACGAGTTACATCTGCTCCACCTGCAGCGTACATGGTTTTGTCCATTTGAGAAGCAATTTGGCTTTGCGAGTGAGCCAGAATATGGGCCATATTCCGCAGCACTTTTCACTTCCAGTGGAGCTTACAATGTATATTCCCTAACACAGGAAGTTGAAGTTTGGGGGTAATAACCGGAAGTTATCTGGGAGTGTCAGGGAAAATGCAGGCGTGCCCATGTGTTATTATGGAAGGCATGTGACGTCAGCTCCAGCCCCCATCTATCGCAGAGTTGTGGAAGGGTCATGGTTACACACAGACTGCAAACAGTGGAAAAAACATTTGAAGGTGAGTAAGTTGCGAATGGATTGCAGCTGTAATCAAAGAATCATTGAAAACTAGACTGTGGAGGCGTGTCCTAATCACGGAGGTGTGGCCATGCCCTCTTTTTTAAAAATACTAGTTTTGTGTGCCAAACTGAACTTGGGGGCAGGCAGAGAAGACCTCACCACAGCCCAGCACACAGTATCATGTACTGCGCTAGGAAGAAAGGCTATGACTCACTAATACCCCTTTCACACCTGCCACCCGGCATTTTTGAGTGCCGGGTCATTTTGTTGGGTACAGCCTGACCCCAAATTCATACCACCCGCAAATTACCGAGTTAAAGGTTTTCAACCTGGGAATATGCTGAAAAATTTTTTTTTTCTGTGGTGTGAAAGGGTCAACACTGGTCTTAAATCCCGGCACTCTGACCCTGGTCAAGAGCAGGGTCGGAGTGCTGGGATTTAAGACCTGTGTTGACCCTTTCACACCAAGAAAAAACCCGGGTTTTTCACCAAATTCCTGGGTTGAAAAGCTTTAACCCAGTAATTTGCTTCTGGTGTGAAAGGGATATAACAAGTAAGAAGGGGGTCCATGGACCCAGGACCCTCCGACAAGTCCAGATCTGGGTAATTAGTACCCTTCTTCCCACTGCAAGTACCACTGTTTGAAAAAGTCAATAAAATTACAGAGTTTACAACATCAGTTTTGTTGCTGGTTAAATGCTGATTTCTTACAGAATGTTTCTTGCCAAATGAAAACCGTATGCTCTGGTGCAGGGCTCATAATAAAAAAGGATGAGATTATCTCTGGCAATGAAGAAGAAAGCTTTATCCAGTTCTTTCAGTGCTTCTCAGTTTTTCTCATCTCTGTTTCTCTATGTAATATATTAAATAAGGGAACAATTATCTGCCTGAGTCCTAGTTCAAGGAGCAGAAAACAAAATCAGACATACAAGGGGTTAGCAATATGTTTTCCAATGTGCAGTGCACAGGTAGAGTGCTGTAGATGTTATATGACTGCCTGCTTGTAATCTGTAATCTCTGAGTAAAGTTGTTTAGAATACTAAGGCACAGAACCGTACATAAGTAGCACTGCACACATCAAAGAATTCCACATGTTCACTTCCTTTACAAATAGCAAACTCTTTGTGGAGCTCAACAGAAGCCATTGGATAGCCATGATCTTTTACAACTATAAGACCGGTTTGCAACTTCAGTCAGTGAACTAGAAATTTTGCGGACCCTGCCCAAAACAATCCTGATGCCCAACCCCCACACATTTAATATACTATTTTTTTAACCTAAATGCTTGTTGCCAGGGGTGCTCCTTTACAGGAGTTACATGACCGTTGCTAGGGGTTTCATGCTCATTGCCAGGGGTTACAGTACATGGTCGTAGCAAGGGGTTTCCTGCTTATTTTCAAGGGTTTCTTATTCAATGTCTGTGGTTATTTGTTACCAGTGAGTTACATGTTCGTTGCCAGGTAGTTACATGCTCATTGCTAGGGATTTACATGCTCGTTGTCAGGTGTTTACATGCTCATTGCCAGGGGCAATATATATTGCTACCCGGAAACTGTAACTTCTGGGTTGTGATATAGGACCTCTAGCATCTATCTGTCCAGTAGGATCTCTAGCATCTATCTGCTCCAAGGTGGTGGTCATTTTCAGCATATTCCATACGGAGAGCAAGAACCATTGGAATCTGCAGAGACCATGCACCCCAACAGCAGTGGCTCCACCAAGCTACCACTTGGGCTGCAATGCCATTGTTACACTACTGACTTCAGTAGTGTATTGACTGAGCGTCAACCTGTGTCCGCCATCACCAAGGACAACTTTGCTACCGTGCAGGCCATAGTTTAGGTGGAACTCCTGGGTGACTATGACCCAGTTAGAGAAGGAGATATTCATCTCATTGAGATCCATTCGCTTGACACTTCAAAAAGCTTGGCCTAAGCAAGGTTTCAGCATGCTGGTTACCAATCAGCTAACATGAGAGCAGGAGGAGGCTCGTAGGACATGGTGCTGTAACATGCTAGCTATATTTGATGGTTTGGGAGCACATCAGTGGCCATAAATGCTGGATCTACAGTTTTGGCCAACACAAAAGAAGTCGACCCAGTGGATCCTAGTTGAGTTGCGCTGCAAGAGAAGTTCTGATGTGAGAGCAACCTGGCCAAGCAGATGGTGACCAAGACTAGTCATGTAGCTACTGTACCACAGTGCAGCAGCGCACTGCCTTTGGGGACTGGAACGCCAAACAATGTCTGCCGCAAGTGCTAGAAGCCATTTCTATGTACCAACCAGGAACTCACTCTCAAAAAAGGTGCCCTCAAGAGAATGGGCCTGCGCAAAAGTAGTGGAGTTTCTGGCTCATGAACGCATACAGGAACTTGGTCACCCACCAAACAGAGCAGATCTGTATCCATGTAACTTCCTTGTGTTCCCACAAATAAGGTGTAAATCAGGCAAAAAACAGCTCTGAAACGGGTAGGACACTGCTTTTTAACCGTTTACCAAGTACCGGTATTTGTTAAACGGGTAAAGCACCCTGGAGCTTTCACACTGCAGCTCTACCCGTTTTAAAAGGCTAAAAAAAATGTAAATTTACCGTTTAAGAGCTGCAGTGTGAAAGGGGTATTAGATAAGAAACAATCACATCTAAATGTGGAATTCAATTTGTTGTCGGAATTTAGCCCTGGCGCTATCCAATTAGCCAATTTGCCCTGAATGCAGCTTGAAATAAATCCCTGATAAGTTTTTTTTTTTTTCGGTGCCAAACCCATTTTTACATGTAGGTCTGGGAACATATCCCCATTTCTATGGGTTAATACCTGTTAACAGTTAATTTACCGGGAAGAAAAAGGTGCAGTAATTGAATTGTCAGAGGCTACCACCTTTTCATACCCAGTAAATGAATGGGGCTAATTCCCCCCTAAAACTCTCAGCACATAATATTACACCTCCCGCCCCTGTCCTGTAGTCCAACATGGTTTTACCCAGGTGCAAGGTTACTTGTGTTTCCCTGCGGAATCAGGCACCTGTTTAATGGAATGAGATAATTTGTTTTCCAGTTAACTTGTGACTACAATGTGACTAAAAAATATCAAAATTAAAAGGTATGTGACAAGGATCACACACGATGAAGAGTTTGTTCTTTATTTTTCAATGCCCACACCCGGCCTATTGCTTGGGCGTCTAATCCACCATCAAGAGCAAGATCACTCTGCCCTGGAAACCCTTATATCAGGAGATCACAGGTGCTGCTGATTACACACCTGGTCTCTTAGATAAAGGGCAGTTAGGAGATGATTGGCTGGTACTATATCTCACTCCCCTTTATCAGTCTCCCCCATGGTTATCCCTCAAAAGAACACATAATCCTTTATCCAGGAAAGACGGTTCCACACGATAATTATATCTAGCTATAATATAATAACTCACAAATATGACATATAAACTTTATCTTTATTTCCTAACTAGCTATCATACTGAAAAACACGCCTGACATGTTTTATTAGACATTTGTGACTTGCCAAATCCTTAAGAACCAGCCAAAGAAACATTCTTCAATTTCTCTTAATAACTTGGGTTTGCGCCATTGTACCGTGGTCATGGATGATAAATTATGAAACTTTTGCAGAGCAAGGGTTATGATAACAAAGCCGTACAAATACATTTAGAATAAGCAACACATTAAGTATGTGGTTTAACAGGTTTTCGGAATTGTCTGAGGTCCAAAGATGTTCTTCCATCTGCTTCAGTGGTTGGTCTTTCAAACACCAACGGTAGACTTATAATGTAACATCTGTATGACGCCCCCAAGCACTATCTGCACTGACACAGAGCAATAAACATCTTGTCTTATATCTAGTATCCTACAGATGTATAAGATGTGAAGGGTAAACTTATTTCTAACATGTTGTAAAGGCCCAAGCAGAAACCAGAACATGAGGATATCTCTGGAGTGTCTAGGTGGAGAAAGGAGAACTTGCTGGATTAAGGATAGCCATCATTTAGTTACATTTAATGCTACCCATACACTTATGCGCAGTGGCGTAAGTTCATCCCAGTTGCCCGGAGGCAAGGTAAGTACTTGTGCCCCCCCCCACTAGCTCATTCAGTAAGGTGTCTGTCTCCAGTAAGGTCATGGGTCTAATACAGGGTGTGACACTTGCAAAAATTATGTTAGAAGGGGAGTCAGCCACAATAGCAATATCAACTGCTTTCAATGAACAGATTCAAACTCAAAGGGAAGGAGAGGTACCCCCTTGGGAGCAGGAGCCCGGTGGCAGATGACTCCATTGCCTCCCAGAGTTCTGCCTCTGCTTATGCGATCGGATTCGATGTGACATCGAAGTGCAATGCAGCCCTCTGATTGGCTACGCTAGTCCGCCGCCCTCTGCCCGCCCTCTCACACTCCGCCCAGCAGTCCCTCCGGCCCCCTCTCCCAAAAACCCACGCCACCGAAAGCGTTCCCTCCGCCCCTCACCTGGGGATTGCATTCAAGCAATCGCATGTGATTAAAAATCACATGCGATCGCACAAAAGATCTATCAACACAACATTCGACGGTGTACATTGCGTCAAATGGTCCCTTATAAACGCAGACAATCAATCGATTAATGCACCATATGTGGTCGAAATCGAATTATTGCATGCAATTTCTCACAAGTGTATGGGCAGCATAACACTTTGAAGTTCTCGATGGAGATTGTGTGTTTTCATCAAGAGAAAGAAAAAGTCTTCCCACATTCCTAGATGCCGATATCCACCAACTGATTGTGAAGTCCTGCAAACAAGTGTAAATCACAATGCAGATTTTTCTACTGCTCATAACAGGGATACAAAATGAGTAGACAACCCCTCGCACTTTGTCCTCACAAAGCCACCATGGATGAGGGAACACTGTAGGCAGAGGTCAAGAACCAAAGAACCAACCAATCAGGTGCTGGCCGAACAGTCATGATGGGAGGGGTCAGAGTTCAGACCAATTTTCCTTACATGCCTCCATGTTGACATAACTTGTATCACTCTTCTGTTAGATAACGTTCTATTGAGCAGGCATTTAGATGATGTTAGTCACCACTGGTCCCTTTAGCAAGTGTGCAACTGTTATGTTGCAGGGCTGACGTTCACAGACATATCGGGAGAACAGACCTGCTGTCGATATATTGCCCAGTTAATTGACCAACTGTTACTGTATATCGCTCAATGTGTACCCAGCTTTAGAAACAGATAAACCCCACCAATCATACACCTGCCGGAACTCCATTGGATCACACCAGTAACTAAATCCAAACACAACTAACCAAGCCAACACCTACATTTAAAAACCCAATCTGGCCCTGGCCTGTCATTTAGAAGCCCTCCCGAGAATTATACCCTTATTTTTTTTAAATATCATAAGCAGGCAAAAGTGCTGTGGCTTTCAATAGGAAAGTCACAACACGCAACTGACTGGCAGTTATAATAATCTGCATACTGTATGTGCAGGTAAAACATTTAACTTCTCTGCCCAGGGACTGTGTCGGGAGAATGGAGAAAGGTGGAGCCATTGCAACCAATGCTATTCCATAAATAAACAGCAATAAATTCTATCTACTATTACAGGGACACAGTATTTTGTTACATAGACTCTTTCCAGGATTGAGAGACGCCTCTAAAGTCAACAAGGACATGAGACTCTTCCATGGACGGGATGGTATATTTTGGCAGGGTAATGATTTTTGGATAGAATGAGTGGAATCATCACCTCATTATAAATTAATCACCGTTCTGCATTCAAAAAGGAAGGCTCATTCTGTCAACAAAATAAAAAAATCCTTAATATCAAGCGTCTGATCAGTCAAATGACTTATGATCTAAGTAAACTTGATAATTGGTCGAGAGCATGGCAACTACAGTTTAATGCTAAAAAATGCTAAATTATGCACTTGGGACTCAAAAACCCAAAGGCTCAATATAGTATCAAGGGTACTATAATGGAAACTACTGAGGAGGAAAGAGATCTAGGAGTCACTATTTCAAGTGACTTAAAGGCAGGAAAGCAATGTAGCAAAGCAATGAGGAAGGATAGTCAGATGCTTGGTTGCATAGGGAGAGGAATCAGTAGCAGAAAAAAAGATGTAATAATGCCACTTTATAGGTCATTGGTACGACCTCATCTGGAATACTGTGTCCAGTTCTGGAGACCATATCTTCAGAAGGATATAAATACATTGGAGAGTGTACAAAGAAGGGCAAATAAAATGGTGCATGGCCTACATCACAAAACTTACCTGGATAGACTAAAAGATCTTAACATGTATAGTTTGGAGCAGAGAAGGGAAAGGGGGGACATGATAGAAATCTTCAAATATATTAAGGGTTTTAACATAGTACAGGAGGGAAATTTTCTTCAAAGGAAAGGAAGTAATAAAACACGAGGACATGCACTGAAACTGGAGGGAGGTAGGTTCAGGGGAAATGTTAGAAAGAATTACGTCACAGAAAGGGTAGTGGATAAGTGGAATAGCCTCCCATCAGAGGTGGTAGAGGCTAAGACAGTAGAACAATTTAAACATGCTTGGGATAGGCATATGAATATCCTTACAAAGAAATAAGGATTAAAAAGGGTTGAGATTACCTGAAGGATAAAAAAGGGGCAGACTAGATGGGCCAAATGGTTCTTATCTGCCGTCAAATTCTATGTTTCTATGTCTGTCACAGATTTTGTAACAAAGCGCTGGTGATATTTTTGTTGTTTTTATGTCTTGGCACTAATAAGTGTTACCTACAGTGGTGCCGTTCGGAAGTCCCAGGAGGACAGTGATGCAAGTGTACATCCATCAATCTCAGTTACCATATGTTAAGGTGCCCACACACAGTGCTATGCGCACCCTGCTTTTTGTACTAGATCGCATCGCATCTAGTTAAAAACGCATGCGATACACTAAAACACTGTGCATTTTGAACCTTATTCTGGTTCACTCGCAAAGGCAAATTCCTTGCTTTGGACAAAAGCATGTGCACTGCTGGTGGGGCAGATGTAACTTGTGCAGAGAGAATTAGATTTGGGTGAGTTATTTAGTTTCTGTGCAGGGAAAATATTGGCTGCTTTATTTTTACACTGCAATATAGATCTCACTTTGAAGTAAAACTCCAACCAAATCTAATTCTCTCTGCACATGTTACATCTGCCCCACCTGCAGTGCACATGGGTCCTTATTTTAGTTGAATCGGACGGATGCGTATATCGGACAGGAACCGAGTGTTCTTAGCCCCGCCTACCGTACGGATCGCTCACACCGTCCAAATGCGGTAAGACGCTGACCGAACGGACCACGAGTGGATGTTTCATGTGAACAACTCCCCCATCTGTGGGAACCTCCCCCATCCTCTGATGGTCGCCGACCATCGAATGATGGACCGAGTGGTCAGGCAGCACCAAGTGCTCCAGACCACTCGGACATTTTTCCATATGAAAGCAGGGATATGGGCGGGCAGCTGGCATCCGGCTATGTCAGATGTCCGCCCCCACACGTGCATCATGGCCGTATTACCATACGTACGCCCAGCGTTTTCATGGGAACGCCCATGAAACGCTTGGCTTACGCATATGATAATTAGCCCAAACAGCCCTTCCCGCCCCTCTCCACCCCCTGCTGGGATGGTTCCGTACGATCATTTTCTGCACGGAACTCAGGCCGTGTTCGTACGTGTGAGGCGTTCACACATGCGCAGATACGCCTCTGCACATGCGCAAGCACCAACCATTGGCCGTCCGTCTGCACTCGGAGCCATCCGACTCAATCAGAATAAGGGTCATGGTTTTGTCCATTTGAGCAGGAATTTGCCTTTGTGAGTGAACCAGAATAAGGGCCTTGATGCAAAGCAATCTAATACAAAAAGTAAGGGCAGCACATCTTTTTTATACTTTGCGATGTGCGTGGGAGTGTGCATCACATGGCAAGGCAAAAACGCACCGTGTATTGCCACCTTTGCACTGCAACGGGAAACAGTCTCTGCAGTTCGGTCTTATTCATTCTAACTAGTAATCCATTGCAATTACATTGGATTTTCACCATGCAGCAAATCCTTAAGCAAAATATTCTGCCATGCAGAAACCAAATCCTGACCTGCATTTTTAAATAACATAGGACTGTTTTAAATAATATTAGTATAGTATTTATGTTGACATTCATCATGTTGTCGGTGATGAAGTGTTGACACGGTCATTTCTGACATATGTCCCTGGTGAATTACCTGCCGTAGCGAACAGGTATGAATGAGGCCCCTAGTTATGCCCAATTGCTCACTTTGTTGGTTTACTTGCAAACATGAATCAGGCCCAATGTCAGGAGTTGACTTACTTAATAATTCAGCATGAATTTCGACTTCCGTTTGTCCACCTGATTGTCGTTTCACTGCCGCCTCTGCAGCCAGAAGCAGCACGGGGAGCAGGACCCACGCATTCGTAAGGCCCATGTCTGAAATAGAAATGATCACGGATGAAATCCACATACAGTTACCATTACCAATGACCAAGTAGCTGGAAACCCTATAAGGCACATACTGCATAAGAAGACATGGGGTGAGATTTAATAGACTGCAATTTTTAGACTTTTGCAATGTTCTATAAAAAAATGGGCGAATTTGCAAATTTTCCAGAAATCGCACATTTAATAGGATGTGAATTGCGCTAAAAATCGCAGATTTTGACCTGTCGATTTTTTTCTCACACTTCAATTTGCATCCAGATGTTTTCCCATTATAAAGTATACAACTTGCAAATTTAAACGTTACCAAAAATCGCAAAGAAATAGACCAGGTTCTGACAGGCAAATTTGACAGGACCATGCACAGATCATTGGGATCTGTGCATGTTTCTGCCTTAAAAAATGTGTAAAAGCTAAAATAAAAAAATAAAAAATTGGAGTGGGATCACCCCTCCTGAGCATAACCAGCCCCGGGCTCATTGAGCCGGACCTGGTTCCAAAAATACAGGGAACAAAAAGCCAAGGGGTCCCTTGTATTTCTGAAAATAGTCCCGGACTCTTGGACCGGTCCTGGCTACAAAAATACAGGGGAAGAAAAAACTGGGGGCCCCCCTATATTTTGGAACCAGCACCGGGCTCCAACAGCCCTCGGTGTCATGCCACAGCCGGGGGACACTTTTTACGTAAGGTCCCCCGGCCGTACCATGCCTACCGTGGCTGGTCAGCCCTGGATGAGGTACCTAGCGGAGAATTGCACTATAGAAGCACTCTGCCCCGATTGGCTGTAGGCATCTCTATGGAAGGATCATGGGCAATAGGTAATAGCCTGCAATGTGCAGACTGTTCTGGAATTTCTGCAAAGCTGACGACACTTTTAAAGTGGCAACCACTTACAGGATGAAACCAGGTCAGTTTTGCCTTGTGAATGATTGCCGCTTTACAAATATGGGCAGACTCGTAGAAATTCATGGAGAGACTGCACCGACTTATTGCCCCATATCTAGCCTGGCAGGAATGGCATAGAAGCGGCATTTTGTTCCATCATTGTTTTTGTTCTATTGTTAGGAGGAAAGGGGAAATGGGAAATCAGTCTATGTAGTCAATATCCCATTAACCCTTTCAGGTCCAATGTCTAGTCATGCTCAACAGACCTAGCGCTAGTAGCAGATCCAATGGTGAGCCACTTTAAAATAAGAACATTAAAATCGTTTAACATTCAATGTAGAATGTAGAAAAAAAATACAATTAATTTAAACATTTAAACCAAACTGTTTGAATTGCAAAAAAAAAAAAAGAATTTGCTATTTGTCCAGTTTAAGAAAAGCTCTAGTGGTAACAAAACTCATGTGACAGCCGCCGGAGCTGGAGCCAAAATGGGGCGTGACCAAATCCAGGAAGAGTGGTCACGCCCCCTCTAGGGAAAAAAAAAGAATGTAAAAAATTATGCTCAGCATAGGAATGCAACCCCACATGCTGCATAGGGGTGTATTTGTCCCCCCTCACCAAGGCCTGGGAAAGGAGTCCCTTCTCCTCTTATTGTACCTGCATATACTGTTGTAATCCTGTCTTGGCTAATCTTCATTGTAGGCCCACCCATTTAGAATAATGCTGTCACTCTACAGAGGGCTGTGAGGGTAATATGAGTCCTAGATGCCATTCAGTGTGGCACTACCCTACCCCAAACCCCACCTGGATCTTCCTTTTCTGGCATCTCCAGGAGGAAGCCAGAGATAAATTGGCAAGTATGTCTCATGCTGCTGTAACCTTAACCCCTTACCGACGCAGCATGTTTTTGCCTTCCTGACAGAGCCCTTTTTTTCAAATCTGACATGTATCACTTAAGTGGGGATAACTTTTTTTTGCTTTTACTTATCCCAGTGATTTTGAGATTGTTTTCTCGTGACACATTGTACTTTAAATTAGTGGTAAATTTTGGTCAATACAGTTGTTTTTTTTTTGTGAAAAATACCAAAATGTCGTAAAAAAATTGAACATTTTGCTATTTGCAAAATGTAAAACTTTCTGCTTGTGAGACAAATAATCATACCACTCAAAATAGTTAATAACTAACATAGACCATATCTAAACTTTATTATTACATCATTATTTCAACTTTCTTTTATTTTTTTCTGGACACTAGGGGGCAGCAGAGTCTAAATTTTACACATCACACAGTAAACGCTGCTTTTGGCTGTTCACGTTTGAACAGCCAATCGCAGCGATCGCCCATGGCGGGGGGCATCGCTGCCCCCCTGGGCAATGAGGGAAGATGTCTGCTGTCAGGGACAGCAGACATCGTCCCTCTGTCACCGCGTCTCTAGACGCGGTGCCACTTTGAAGTCATGACGTACATTTACGTCATGTGTCGGGAAGTACATCCCGACCATGACGTAAATGTACGTCAAATGTCGGGAAGGGGTTAGAATCCCAGACATTTCACGTAAGTAGGCAGCAATGATATATTGTAATATAGAAACAGAAGCAGAAACACTTGCACAACAACAGGATCAAACATTGGGACAGATGTATTAAGCCTTAACAAGAAACGGGAGGGGGATAAAGAGTGATAAACGTCCAGCCAATCAGATTCTAAAAGTCCTTTTTCAAACGGAGCCTGTAACATAAAAGTAAGGAACTGATTGGCTGCTCGTTTATCACTCTTCATCACCCTCCACTTTATCTCGTTAAGGCTTAATCATCTGCCCACTGTTACATACATACACAGGCACACTAGAATAGAACACACCAAGAAATAGACCCATGTCTTGGAATTGTCATTGCAACTGGTTCATGAATGATTCTATACTGGGCAGCGGTACACAGTTGCTAGTAAGGAAATAGCGGGCCGATTCTGGTTCACTCAGAGTGAACCAACTTCGTCCCCTGCCCCGATGGTTGGGGTTTGCACCTTGGGGATTTTCAATGTCGCTGGGCCATTGGCGGTGGGGAGGGGGGCCAAGAGTGGAATTGGGGTGGACGGGGGCGACGCACGGACATGGAGACATCCAGCCTTTCATGGGCGTCCCCAGGAAAATGCTGGGCGTTCTCACGGGATTGTGGGCGGGATGAGGTGTGCTGGGGGTGGGCGGCTGATGTCACATGACGTCAGCTGCCCACCCGTCTTCGTCCCACTGCCCGCAAATATAAGTAAGCGACCATCGAATAATTTCTCCTGCGAGTTTTGCAGCTTACCAAGTCAACCAGAATCAGGGCCTGAGTGCAGATACACAAAAAGCCACACTTTTAGAATAAGAAAACCTGAGACTTCTGTGCAACTTTAAGAGGCAGAACAGAGACGTCATCCCTACCAGCTGCTATATCCATCTTGTCTTAAAAGTTTTAACAGACCCAACATACAAAGAAGTTATACAGTAGTCGTCGACAATGAGGTCTTTGGTGGGCAGACTTAAGAGTGAAAAAAATGGACAAATTCTATCCTAAACCTTTGTATAAACACATTTACCCTGCGATTTGCTGGTGGCGATGTTTGCCAATATTCGAAAACTAAATATTTTGTCCTGGAACCAGTTTAAGGAAAATCCTTCTCAGATTACAGGCCATATAAAGCGATCAACATTTGTCTATTTTAATGGTCCCATTAAAACGGGAGTTCTTTGCAAACTTGGAAGCTGTCCCTTAACTTCTTGGCAAGATCATTTACACAACTTCAAAACAAATTTACAAAGAGTGCAAACCTTAAACCACAAATTGGACTTTCCATCCCTGTGTCTGCAGACATTAAACGGTCAAGCTGCTGACGAAGGGCAAACACGGTATGACCGGTACGGCTGGTGGTGGCGGCTGGGATTCCGAATGCTGCATAGGAGCCTAATTTCATTGTTCGATCATATAGCACATTACAGCAGTGCCGTGTTTATGTGGTAACATTGGCCGAAGGAGATATTGATCACCCGGTTTGTGCATCAGCACCTGGAACGGATTTCTCTCTTCCCTTCTCTGTTACGTACATAGAAATTCGATCTACATATGTTTATGCACGTCCATCTTCTGCTAGTCAAGTACGCACCCTCAGTACCTAAGGGGCCTGCCATTCCGCCCGGGTAATTACTGGCTGTCGCTTTATACATCTTGTACATGACAGTTTTCTGTGAACAGTGGATGCTTATTCCCCGTTAGGTACTGTACGATGAGTAATGTAATGAAGACAGCTGACTCATCGCTATACTGAACCAGATCATCAAGACGGATCTTTATCCTGAAGGGATGGATATAGTTTTATTTAGTTTTGTCACCAAGGAGGTGAAGGTGCCCAGAGAGGGCAGCCCAAATGTAGGAAACCCTGTGTTATATCCAGCAGTAGTTGTAACAGTGGAGCTGTAAACGCTTCTTAATTTTCTCTGGATTGTGCAGCAACAGTACTGGGGCCGCAGGTAGAGTAATTAGCGCCCCCCACTGTATCCACATGCCCCAGACTGCTGTGTCAACTAGTCAGTGGTGATGTTATTGTTCCTGCAGTCCAGGGAATATAAAGAAGCGATAACAGCAGTGCTGGCCAAATCGGTCTTCAAAATCTACCAACAGGTCACATTTTCAAAACCACCTAGCTGGTGCACAGGTGTAGTCATTACTACCTAGTGTTCCCGCTAGGCTGTTTTAGCGCCCTGCCCGATTTTTAAAGGGCAAAATGCGCCCTGCCCCATTAGCAGCGCCCCTCTAAATCAGCCTGCATTCTGCCCGCCGGAGTGCCCGGGCCGTCGCATCGCTGAAGGGGGCTTGCCCGGCCATGGCTACGTCCCGGCAGCTCAGTGACGTAGTCATGGCCGGGCAAGCCCCTTCATCGATGCGGCGGCCCGGGCACGCCTCCTGGGGTGTTGCGGCGGCCCGGGCACGCCTCCTGGGGTGACGTAGCGGCCCGGGCACGCCTCCTGTATTGATGCGGCAGCCCAGGCACGCCCCCTAGCGTGACGCGGCAGCCCGGGCACGCCCCCTTAGCGTGACGCGGCGGCCCGGGCACGCCCCCTGCCGTGACGCGGCGGCCCGGGCACGCCCCCCGCCGTGACGCGGCAGCCCGGGCACGCCCCCCGCCATGACATCGGCGTGCCGGTCCGCCAAACCAGCACCCTGCCCCCCATAATTCCTAGGGGGAACACTACTACCTGTCACATTTACTAACATGTGCTGCATTCATTCCAAACTGACACATTCTACAGATCCACAGGTTGCCTGGAAAACATGAACTGTTAGTAGATCTTGAGGACCGGTTTGGCCACACCTGGTTTACAGGTACAGTTTGGGGTTTAAGCTATACTGCTCCCCACACATAGTTTTGGACTTCCCTGCAGCCCACCATCACTGGCGTATGTTATTTTTGTCTATATCTCCACATTATCATCTCCTTCATTTAATCATTTATCATATGCGTCTACAAGCTTTAGAATCCCCTTGTTCACCGATGCCTCCAGTCCACGGATCCAGTTGCTGACTGAAAGCTCCAACTTATCATCATTTCCAAAACATTTTCCTGCCAGGAAATCTTTGAGCTTAAAAGGTTAAAACCACTCGGAGCCAGATCCGGACTATAGGGTGGATGATGGAAAAAAACTCCCACCCAAAATCATGACAAGAGATGGGCTTCCCAGTCAGTCTTCATCATGCACGTTTGCTTATCCATTATAGAACATTTCACAGAATCATTTCTCACATCACCAAGCATCTTTACAATACATTTCGGCAGGTCTCATTTTCAGTGCATTTAAGAATCAAATAACAATTCATAAATGAAGGACTTTGGAGGTTCGTAGAGATCAGTTTAACAACACACAGCATCGCCAAACACAAGCATGACACCACGCCACTCACAGGTGACAGGGAGACCACCTGACAGGTGACAGGTTGGGAGACCACCTGACCGGGTGAACCGTGTCAGAAATGTATTGTTACTCTCTGTATTACCCTTGTACATTGAAGAAACAAAGGTAGAACAGTTATACCCCTTTCACATCGCATCTAATTACAAGCCGGTTTGACCCGATAATTGGTGTGATGTGAAAGGGATTACTGTGTCCCGAAAACGGGTAGCAACACGGCAATAATAACCGGTAAAAAAGCAGAGTTCTTAGCGATTCTTCGCCGTGTTGCTTGGCGATGTGAACAAGTTAAACGGGTCCAGCAACCCGTTTCCTGTTCACACTATGGAGGAGGCAGCGCTTGAAGCAGCGCCAGCTCTAAAGGCTGCCTCCTCCCCCGCCCCCGATGACACGCCTACTCCCTGCCGCACCCCCGGATGACGGCAGCAAACCGGCAATAATTCCAGTTCCCTGTTGGGATGTGAACATCCCAAAATGCAGGGACGCGCACGGACTGAATCGGTTCAAAGTCCCATCGCGAATATTCATTTTGCGATGTGAAAGCAGCATCACTGTAAGTACAGTATTCAAATTCTGACGTGTTCCTAGCAATGAGCGGAAACCTCAGGGGGTCTTTAATACAACACTAATCGCTGTATTTAAAATCTATTAATCAGTGCTGACCGAATCCCTCCTAGTCCTGAAAGTGTTGAGTATCTCATTTCAAATACACAGCTGCACATCACACGGAATATTAGGTCAGCCATAGGATGAGCTGTAGGGTGTGTAGGGTGGGAACAAGCACAATTACTACTTCGTTCCTCATACATGTGTCTAATCCAAAATGGCGTATACTGCTGTACGTGGTATTCCTCTGCCTGTTATTTAACCCATTGTATTTTTCATTGGGAAATTAAGTATGTAATTATAATTCTGTAATTTTGGGCCTGATTCATAGTAGTACATTAAGGGCCTAATTCACAGGTGTGCACAGGTAAGCTGTAGCATTCAGATACCTGATTATGGGGAATCTGCAGCTGTGCAAGCTCCGGGCTCCTCATGCGCAGAACAGGTCTTGAAAAAAAGTGAAAACCTCATGTATATATGTGCCTACCTTTTCATGTCAACATTTTGTCTCTGTTGACCTTTACCATGTCGACACAAGCAAAAGGTCCACATTGGAAAAATGTTTTTATGTCTACGTCGCATGGCTCGCCGCACTTCGGGCACTGTGCCTCACTGCAGTCAGCACTCTATTATATTCTCCCTCTGTGCCCACTGGGATGGTAAAGTATGACAAATTTGTTCTCAAAATAGGCAATACTGTTCCCTGCAGGAGCGGCAGATGTAAATGTGCAGAGAGAGTTAAGGCCCCCATACACTATGCACCCAAGGTGGAGAGAGCGTTAAGGCCCCCATACTCTATGTACCCAAATTCACCCGATTGCAGTGGATCGGGCCGAGAAATCAGGTGAAATTGGCCCAAATCGTATACGTGTGACATCTGACCCGATGCACATCGGACCGGAGTCAGAGTTTGGACCTGCAGAACATAAGATTAATGGAAATCGGACCAATCACCCGCGATGTATCACGTCCGATTCCGTTCGTAGATGATTGTCAGCGCTGGCACACACCTATCTGCATGTGCGATCTCCAAGCGGCGGGTGGTGGGCAGCAGGTGGCGGAAGGAGATATAAAAAGATTCGGTACTCTTTACCTAGAACGGCGCCCGCGATCAGAATCACGGGCGTCGGGGGTAAAAAATTGCGGTCATCGCGGGCATCGCGGGTAAATCGCGGGTACATCAAAATCGGGTACCCGCGATGACCGCGATTTTCCCATAGGGAACAATGTTAAAAAGCCTGATTGACCGCGATTTTACTTTAAAATGCCTCAATGCCCGCGATTTTCCCATAGGAATCAATGTTAAATGGGCTACAGAGCCCAAATAGCCCCAATTAACCCTTAAATGTCCCCCCAATTTTTGTACGCCACCCCACGATCCACGGCAACCCGAAGCGTGGCGAGCGCAGCGAGCCCGCGAGGGGCGGCGGTACGCGTCCTCCGACCTTTTCATGCCCTACTATCCACGTCGGCGTGGAGTTGAGAATAGAATAGTGTGGCGAGCGCAGCGAGCCACCGAGCCCGAAGCGTGGCGAGCCCAGCGAGCCCCGCGAGGGGACGCGGATACCTTCACAGGTAAACGCGTCCCTTCGCGGGCTTCACAGGTGTCCGCGTCGCCACGGACACCTGTGAAGTCCGCGAGGGGACGCGTATAACTGTGAAGGTATCCGCGTCCCCTCGCGGGGCTCGCTGCGCTCGCCACGCTTCGGGCTCGGTGGCTCGCTGCGCTCGCCACACTATTCTATTCTCAACTCCACGCCGACGTGGATAGTAGGGCATGAAAAGGTCGGAGGACGCGTACCGCCGCCCCTGGCGGGCTCGCTGCGCTCGCCACGCTTCGGGTTGGCGTGGATCGTGGGGTGGCGTACAAAAATTGGGGGGACATTTAAGGGTTAATTGTGCCTATTTGGGCTCTGTAGCCCATTTAACATTGATTCCTATGGGAAAATCGCAGGCATTGAGGCATTGAATGCAAAATCGCGGTCAATTAGGCTTTTTAACATTGTTCCCTATGGGAAAATCGCGGTGATCGCGGGCATCGCGTCGCGGCCGTTTATGTACTGCCCGCGATGTCGCGATCACCGCGATGGGCGCCGTTCTAGGTAAAGAGTACCAAAGATTCTCCTGCCCCCGCAGCTGCTGCAGCTCCCAGGTAGTGTTTACATCCACCTTATATAAAACGGCTGCCCCAAACGGTGCCATTGATAGAACTGTAGGTGTTGGTTAAACAATATTGCAGCGGAACCAGAGAAAATGGTCCCTGAATCAAAAAACTTGACGAAAAAACTAATGTTCTGTTTGATGCTGGCACAGAAGACAATGGATTGAACTTACTGAGACAACATTGGCAAAACAAATAATAATAAGAATAAAATTAGAAATGAGTACAGAGGAATTTACTTGTCTCAAAAATGCAACAAAGCAAATATTTTAATTAAATGAAGATGACTGTATCTTTAGTTCTGCTGTAGCATGATCTGCTTATGGGGCGTACACACGGGGAGATTTTGCTGAGTGATCTGAGCAATGTAGATCGCTCAGCAAGATCGCTCACGTTTGGGGTAATGCACCACTATCGCCATGGCCCCTACACACTATCGTGTTGATATTACGTCAGTGATGACACAACTTGAATGTCGACCTCCCATCAATGTCACTATTGTGGTGTCGACATTCTGAACGTGCAGCATAATTGAACTGTCACCCATTTTTTACATCCATGATTTTTAAAAAATTTTACATCTCCCCCTTTCCCATGCATCCTCAACAAACAGAGAATGCATTGGAAGGGGGAACAAATCCTATCTGTCTGACAGATGGATGATGTCAGGGACAATGGAGCGTCATACTGTACACTGCTATTAATCCACACAGCTTATATTCAAGTGAACACTTCACATTTCTATGTTGATAAGTAGAAACTTCTGCTTCGCTTGAATCTATTTTCATGTCATGTGACCTCGCTGTTTTGCAGTCTGTAGTATGGCATGCAGGCCAAGTCTTCTAGCAATGTTTATACTTCTATATCTTTCTTGTGCAATCTCTCTCTGTACATGTTCCTCCCAAAAACCAGTTGTTACCCCAACAAAGTAGACTGTAGACAGTATCTGCTGACGATTGCCACAACGTGCTGCCAGAGTGGCGTAGAGTAGGGCTGCCTACCCTCGTGGAATGGCCGAGAGGCTCTTGAAAATCGGGTCCACCACACTGTTGACAGTCTACCACAAGAGAGACTAAATGACACGGACCAAATGACACGGATCACGTCATTGTAGCACCACCCACCTCTGTGCAATGCCGGCATTGCCCAGTGGGAAGCATGGCCACGATGGCGCTGACCAAGCCCCCAAACACAGCATTTCACTCATAGCTCCATCCCACCCCTTTTGCATCACACCGGCAGCCCCCCACCCACCTCGGTCTTCACCGGAGCCACAAAGTAGGCAACCCTGACGTAGAGACAGTCGGAACAATGACACATATTGACCACCAACATCACCACTTTTACCTTGGAGGCGTTTAAATACTATACAGTAATTTGTCCATTAAAGACAAGTCAGTTTTCTGGGGAAATTATCTAAAAAGCTAAACATTGTGTTAAATGATGAGGCACAGCTATATGGAGGGGTTGTATTGACGGGAAATTACAGACAGGAACTAAAACAGATTTTTCCACATTTTTCAAACTGGAAAATCACTCTACAGACATTTTTCGGCACCGCCGACAACCGTAAAGCTATTATTAACCTGAAAATCACTTGCTAGCTATCATTTTTCCACCAATAAATAAAGAGGTAAAAAATCATTCATATGACCCTTTGCTGATGGGTCTTTAGGAGCCTTTTATATGATCCTATTTCATTAGACATTTTTTGGGGGCGGGTCCAGAATCATTTCCCCACTTGAGCACAACATTCTCCCAGGATGCATTTGTAGAAAATCACACAACCTTGCTGCAAAATTCTGTGAATTGAGGTTTCTCAGCGATTGTGCATTTCTCGCACACCTTCACGTGGTGTACGGGAGTTTGATGACGTGAGTTCACTGTTGCGAACTTGCACCTAAGGCTGACCCCTTAATATGATTCTGGCTTTTCTGGAGCTGTGAAACTAGAGTGGTTCTGGCATTTCTGGGTGTATGTGTGTTGGGGATGGCCATCGACCATCGATGATTCAAAATCATCGATGGTTCATGGCCGATGTCGAATACTTTTGCCATCGATGGGGGAGAACCAGATGGGTTTTTTTTTTAAGTGTCGGGACACGGAGCATAGCTCCGCCCCCGACACCCATGAAGCCCCGCCCCGTGTTTTGATTGGCCCACAGGCCAATCAATCAAACACAATGGCTGACCATCGATATGTAAAAATATTGATGGTCAGCCATTGCATAGTTTAGCACTGTCGATGGCCAGTTGCAGAATTTCCATCAATGGCAACCATGGATGGCAATTGCAACGATGGCCATCTCTAATGTGTGTGTAAAATGAGTGCCTAATTCATGTTTGTATGTAATGGCCGATTATCACACAGTGATTATCAGTAGACCGCACCTGTGCCACCCACAATGCGTATGTGCCAAGGTGCCGCTACAGTCTTGCTTGCAATATGGGGAGACCTGGTTAATGACCTCAAGAGAGCTGGGACCACAGTCACCAAGGTTACCATTAGTAGCACACTTTGTCGTCATGGATTCAAATCCTGTAGCGCCAGAGAGGTCCCCCTGCTTAAGCCCGCACATGTCCAGGGCGGTCTAAACCATGTCCTGACCATCAGGATGATCCAGAGGAGGATTGGGAGAATGTAATGCGGTCAGATGAGAGCAAAATAGAACTTTTTGGTATAAACTCCACTTGTTGTGTTTGGAGGAAGAAGAATGATGAGTGGCATCCCAAAAACACCATACCCATTGTGATGTATGGGGGTAGAAATATCATGCTCTGGGGCTGCTTTTCTGCAAAGGGGCCTGGATGACTGATCCATATTAAGGAGAGGATGAATCATGAGATTTTGGCCAAAAACCTCCTTCCCTCAGTAAGAGCATTGAAGATGGCTGGAACGTGGCTGGGTTTTCCAGCATGACAATGACCCCAAACACACCGCCCGGGCAACTAAGGAGTGGCTCCATATGAAGCATGTGAAGGTCCTGGAGTGGCCTAGTCAGTCTCCAGACCTCAATCCAATCAAAAATCTGTGGATGGAGTTGAAAGTCTGTGTTGCCTGGAGACAGCCCCAAACCATGACAGATCTACGGGAGGATCTGCTACAGTGTGTGCAAACCGGATCAAGAACTACAGGAAACCTCTGTAACTACCAACAGAGGTTATATTACAAAGTATTGAGTTTAACTTGTCAATTGTCCAAATATTTATTTTCCGCAAGAATATACAAATAAATTGTTTAAAATCATACAATGTGATTTCCTGTTTTTTTGCCCGCACATTCTGGGTGAGATTTAATAGGATGAGAAATTCAGAAAGTGAGAGATTTGGGAAGAAATCTCCAGTTTTTTTTAAAGCGGCAATCATTTACACTGCAACATCAAACTGGTTTAGCAGTGTAAATGATTGCCGCTTTAAAAAAACTGGAGATTTCTCACCAAATCTTTCACTTTCTGAAACTCTCATTCTATTAAATCTCACCCATAATCTTTTTAAGTGGGTCAACTTGCACAATCAGTGGCTGTCCAAATACTTTTTTGCCCCACTGTAGTTTGTATAGATCTGTAAAGGCACCATTATCACCCTCTTCCAATGAGATGCAGTGACCACATCAACATTTAAAATGTCTATAATGATAATGATGACACTAAAACATTGAGTTATGATGTCGACATTGTAGAAATGTCAGCAGGGAACATGTCTGTGGCATTGGAGGGTTGGCCACTAGTGGGAGGGTTAGTCTTAGTCTGCGGGTGGGTAGAGTGAGCCACTATTAGGCTTAGCCTGGGAGAGGGAAGTGTTAGTGGTAGCCACTAAGGGAAGGGTTAGGCTTAGGCTGTGGGAGGAGAGTGTTAGCCACTAGGCTAGGGGGAGGGTTAGTCTTAGTCTGCGGGAGGGTAGAGTTAGCCACTAGTGGGAGGGTTAGTCTTAGTCTGCGGGAGGGTAGAGTTAGCCACTAGTGGGAGGGTTAGTCTTAGTCTGCTGGAGGGTAGAGTTAGCCACTAGTGGGAGGGTTAGTCTTAGTCTGCGGGAGGGTAGAGTTAGCCACTAGTGGGAGGGTTAGTCTTAGTCTGCGGGAGGGTAGAGTTAGCCACTGGGGGGGGTCATGCTTAGGCTGGGAGAGGGAAGTGTTAGTGGTAGCCACTAAGGGAAGGGTTAGGCTTAGGTTGGAGGAGGGAACTGTTTGCCACTATAAAGAGGGTTAGGCTTAGGCTGCGTGAGGGGAGTGTTAGCCACTAGGGGAAGGGTTCGGCTGCAGGATGAAAGTGTTAGGGTTTGCCACTAGGGAGAGGGTCAGGCTTAGGCTGTGGGAGGAGAGTGTTAGCCACTAGGCTAGGAGGAGGGTTAGGCTATGGGAGGGGCGTGTTAGTGTTAGCCACTAGGGGGAAGGGTTAGGCTTAGGCTGCTGGACAGGAGTGTTAGTGTCAGTCACTATGCGGAGGGTTAGGCTTAGGTTGCTGGAGGGGAGTGTTAGTGTTAGCCACTAGGGGGGAAGGGTTAGGCTTAGGCTGCTGGATGGGAGTGTTAGTGTCAGTCACTATGCGGAGGTGTAGGCTTAGGCTGCGGGAGTGGAGTGTTAGTGTTACGCCCCAGGGGGAGGCTGCAGGAGAGGAGTGTTAGTGTTACGCCCCAGGGGGAGGGTTAGGCTTAGGCTGCAGGAGTGGAGTGTTAGTGTTAGTCACTAGGGGAGGGTTAGGCTTAGGCTGCGGGAGAGGAGTGTTACTGTTACACCCCAGGGGGAGGGTTAGGCTTAGGCTGCAGGAGAGGAGTGTTACTGTTACACCCCAGGGGGAGGGCTAGGCTAATGGTGCATGCACATGGGGCGATATATCGCCTGTCGATATATTGCGGGGCGATATATAAGCGAGCGATATATATCGCTCAATGCCCCCTTTTCATCGGCGACCAGAGATGGTCGCTGATGAAAAGAAACTTCTGCCGGCGGTGCAGCAGAGGTAATTAGCTGGTCGCAGGAGCTTGCGATTAGAACGGGGCTGAAAACGGGCCAGCGACCATATTCCCAGCGATATCAGCCCATATCGCTGCCGTGTGTACACGGCTTTAGTGTTATGCCCCAGGGGAAGGGTTAGGCTTAGGCTGCAGGAGGGTAAGGAAATGTATTAAGTTAGGACAATGGGATACAGGGTGGCTATACATTTTGCAGGCAGACCCATGGACTATATAATGCATGCTGTCACAGTATACATAGTAAACCCATGGGGGAGACTGTGGCTAAATGATGCTAGCACAGCTCCTGTCCTCCAACCACTGCTCACAGCACCGGCGGCAGTTATGGAAAGAGTTTTTCCTGTAGGCGGTGTCAGGTGGATAACAGCCAAAGCTTCTCCCATCCCTCTCCAACACACCCCCATCAGCTCACTTGCAGCCAGGAGCAGAGCTCAGACTTTGACAGCAACTTGTGGATATTGGCAAAAGCCCTCACAGCGGTCGTGTCCTCATCCCAAACCAGGGGGATCAGACCCAAGAAATAATCTGCAAAGCCCCAGAACATGCAGAGAATGGACGCCACATGCATCGCATCGCCCTCTATACACTGGGAACCAAGGGTTAACCCCGACATTGTTTTATCTCAGCACAAACTAAAGTAAATCTAAAGTGCAATAAAAAACGCCAACAAAATGTGCATCAGGTTTGTATTTATGGTGAATGAAAAGCCTGCAGCTGTTTATTTAATCGCATACACCCTGTTATATGCTGGAAGTTGTCAAAACCTGCACTGCCTGGCATAGCCCCTACTGCCAGGGCTGGAGACGTATTCGCAGGACTACATGTCACAGCCTGCCCCAGTCATGATCCTGCTGGGATCCTATACACCACTGTCACAGGACAAAACACAAGTCTTTTAAAACTTATCACAGACATACAGTATACAGAACTTCTGGGACGTACTAAAAGGAATGACAGTGGAATGCCAGTCTGGTCTGCTGAAATGGAATATGCCAATTGACTATAATGAGAGAAGATTTCATTTATATGTATATTTCAGAAATTATATTTTAGTACGTCCCTAACTTCTGGCTTCTATCACATAGCAAGGAAAAAGCTGGAAACCTAAATTGGTAAGTTTCCTGGAAAGCAATGTAACAAGTACATTTTTATTAAAGGACCCCTCATCTAGAGGATATATATAGATAAGGTGACTCCACCAGCAACTCAAACAACATAGTAAGTCACACACTAGGGTGCGTACACAATATATGATATATCGTTACCAATATCGTTCCGTGTGTATGCACTAGATTGTTTGTCGATGCATCGCTAACGATATCACTTAGGAAACTTATCGTATAGCTTCTAAAAGGTCCAGTACACTTGTAGAAAGGATATACAACACAATCAATCAATCGATAAATCAATAAAAAAAACCAGAAACAGGATAATGTACTGAAGAGTAAAGAAAAAAGTGTCACCATCCACACACACATCCCCATTATCACCCACACTGCATCTGCCTGAGTGCTCATCCGACCTCACACACTACAGCACTTTCTCTATTCATGGCTAACATGGGTATATACAGTATGCATTAGAACTGTACTCACTGTAAAGTGCATCAGCTACAGTACACACTCACACTTGAGTGCATTGCATGTCTGGCTAGTGCTCTGTGCGCACTGAAGTCTGTAGCGCAGCGCAAATGCGCCCGAGAGAGGTCCCCAGGCGCACCCCAGCGAGCGCGCAGCACCTGTCCCGGGCATCCCCCCCCGGCACTGATCGCCTCCTTACCTGCTCATGTGGATGAGGGAGGGAGAGGCAGCTGTCAGAGGGGTCCGGAGCAGCAGCAGACAAACAGCTTTCTATTTCCAGTGTCCAAAAAAGAAGACAGAAGCAAGATTGTCCCCTTGGGAAAGTTCATGAGTGGAAGACCCGCCCCTCCTTCCAGCAGGGCCAGTAACCGGGCATAGTACTACCCAGGCTGGCTGCACACAGGGGGGCATACCAAGGCTGCTGATGTGGGGTACAACATAGTGCACTGAGGAGCTGCTCCCCGGGATCAGAATGTGTTATTCCAGCTAGTGAGCCTGGCTGAGTCACCCAGCCTCTGTAATGTGAGCAGGAACACACACTAGGCACTACCTATATGTGGGCACTAATATATATATATATATATATATATATATATATATAGTCCAGGAATCCGCACACACATCCAGGTCCTAGTAGGTCAACTGTGGGGTGCTCCCCAGGGAAGATAAGTTCCATAAATATTCCAAAGTCCTGATTATTAAACCAGAGAGGGCACTCACCAATTTGCAGATAAAATAGATGCTTTAATAGAGGTCAAGGTTCATGGTCGACGTTTCGACCCCCGAAGGGTCTTTGTCAAGACAAGGTATGCTTTACAGTGTGTCTCCCAGGTAGGTCATGCTTGGACCTACCTGGGAGACACACTGTAAAGCATACCTTGTCTTGACAAAGACCCTTCGGGGGTCGAAACGTCGACCATGAACCTTGACCTCTATTAAAGCATCTATTTTATCTGCAAATTGGTGAGTGCCCTCTCTGGTTTAATAATCAGGACTTTGGAATATATATATATATATATATATATATATATATATGCAATAAGATCGCACTCCATACAAAAAATATTCAACCGCTGGGGTGACGTCCAGAACTTTCCTTGCAAGAAACAAAGTCCATGTACCGTATATAAAGACCAAAAAGACACACTCTCCAGACTGTTTGATGCAAAATAAAAAGCTGTGTATTTGTATTCACATAAACATCAAATGTAAAAAGAAGGGTACTCAACGTTAGCGTTTCAGTCCATAAAGGACCTTCCTCAGGAGTTAGACAACAAGGGCATCCATTTGGGGTGAAGCACAGCGTGGACCACACAGGTAGGAACCTGCTGTGTGGTCCACGCTGTGCTTCACCCCAAATGGATGCCCTTGTTGTCTAACTCCTGAGGAAGGTCCTTTATGGACTGAAACGCTAACGTTGAGTACCCTTCTTTTTACATTTGATGTTTATGTGAATACAAATACACAGCTTTTTATTTTGCATCAAACAGTCTGGAGAGTGTGTCTTTTTGGTCTTTATATATATATATATATATATATATATATATATATATATTAATAGAAGCCTGTACAACTGATAGGTCGATGATTTACTACAGTTGTTTTTTTTTTCTTTTCAAGATATTTGTATTCTGTGACGGCTTTCCGATGTTTGCGACCATTGATTCCACCAATGACAGTGATGCTCTTCCGATGATAGCATTTATCCTGGTCTAGACATGCCCACGGGTCTCTAAGGCATAAGCACATATCAGGATGTTACTTTCAATATTTAATTTTGATGCGATGGTTAGTTGCGAATCACATCACAAGATGTGACATCAAAATCTCATTCACCATTTTATCATGGACTTCCGATGTTCCGATATGCAAAAATCTAGTAACATGGGGCCAGAATTAAGCAAAAATAAAAAGCAATAATTGTGCACTTGGGCAAAACAATGGCATTTGCAGAAAGAGTTAAGGTGCGTACACACTATGTGATATTACCAAAGATATCGATCATTTTGACAATCCTGAGCGACATCGTTTGTAATATCATCTAGTGTGTAAGCTACCGAGCGATGAATGGTGGTAAGGACACCCATCGTCGTTTGTACATACAGCTAAATCTGACTATATCATCAATGACTGTATGTATGGAGTGTGGACTCAATGACAGTTTCCGACTGATTTAGGTGGGATGAGGTTCCGACCTATTCAATAAGGGCTGTTTTTTTCCAACAGGTCGGATTGCTCCGACCTGTCGGAAACCACCTGGATTGGCGCAATAGCTACAGATCAAACATGCTTTTGTCGGAAAAATGGCCAAAACCGACAGGCTTTGACCCCGTTTCCGACAATCTCACTTCGACTTGAAAAAAAAAAAGTCGGATTGAGGAGATGAAGCAGGGAGGTTGGTGCCGGGAGAGCAGCAGCATACTCCCGTCCTCCATTCGCCTGCCTCCTCCCATCGCTCCCGCCCAGTGGCGTAACTAGATACATGTGGGCCCCATAGCAAAAGTTTGTAAGGGCCCCTATTTATCACCTAATGCTGTAAAATATATACAGCACATGTAACTTTGACAAGCAAATTGGGCCCCTCTAAGCTCTGGGCCCCATAGCAGCTGCACCCCCTGCACCAATGGTAGTTACGCCCTTGCTCCCGCCACTCACCTGGTCCCACCACCGGGCAGGGTGAGCAGCAGCAGCTCACCCAGCGCCCTCCTCCATCCCGCCTCCTCCCGTCGCTCACACGGTCCTGGCGTCGTCTGGGTGAGCAGTAGCAGCCAAATCCAACAGTCAGATTTGGCTGAATTGAATAATGTTTGTCGCATCCATTCCGACAGATGCATGTCGGAATGGATTCGACTTTAATTGAATATGCTCATTGCGTACCAGATTTATCCACAGGGTTAAGGAAGTAAACAATATAGAAGTTGAATAATCTCCTTGATTTCAGTTGCGAATGTTCACTTTGCTTCAGTGGATGGAAACGTTTACAAATGTACTGTAACCATTACAATGTCTCTGGAATTTAGTTGTTAATTTGTCTTTCAAGACTTTATATTATCTCAGATCTCGCCGTCAGTAACGAGGTGCAGGAATGCCGCGCTGAGCCAGTCACAGTGGCTTCTTGGAGAGTCCCTTCACCTTTTTAGCAATTTGTGTTTTTTCATTGTATCTACATACAGTATTAACATGCCATGGATGACTGTCACTGGGTCGCGGGGTCCGGACTCATGATAGATTGACTCTAGGTAGACAGTTATATGGTTGACCACTTTTGGCCGACAGTCAAAAGGTCGACAGGATAGAAAGGTTGACAGTCAATAGGTCGACAGGATCAATAGGTCGACAGTCAAAAGGTCGACATGGTCAAAATGTCGACGTGGTCAAAATGTCGACGTGGGAAAAGGTCGACATGAAAGGTCATCGTGCGGGTCATCGTCTGGGTAACTGTCTGTGGCCATAGAAGAAGAAATGACAGCAGCTGATTGGTCGGTACTTCATGCCTCTCCACTGTATCCCTCTCTGAGCTTTGCTATTATATAGCTGACATAACTTCACTATGTTTTACCAAGTGTTTAAGATCGTGAATCCATCCGAAAACATTGAAACTGACCCAATGCAAACAGTGTCAGAGAGAGATTACTAGGCCTTTATGATGGGGTGAATGCCTGAATCTAAAGCCCCTGTGTACGAGCCCATCTTACTATAGTCCTCCCTACAGCAATGGGCCTTATTCAGATTTGTTAGCAAAGCAAAAAAGAACAAAAATGGGCATAATGTAATAACAATATTGCACTGCAGGTGGGGCAGATGTAAATGTGCAGAGAGTTAAGCTGGCCATACACTAGTGCGATTGGCCTTTTTTCACTCCTTTCCGATGGATCGTGCTGAGAAATCTGGAGAAAAGCGCCTAAATCGCCTACATCAGATCTGCTGCGCCGTCCTGTGCGCATGGGATCGGAGATCGGACCTGCTGCACAATGGGTCTGTCGGTTCGGACAGCGGTGAATGGTATCACATGCAAACGGGCAGCATATGTCACATGTGAGCCTGCAGCACCGGGAAGATCAAGGGAAATCATATGCGATTTTTCCCTGCGAGAAGTCACGTAAGTGTATGGGGGCATTAAATTTGGGTGGGGTGTGTTCAAACTCAAAACTAAATTGCACTGTAAAAATAAAGCTTCATAACATCTGTGGGCTACATGCAAAAGCAGCCAGTATTTACCCTGCAGAGAAGCAACATGAATATATTTGTCCCCTTGTATAGAAACATGGGGGCAGATGTATTAAGCTTTAACAAGAGATAAATGCAAGGGTGATAAGGAGAGATAAACGTCCAGCCAATCACCTGCTAACTGCCATGTTACAGGCTGTGTTTGAAAAAAGTCAGTAAGGAGGTGATTGGCTGGACGTTTATCTCTCCTTATCACCCTTGCATTTATCTCTTGTTAAAGCTTAATACATCTGCCCATTGTTTGTTCCAGATCCAAAATGACAGGTATGGGTCATTGCGTCGACCAAATTTAGGTTGACATGCCGAGAGTCAAAAGGTCAGCTCACATATTACAGGACTGACAATTATACAGATGGGTTTGCAGGACTACTAACCGCCGCTGGCACCAAAGTACTATTGTGCAGTGGCGGCTGTATACTTCCAGGGAATGCTGGAAGCAGAATAGCATCTCTGAAACTGTTAAAGGCATTTAATATTCCTGGCTGTCGGCACTTTCATTCTTTTTCTTTCCCGGCACAATGAATGAGAAAATGTGGAGATAGGTGCCAAAATGGGAATATGGAGCAAGTAAGGGAAATGTAAGAAGGCGGGTATGACTTGTAGCATGCAGATTCTAGCCTTTGCTACATGGAATTAGGGCTTTTCTCACTAAATAGTGTTAAGTGTAGCACGACATATATCTGCTTTGTGTGCATGAAGACTGATGATTGTGAAATAAAAATATATTATTCAGATCGCCTCATGAATTCATTATTTATTAACAGGTTCCTATGTAGCGCAGCAAATTCCATTGTGCTTTACAATGTGTAACGAAAACACATCTCCTCACACGCCTCCGCTGCAGGAGAAATGTTGGATATTCACGGACCATCTAGTGATTTCTCCTGGCTTCCCCGGGACAAAGAGGTGGCAGGCGGCTAATGTCCTGTGACATCAGCCGCCGCCCACCCCCGGCAGACATCGTCCCGTCCGCTTACCCATGAAAACTCCCAATGTTTTCATGGGGATGCCCATAAAATGGTGGGCGTTCCCATGGGTGGTCCACACTGCCGTCCGCCCCCGGCCAGTCCCAGTGCTTGCGTACGGCTTGGCAAGTCGTGAAAGCCAAGCACATACGCAGTCCCCAAAACATCGGGACGGGACCGAACTCGCTAAATAGCGAACTAGAATCATCCCCAAAGTCCACCAGAATGCAAAGGTTCTTGGTGGGCTGTGTGAAGTGGCGTAACAATAGTCCCTCAGACCCTGCGGTCGCGGGGAGATGCTGTGTAAGTGCAGGCGCCGGGGGTCTGCGGGGCTATTGTAATGCTGCTGTGCAACGGCCGGGACCTGCAGATTTACCTGTCTGCGCAGCGGTCCCGGCTCCCCTCCTGCCCTGGCTTCTGCAGTGCTGAAATCAAAATGGACCATCATAAAATGTCCGCCCCATACAGCAGACAGTTCTCTAAAACTGTCTGCTGTATGGGGGCGGACATTTTGTGATGGTCTATTTTCATACCAGCAGAAGCCAGGGCAGGAGGGGAGCTGGGACCATTGACAAAATCTGCAGGTCCCGGCCGCAGCACAACGGAGGGTAAGGCACGGGAGCATGGGCGGCGGCGGCGCTGGGGGTGGGGGGGGGTTAATGAGAGACACACAGCCATACATGGTAATCATCATCATCATCAATTGCTGCAAGGCTGTGTACCATCCTAACAGAATATATCATCAATTTCTGGGGGTACAGTGTGTATTACAATTACACGATTTCCTTCCTTTCAAATCAAGGTGGGAACTTTGGCATATCTAAATATATTTTGGGGCAAAAGGTAAAAAAGTTCCCTGAACCCTGGTTTATGGCCTTGTGTGTGAGTAAAATGATTTTATATTGAATAGGGTAGCATATAGGTAACCGATGGAGGGACTGACAGAGCAGGGAACGTCTGGCGAGGAAGATCAGCCTTGCAGCTGCAGTCAGGGATGGATTGTAGAGGTGAGAGTCTGTATTGGGGAAGACAAGCAACGAGACTATTGCAATAATCAATATAGCAATATTGATGGTCATTGTGAATTGTGCAACCTTTTTCAGTATTGGGGGGATTTACGAAAACTTGGAAACAGGAAAGGTATTTCTCTCCATTGATTAATCAAGCCCCAAGTCCCTTTTAAAACACAACTCCAGTCTCTAACAGTTTTAGTTATTTTTTGTAAATGTATGTGTTTTTCACTAGTTTGACCAATCAGATGTAGTCATCATTGTGAAAAGGTCAACGTGTTTTTCAAAAAAAATAATAGTTTTATGTCACCTGATCATGTGGACTCAATAAGTCAACCAAATCCTATTCCTTTTGGAATTATAGCCCATCTCTTATATATTTGGCTACATCTGTCACTCAAAGTGTGTGAGTGTGTCTGTAACGCTGGGTGGAGCCTCTGACTCACATGACTGACTCACATGACAGCCCAGTGAGCCCACAGACAGTGCCAGACACCCTCTGCCTCCCCATGTTGCCCAGCAAAGACTGCTACTCCACAGCCACCAGCTGAGCACCCCCGGCCCCCCCCCGGCACCCCTCCTGCGATTCGTGCCCCCCCCCGCGACCCCCCCTGCCGCGATCCGTGGCAAACCCCCCCTCCCGCGATTTGCGGTACCCCCCCCGTGACCCCCCCTGCCGCGATTCGCGGCAAAACCCTCCCCCGCGACCCCCCCTCCCACGATTCGCGGCGACCCCCCTACCACAATTCGCAGCAACCCCCGCGACCCCCCCCCCCGGGATTTGCGGCACCCACCCCCCGCGACCCCCCCCTCCCGCGATTTGCGGCAACCCCCACCACCCACCCCCCCTGGTAAGAACCCTTTTTTTTACCAGTTAGTATTGCTGTGTTGCTACCGGTTTGCGGGACCCGGTAACCCCTTTTACAGCGCACCAATTACCAGGTCAAACCGCCAAGAACCCGGTAATTAGGTGTGATGTGAAAGGGGTATAGCTGCTGTAGGGCGTGTTCTGTTCAGTATTAAACCTTTATTCCCAAAGTGTATGAGGGGGTTGTGTAATTTTGATGTGTAACAGAAACTAAGTACACAGGAACAAAACCTTATGTTTAACTAAATTATTATTATGGTACTCTAGTGACTCCGTATCACTAACATATACTGAACTGACATCAAATCATCTCCCAATTGTGCGCTGGATAATTTGCAGCCTTGTAAATGGAAGAACCAACATGTGTTTTTATTTTAGGGTCAGAAAAGTTGCTGTTAAATGCGATTACACTATATTCGGGTCAGGACATATAATGGAGATTTACCAGATAAATAGTAACAGGACTGTGTCCTATAACTGTAAGAATGTAACAGGCCTGTATGAAAGCTCATCTGCACTACATCTAATTATAGGCTCCGGACAGGAGACGTAAGGCGGATTTAGTATTGTCTTTGTTCACAGCTAATGTACCACGATATTGTTGTTTAATGAAGTGTATAAAGGCATTTATACAAATACTATTCTGTAATCAGGGGATAATAGTAAATTTGGTATAATGCCTCAGAGTCCGGGCCTATTTTCTGTGCTAGTAGCAATGATTTTTACAATAACAGTCATGGGGCAGCATGGACAGTGTAATCAGGGGAGCTGACATGACGGACGGGCCCCAGTAAAATGGAAGGGGCGTGAGCACAGGATGGGGGCGTGAGCACAGGATGGGGGCGGGACCTCATCCTGTGAAAAAAATAAAGGAAAGGGAGAGATATGCTACAGCTGTCATTCTCCCTAGCTCAGCACACGGCATTGAGCAGCATGTGCTGAGCTGGGGAGAGAGGCTTTGCTGTAGCAGAAGCTTGTCATCTCTCTCCCCACTGCCCGCCTCCCTGCAACGGGGCAGGGCCTGGGCCTCTTCAGCAGACCTTGGCCCGGTAAAAAGTACCTGATCACCCCCCTTTTGACGCCACTGGGTTTAATGGTTAGCATGACTGCCCCACAGCACTGAGGTCATGGGTATGATTCCCACCATGGCTCTAACTGTGTGGAGTTTGTATATTCTCCCCGTACTTGCGTGGGTTTACTCCGGGTACTCCGGTTTCCTCCCACATACAAACATACTGGTAGGTTAATTCGCTTCCAACAAAAATGAACCCTAGAATGACTGTGTGTGCGTGTACATGTGGTAGGGAATATAGATTGTAAGCTCCTTTGGGGCACGGACGGATGTGAATGTTCACATATTCTCTGTAAAGGGTTGTGGAATATTCTCCTATGCACAGCTGTTTGGCTCTGTGCAGCGTGATGTGTAAGTGGTCACGCTGTGCAGGCCGTTCAGCCCCCCATTTGCATTGCCTGCCCTCCATGGCTCAGCCCCCTCCTCCCGCAAGGCTCACCCTCCAAGCTGTCAGCCGCATGCCACTCAGCTCCCCGGCCGCACCTCCTGCCTCCTCGCTGTCAGCAGCACCACCTGCCCGCCCTATGGACAGCCAATACCCCGGAGGCACTGCCCGCTCGCTCGCCAATCCGGCCCAAGGCATTTTTTTAGCTAGGGAAGGTCAATTTTAGTGTTGTTTGGGGTCTGCGAAGTTTCACACTCGCTGAGCTGTTCGCTCTGCAAAGGGAGGGCTGTAGCAGGGGAGCTTCAGTGTTTTATAGGCAATCCCATAAAAATGCTGGGCGTTCTCGTGAGAACACAGACGGGGCGGGTGGCTGATGTTACATGAGTGTACACATCACCTCGCTTGCTAGAGAGGGGATTCAGGCATCGGGGGGGGGGGGGGGGGGGGTGTTAGGCCAGGCAGCGTGTGGTGTATACCTGTTCGTTAGGCTGCCATTACATGCAGCCTAGTGAACAGGTTTGAATTAGGCCCAAAATACGTAACCAAGTTTATTCATGGTCCAGCTTCACTCCCAGAAGTGCGGGTGGGGTCTTCTATTTGTCCTTCATCTGTTGGGAGTTGTGAGCAGTGATGTCTCTGATCTGTCACTCCACAACTAAAAAAGGGTACTTGTTTAGTTTCACAGCGGCAGCATGGCCGCACGCTACTTCTGGGTCTGTGTCCCCTTGCGGGGCTCGCTGTGCTTGCCCACGCGGCGGGCTTGGTGGCTCGCTAAGCTTGCCACACTATTTAAAGTCAACTCCATGCCAACGTGGATAGTGGGTATGAACTATCCACGTTGGCATAGAGTTTATTTTGGAAAGTGTGGCGAGCTTGAGGGGACGCCGACCCGGAAGTAGAGCGCGGCCATGCTGCCGCCGTGAAACTAGTACCTAAAAAACTCACCCTGGAACTTGTAGTTCCTTAACCACTTAAATTGTTAATAATTCTTTCAAAAAAAGCTCTGAAGTTGTCTTTTTTTTTTTAAACGGTTAAATTCGATTTGAATCATATTTAACATAATTACATCATTTTATTTAATTTAAAAAAATATATACTATTTTTCCAATAAAGATTGGCACAAATATCAGTCCATCAATGATGTGTAACATCACGGCCTTCGGGAACCTATATTCTCTCAGCAGCTCTATCTTTCTTCAGCCGTGGGGTATTAGGAAAAGCAAGGTAAGGGGGGCTTTATTACATATCCCTGGCGGCTGCTAATGTCTGCAGTCATGGGGTTCTTCTGGACTGCCTCGGCTTATCAGCAGCGATTGGGAAAATGGCACGCACTGGGGGAGGGAACCAGGAAGCAGAGGGACCTAGAGGTCCCTCCATGGGCAGCATCTGCTGAATGATACTCTTCACAGTGTTCTTTCTGTCTGGTCGCATCGGATACAACCACGTCAGGTGTGGTGGTCGCATCTGATGATCTTCTGCGTTACAATGAGTTTTATTCATTATCTTCCATCCAGTGGCCGTAACCATTGGTACGCGTGTGGAAAAACATTGGGCTCTTGTCTCTGCACCATCTGGGAGAAACAAGAGGTCTCCTTCCTTTATATAACCTTCAGAAAGGACATTTAATCATTTGAATTTTTGCACGTGTACTGAAAAGTACTCCGTGTTCTAGTCTAATCTATGTAATGAGAGTAATGTACTATCTGGACAAGTCTCTCCCATCTGTACATTCAGGTGTTTTTATTACTTGTGCAAAGAGGCATTTTACTGACCGTATGGATTTGGGGACTGATCTGACCATCAGCAAAACAGATGAATTGTTATGTCATTCTCTTCACTCGCAGCATAGAACCAGCTACCCAATGAGAGGTCATTATGGCAGCTCCTAGTCAGTAAACGTTGAGATTCTACATGTGGGTGTAAAGTACCTGTATGGCATAGCCATTAGCACATATCAGTTTCTCACACATGACCAATTCAAAAAACATTTACTCCACTGTCAAGATCATTTGTCATCTGCCGAGAATGTAAGTTCCACCTATGAAGATTCAAGCATTTGCTAATGAGTAAACACAAAGGGCCTCATTGAGGGACAGATGTAATAAGCCTTGGGGAGTGATAAAGCTGCGAGAAATAAAGGAGCTGATTCAGACCCGTCGGCCTCTTGTTAGATGGGGGGGGGGTTTGTTTGCATTTGTGCAAACCCCGGGACCGAACTCGCCAAGCCGTTCACTCCAGAGGGGGGCGGGTGGAGGCGTATTCGAGGCTGGAACAGGGGAACGCGGATGAGTACAGAGGCGGATTGGCCCACCGGGAAACCGGGCCATTTCCCGGTGGGCCGGACCAGATGTCCCTCTGGCTGGGCCGCCACACTTGTTTCCAGCCTGGTCACAAACGGCACCATTGCCCAAAACAAATATGGCCGCCGCATATACGAATAAATTACATTTACACTGCGGCGGCCATATTTGTTTTGGGCGATGCTGTACTCTGTGTGACCAGCCGATGACGATGGCGGCAGTGCCTGGTGAGTAGTGTCGTCCCCCCCCCCTGGCTGTATCGCCAGCCCCCCCCCACCATGGGCTGTATCGACAGCAACTAAGGCTGTATCATCAGGACCCCCCCCGGGCTGCAGCGTCAGCACACACCCCCCCTCCTTCCTGTTCCCGTGCCGAATTTCTATCCCAATCTGCCCCTGGGTGAGTCAATGCTTGCACAAGGCGGGCAACTAATGACACATGATGTCAAGGCTCACCCCGTCTTCGGCAATCTGCAAAGGAAATTAAAGTCAGTTTAGACTGACTGCTATTTCCGAAGGGGAGAGAAATCATTTGATGGTTGGTGATCATAAAATGATTTACCTACCTTTCGGCCGCATGCTAGCAAGGGGGTGGGGGCAGTGGGGGCGTTCGGCGGGGGCAGTGGGCAGCGCTGACTGGTATACCCAAAGTACCATCCAGTCAGCTGGTAAATGCCCCGTTATAGGCTGTGCTTGAAAAACATCAGGAGCTGGCTGTTTTTTAGTTTTATCTCTCTCCAAGGGCCAGATGTGCTAAGTTTGAAAAGTGATAAAACTGAGAGTGAGAAACCACCAACCAATCAGCTCCTACCTGTCATACTTCAAACCCAGCCTGTGACATGGCAGGTAGGAGCTTATTGGTTGGTAGTTTTTCACTCTCCATTTTATCACTTTTCAAGCTTAGTACATCTGGCCCCCTGACTTAATACATTTGCCCCTTAAAGTTGAACGTATGCCAAAAATGTGCAACACAACTTTGCCTGTATCTAGATTTTGGCACTTTATAGACTTGTGTCACCAAACAGCCAGAACATGGACAGGTAAGCATAGGCTGGTTTCAGTAAAGTGCGACCTATTAGATGTGGGTGCTTCCCCAGATATGCCTCTAGGTGGCGTATCTCCAACTGGTACCGGGCTGCAATGATGATGATGATTGTTGTAACACTGGCCCTCATTCAGATTGACATGCTCGCATGCGAATTCGCATTTATCTACAGAATAAAACAGTTGCGCATGCGCAACATACGCAATGCGCATGTGCAAGGTGCCACCAACCTATTCGCAAGCACCCTACCGAGCAGCTTGAGCCTTGCGAACGAATGTATGGAAAGAAGGCGTGATGTGGGCGTTTGTATGGGCGCGTCCAGAATAATGAGCAAAACTGGGCGTATACATGGGCGTTGATTACAAGTGCTGGGATTTGGCTTCGCATGTGTGCAAGAGCGCTTGTACGCCTCAACCTGAAAAACATTCGCAAGGAAAAAGCAGGTTTTAAGTTTCGCAGCCCTTCCTTTTCCTGGCTCAACATTCCCAACCCCAATCAACATGCACTAAATGGCTAAATCAATCTCACCTGCACACCACCTACACCCATACATCCCTCAATTTGTTAGCCAATTAACTCATGTTAAAACTGAAATAACGCATCAATAATTATATACTTTTGTTATACTCTGTTTTCCTCAAATATTGTTATTTATTGCTGCAGGTGGCGTTAGCTTGTTGCACAAGGTACTAGCCACGGCGTATGAGGCCTACCCTTTGCGCTAAGCAGCAGGTGTTTGTTAGAAGCAGCAGCCATTTTGTTGAATCATGACTTGCATAATAATATTATAAAATGGCTGATCATTCAGAACAGTGCTGTAAAAGTGATTTCTTATAGAGAATTGTTTTTGGTTTTAGAAGCTTAAGAATGTGATGTTGACAGTATAATGGAGCAAGTACAGACACCTAGACTCCACAAACATCACTATATGGGAACAAGGCCACACATGCGTAGACCCACAAGGCCACTGAAGTTGGGTGTTGGGTTAATTATGACATCATGATTGAAAGCAGAGCTTGCCAATAAGACTCAATGCTTATGAGTAATTAATTAATGTGATAAAGGTTTAAATATCAGGGTTACAGAAGGAGGAGGGAGGCAGTTGAGGAAGAACAAGGAAGCACAGGGGGCTGGAGGTAATTATGAAGGAGGTTTAATCATGGCTGATCACTGTCCTTGAAAGGTGTCCATTTTGATTTGATTTAGAATTACTGTTTAAGTATTTGCTAATCAATTTTATGTTTCTTGTGTTAGTCTGCATTTGCAAATACCTGTAATGAAGCTATTCTTTAAGTAAAGCACTGTCATACATTTTATAACAAGGTTGTGTGGGTGTGCAATCATTTCAACGTTGCCGTTATATTTAAAGGTAATAAAGTAAATATAAACAAGTTTGGGTTATCAATCATATCTAATCTTATCAAACAAATCTCTGCGTTATCACTCACAACAACAACTAAATGCATACCCACGGCAAACACACTTGTGTAGGTACAGAGTGTGCGCTGTCAGTCCACTCCCCTTTTGTTGTATTTGCGAACGAATGATTTTGCAACCACAATAGGCGTGATTATGCCGGATGCGTGCGTGTGTATTAATCTTGTAAGGATGCTTGCGAATGTGCATGCGAGCGACTGAATCTGAATGAGGGCCACTGTCTAGCTACAGCACTTCTGATTGGTTGTCTATTTATTGACTTCCTTCCAGCTGATCTTATTTTATTGGCATTGCAGCAATATTATGTCACATCATGGCTACCTTGCATTCATTATTTACCATTTTCATTTGAAGTACTGCATATATCTTATACATGCCTCCCAATCATCCTGATTTATATTTGAGGACTGTCCCGCGTTGCCACCTGTGGGCTAAGTGTTCCGCGGGTAGTCAGGAGATTGGAGGACATTCTGATGGTTCTGGAGGAAGTGAATGTACGCACATGTGCGCAGTGTCCATTCAGTGTTATGTGGGACCTTTGGATTTTATTACATTTTATATTTTTTATTTATTAATAACACCCTAGACCTTTTCTGTGTGTGCATGTTAAACTTATTAACATTATTATATTATTATCCGTTTTATCACTTTTCAAGCTTAGTACATCTGGCCCCCTGACTTAATACATTTGCCCCTTAAAGTTGAACATACGCCAAAAATGTGCAACACAACTTTGCCTGTATCTAGATTTTGGCACTTTATAGACTTGTGTCACCAAACAACCAGAACATGGACAGGTAAGCATAGGCTGGTTTCAGTAAAGTGCGACCTATTAGATGTGGGTGCTTCCCCAGATATGCCTCTAGGTGGCGTATCTCCCACTGGTACCGGGCTGCAATGATGATGATGATTGTTGTAACACTGGCCCTCATTCAGACTGACATGCTCGCATGCAAATTCGCATTTATCTACAGAATGAAACCATTGCGCGTGCGCAACATACGCAATGCGCATATGCAAGGTGCCACCAACCTATTCGCAAGCACCCTACCGAGCAGCTTGAGCCTTGCGAACGAATGTATGGAAAGTAGGCATGATGTGGGCGTTTGTATGGGCGCGTCCAGAATAATGAGCAAAACTGGGCGGTACTTGTTTCTTATCATGGCCACAATCGTGGGCATCGTGTGCCTTAACTTTAAGGCACACGATGCCCGCGATGCCCGCGATTTCCTTTGAAAAAAAACAGTACTCGGGTACATCGCGTCGGTCGTGTGCCTTAAGAAGGAGCGGCGGTGCGCGTCCTCCGACCTTTTCATTCCCCTACTATCCACGTCGGCATGGAGTTGAGAATAGATTAGTGTAGCGAGCGCAGCGAGCCCCGCGAGGGGACGCTGATACCTGTGAAGCCCGCGAGGGGACGCAGGGATCTGTGAAGGTATCAGCGTCCCCTCGCGGGGCTCGCTTCGCTCGCCACGCTTCGGGCTCGGTGGCTCGCTGCGCTCGCTACACTAATCTATTCTCAACTCCACGCCGACGTGGATAGTAGGGGAATGAAAAGGTCGGAGGACGCGCACCGCCGCCCTTCGCGGGCTCGCTGCGCTCGCCACGCTTCGGGTTCGCGTCAATCGTGGGGGTGGCGGCCAAAATGGGGGGCCATTATTTTTTACACACATGACGGGGCCATACCCAATGAGAAATGGCCCATATTGGCCCTTTTACCATTTTTTACTATGTTAAATGGACTCAGTTTCAATGTTAAAAAAAAATTAACATTGAAGCCTATGGACACGATGGACCCGATTTCTCCATAGGCTTCAATGTTAAAATAATTTAACATTGAAGCCTATGGACATGATGTACCCGATTTCTCCATAGGCTTCAATGTTAAATTATTTTAACATTGAAGCCTACGGAGAAATCGGTAACATCTCGTCGGTCGCGTCGTGTGCGTTTTGGTATGCACCCGACGCGACCGACACGATTTTTTCCGACACGACCACCACGATAGAAATCGTGGTGGCCGTGCTAGGAAACAAGTACCAACTGGGCGTATACATGGGCGTTGATTACAAGTGCTGGGGTTTGGCTTCGCATGTGTGCAAGAGCGCTTGTACGCCTCAACCTGAAAATCATTTGCAAAGAAAAAGCAGGTTTTAAGTTTCGCAGCCCATCCTTTTCCTGGCTCAACATTCCCAACCCCAATCAACATGCACTAAATGGCTAAATCAATCTCACCTGCACACCACCTACACCCATACAGCCCTCAATTTGTTAGCCAATTAACTCACAACAGCAACTAAATGCATACCCGCGGCAAACACACTTGTGTGGGTACTGTGTGTGCGCTGTCAGTCTACTCCCCTTTTGTTGTATTTGCGAACGAACGATTTTGCCACCACAATAGGCGTGATTATGCCGGATGCGTGCGTGTGTATTAATCTTGTAAGGATGCTTGCGAATGTGCATGCGAGCGACTGAATCTGAATGAGGGCCACTGTCTAGCTACAGCACTTCTGATTGGTTGTCTATTTATTGACTTCCTTCCAGCTGATCTTATTTTATTGGCATTCCAGCAGTATTATGTCACATCATGGCTACCTTGCATTCATTATTTACCATTTTCATTTGAAGTACTGCATATATCTTATACATGCCTCCCAATCATCCTGATTTATATTTGAGGACTGTCCCGCGTTGCCACCTGTGGGCTAAGTGTTCCGCGGGTAGTCAGGAGATTGGAGGACATTCTGATGGTTCTGGAGAAAGTGAATGTGCGCACATGTGCGCGGTGTCCATTCAGTGTTATGTGGGACCTTTGGATTTTATTACATTTTATATTTTTTATTTATTAATAACACCCTAGACCTTTTCTGTGTGTGCATGTGAAACTTATTAACATTATTATTTTGTGCACAAATAGGGTAATGTGACTTTAGAATGTACTACTAGCATTCTCATTTGCATGCCTACCAAATGCCTAGTGCAATTACTGCTGGTTTTAGTTTGGATAAATCTTGAGATACGTCCAACCCAAAATGCCCAAATTTGTCTCTCTCCGGCCCTTCTGTAGAGCTGGCACTCAGTTTTGTTTGACTATTATTAATTTATTTTGCCTTCTCCTAAATACGTGTGCTACGTGATCCTGGTTGACCACTTCCATCCCACCACTCCTGGCAGAGCCATTTTATGTGTATCAACGGGTGCCGGACGCGTTCCCGACAGTCAGGATCTCGACAGTCATTTACCCGACGTCGGGATCCCGACTGTCAAAACGCCGACAGCCGGGTGCCCGACAGCCACCCACTATTTTCCCTTGTGGGGGTCCACAACCCCCAAAGAGGGAGAATAGAATAGGTGGCTCGCGTAGCGAACCACCATGTCCGCAGCGTGGTGAGCGCAGCGAGCCCGCAAGGGGCTTTTTTGCGCTCGTCATGCTGTCTGAGTACTGGCAGTTGGGATCCCGATGTCGGGCTAATGACCGACTGTCGGAGCCCCATACCACACCCGTATGAACTGCTTAAGCCACGATTGGCCATATTTTCGTCCGTAGAACTCGGTACATTTACCAAGCTGCTGAGTTCCCAGGATATGTATTTGCCAATGGTGAAGTGAATTGTAATTGATTGCCGAGTTTCCCGGCAGTCAAATACGGACTACCCTAAATCATCGCATGAATCAACCAGCAAATCAGGCTGACCGCACTGTACAGGGTGTATTTTGTTTGAGTATTGGTTCTGTTGTGGGACTACAAGTCCCAGTGGGACCATTAGTGCTCTGCATGCAGGGACTTGTGGTTCTCAAAGTCCCACAGCAGAAGCAAATGCTTTATTTTAACATCTTTTTATACACTTTATTGGACTGTCAAGTTGGCACCCACCGACCAGGGGTTCCGGGGATAGTCCGTGCTTCAGCCTTGACCTGGGGGGGACACCCCTTTATAATAATAATAATAATAATAATAATAATAATATCATTTTTTGTCATCAAATGCTCACAAAATATATGAATGATTCAAATGTAGACGAAAACAGAAATGAAAAACAGCATCAGAAATACAAAAATTCATCACCAAAGTTACAACCAATACTCCCATTAAATTATTTATAATAAATATTGCCTGTGTAGAAAAAACTTTCTCTAAAATGACTGGTCCCCACTTCGCCAGGGACCCGCCCAGGGCTGACCGGCCACAGGTTGATGCTTTGGCTAAGGGGACCATGCATAGAAAAGGCCCCCGGCAGTGATAGTATCCCGATGGCTGTTTGAGCCCGGTGCACATTTTAAAAATACAAGGGACCAGATGTCTTTTTGTCCCCCTCTATTTTTATAACCGGACTGGTCCAAGAGCCAGGTGCTGGTTTCTGAAATATGGGGGGGACTCCATTTAGGTACTTGTGTATTATCACGGCGCCCACGAAATCGGCCGCAAATCGTCCGCAAATCGGATGCGATTTTGCGGCCGATTTTTGGCAGATTTCCGGCCGATTTTCGACCGATTTGCATGCTGTTCCATCATTGCACACCTTGCACACCCCCAATTTCCATCGTAGTGCATCGCATGCAATATAGTGGCATATGATGCATGTGAAGCGATTCGATTTGTAATTGTACAATCACCCTGATAGGTGCTTACAATGTTAAATGCACCTCCATTGTTAACGCCACCCCCACTATCAACGCCAACCCGAAGCGTGGCGAGCGTAGCGAGCCCGCGAGGGGCGGCGGTACGCGTCCTCTGACCTTTTCATACCCCCACTATCCACGTTGGCTTGGAGTTGACTTTAGATAGTGTGGCGAGCGCAGCGAGCCCCGCGTGGGGACGCGGAATACATGTAAAGTAATCCGCGTCCCCTCGCGGGGCTCGCTGCGCTCACCACGCTTCGGGCTCGGTGGCTTGCTGCGCTCGTCACACTATCTGAATTCAACTCCAAGCCGACGTGGATAGTGGGGGTATGAAAAGGTCGGAGGACGCGTACCGCCGCCCCTCGCGGGCTCGCTGCGCTCGCCACGCTTCGGGTTGGCATTGATAGTGGGGGTGGCGTTAACAATGGGAGTGCATTTAACATTGCGAATCACATAGCATCGCATGCCACTTGCTGGCATGCGTTGCTATGTGATATTGAATTGTACAATCAGGGGCATTTTCCCGAAAATCACATCGCATACCATCGCATACCATCGCATACCATCGCATACCATCGCATACCATCGCATAGTACCTGGGGGGAGTGCAAGGATGGAATAACATGCAAATCAGCAGGTAATGGCCGAAAATCGGCAAAAAATCAGCCGAAAATCGGACGCAAATCAGACGCAAATCGGACGCAACTCAGCCGCAAAATCGCATCGCAGATCGCATCGCAAATCGGCCAATAAATCGGATGCGATATCGGATGCGATTTAGATTAAATGGGGCGCCGTGAGAATACACAAGTACCTGGATTTATTCTTATTTTACACAGAGAAGCATCACATGGATCTCACTGATCCGTTCTTGCTTCAGCCAAATATAGATAGAAAATGTGCCGCATTTCCCATTTGGATTTTTAGTTGAGTTCACCGACGTATTCAGCAATACAAACGTTTGTAAATTAGATGATCTGATGGAACTCTATGGGCATTCAGAGTTCTATCAACGGTCTATTCATTCGAAATGCTAAATTGTACCCATTTAATCAAGACTGAATGGGTACAAATGGGTGCATTTGTACCTATCCGATATTAGTAAATTTCCCCCCTTGACAGTGATGCAGATGAGACTTTGTTTAGGGAGAAGGAGGATGTGAGGGAATGGAAGTAGCAGGGACTACCAAGGACCAAGCATGGGTGCTATCTACAGATGTAGCGCCCCTCTTCCTTGCAGGGGCTGGCGATTCCACTAGCCGTCGTAAGGGGGAGCGCGCGCGAGATGCGCATGCGCCCCATTCCAGCGAAGCTCCCCGCCGCCGTTTGCCACCTCCCCGGCCGGGCCCCACCGCCATCCTGAACCACCCCCACCGTAACCCTGCCCATCTCCCTGAAGTGGAGACGGGCTGGGTCAAGCCGCCCAGCCGGCGAGTGACTCGGACGCGCATGCGTGTGAGACGAACGTGCGTCCCAGTCTGATGGAGTCCCTCTCCACCAACGCTCGCCAGTGGGGAGGTTCTGGCGAGCGCTGAGAGTGAATGAGAGGGGCTCAATCTGTATGTGTAAGGAAACATACATGTCCAAATGCATGTATAAGATGTGCCTGAGATATGCATAGAAATGCATGATAAGACAAATGCAACTGTATAAGATAAATAATTACATATCCATGGAGTGTTCCACTGGATGGCTTAAGGCGAAAGGTTTATAGTTCCACAATGTGCTTAATACACACACAGGATACACATATCCCTATTACATACAAATACCTAGCTCTTGGGTATACAGAACAATGATCTCTCCAAACATAGCTACAACGGCAGCAGTTCTTAATAAACATAAAAAGTGACAGCGTTACTACAATCACAAGTCCTTACAATGACGTAGCCATCGCTCCACGTATGGGCACCTTTACAATAATGTAACCATCACAAAGTAACCATGTCATGGTATAACCACTGGTGCATTTGTATACATGAATATTGGAGATATCTGCTGCGATCACTCCATACTACATCTGGGGTATACTACCATATTTGTGGGTACCCCTTGAATTATTTAGCTTACCCTATTATATTTAGCTATACTGTGCTGTGGAATTTGGTAGAGCCATATAAATAAATAAAAAGAATAATAAAGAATGTATTAGCTCAGCGTTTCTTTGTTAAAATATGCAAATGGAGGTTAAAGTATTCGGTACTTATGTATTATCTGGGCTCCCATGTTAAATGCACCCCATTTTTTCATACCCCTACTATCCAACTACACATGGAGTTGATTTTATATAGTGTGGCGAGCGCAGCGTGCCACCGTGCCCGAAGCGTGGTGAGGGGACGCGGTCTCATAAGAAAAACGGGAGCCCAGATATTACATAAGTACCAAGTATTCCTCTTGTGCCATACCATATGACAGACTAGGATAAACCCTGTGATGGCCATGATTCATGATATGATTAGTAGGTTCAAATACAGGATTGGGAATCATATAGAACTGGGAGATGATTTGTTTAGTAACAGGCCTATACTTAGGACACGCGGCATGTACTGAGGCTCGAGGAAAAGAAGTTCCGTACTGAATTAAGAAGAGGATTCTTCACCATTAGAGCAGTAACATTCTGGCACTCATTGCCGGTGGGGGCGGTTACAGCAACTACTGTTAATGAATTTAAATCAAAATTGGATACATTATTGGCCACTAAGGGAATCCTATAGATATGACGTACTCACGTCAGTAGTTACAAGTCAGATAGGTTGAACTCAATGGTTTAACGTCTTTTTTCTACCTTAATTACTATGTTACTAAGTAAGTCTGCCTTGTAACTTTAAGATATGGCCCCCGTGCCAGCGGTGCAGAATGCCAAACACACCCATGACACTCCTATAACACGCCCATGACACTCCCATAACACGCCCATGAGTCATCTGGCCACATAGTTAGCAATAAATCATAAGTTGCATTCCTATATTCCACACAATTATGCTTTTTTTGCCTACATGACATTGTCCTCACTCTTCCACTTCTCATAAAAGGCCCTTGAACATTTCCAGCTCCAGGCCCATTTGGCCCTTAATCTGGCCCTGGACCTATCGACTGTATACCAGCAAGAGTACCTCTCTCATACTGTTAGTTATGATCAAGATTGCACATGTCCTTCTTACATGTAACTTTGCATTTAAAAAATAAAAAAGGGAGTTACCATAATACATATGAAAAATCAAATGCATTGTATAACATAGCAAACCTATTACCAGGGCCAGTGCAAGGCTCCCCCGCACCCTAGGCAAACCGTCTGCCGCCGCGCCCCCCCCCCCATATACTGTATATTAATATATATCTCAAAGGCTGCAGTGCTCCTCCTGCCCAGCTTCCTCCCCCCTTACCTCAGACCATTGCGGGTAGGTTTACAGGTATAATGTGTGGGTGCCAGGGAGCACTGACCGGGTTCTGGGCATGACTAGCGGTGGCTGCAGGGTAAACTCCAGGGTCCGGGGAGGGAGGGAGAGTGCTGGCCAGGTTCTTGGGATGAGTGGCGGTGGCAGCAGGGTAAATTCGGGGGAGGGTGGGAGGAAGGGGAAGGGGGAGCGCTGTCCGGGTTCTGGGGATGACTGGCGGTGGCTGCAAGGTAAGCTCCAGGGAGGGAGGGGCAGTGCTGGCACATGATTCGGCCGCTGCACTGCTGGGGGGTTGCAGGGGTGATGCCGCCAAGTCACTGCGGCTGCTGCGTCGCTCCACATGGGGGGGGCGCCACATTTGCTGGGTGATGCTCCACTGGGGGGTGGCGGGGGTGATGCCACTAAGTCTCTCCACAGGGGGGAAGGGGTGTGTGTGATGCTGCGGCCGCCAAGTCGCTCGGGCGGGGGGGGGGGGGGAGTGACCACCGTTCACCTCCATCCAGGGGGTCCCTGCTCATAACTACCACCCTCCAGTGGCCAGCGCCCTAGGCAAATGCCTAAAGCTGCCTAGTGGTGGCGCCAGCCATGCCTATTACTCCTCCTGCTATAGTTCCAGCAGCTCGGGATATCAGTGTCCTGTGACCAGGCCACCTGAGGATTCTTTTCTTTTTTTGCTGTTTTCAGGTCCTTCAACAATCAGAGAACAATCAGAACATGATGAAATTTAGCAGAGAATATTGGGATTCCTCTGGGGTCTTTGGGTCAGGGCTCAGTTACATGTGCGGTGTACCATGACGGAACTGTAATATGTACTGACCAAAGAATGATAACTTGTAACGCAGAACTTGCAGAAGGGAAAAGATGGCGACACATTGTCCTATTACCACTATACCTTGTGTATACATATTTAGCTAAATATTTATAACATTTGGGTTGACCCTTTTTTCTGCAGACCATAAGGCAAACCTTCCAACATGATCCATTCCCTCCTAATGTATGATTGCCATCACCTGTGTTCAAATACTGTACCTTCTCTATCAATAAATCTGTTTAAAACAGGTGACGACAATGATAAATGTAAAAGGAAGACCAGGAATGGAGCATTGTATCCCTTCTGGAATGGGTCATGTTGAGAGGTACGCAGAAGGCAACTCCTTGAATGTGTATACTGCTTTATGGGAACCATTCGTGATCATTTCAATTGCATTCCCTAGTTTCATAAACTGACAGTAGGTATAAATCGATCTTGGGAGCTGCTCCTGTATTTCCGTGAGGTGGTCTGCGTGAATTGTGTCTTCGTAGTCGCACCCGATTTATGTTTTATAGTGGTGGGGGGCAACAATGGCGTGATCAAGCTATCACTCCCCCAGGTTCCTCACCACACACCTGCTTACCCCCCTAACTACCGTGTTTCCCCGATAATAAGACAATGTCTAATTTTTTTTTCCAACAAAAAACACCATAGTGCTTATTTTCGGGGTAGGGCTTATTTTAATGAACATTGACAGAAATGTTATCCATCTTAAAAATGCTCCAGTCCTCCTGTCTAATTTTTTTTTCCAACAAAAAACACCATAGTGCTTATTTTCGGGGTAGGGCTTATTTTAATGAACATTGACAGAAATGTTATCCATCTTAAAAATGCCCCAGTCCTCCTTCTTTAACATGCCCCCAGTCCTCCTTGTTAAACATGCCCCAGTCCTCCTTGTTATACATGCCCCAGTCCTCCTTGTTATACATGCCCCAGTCCCATGGGGAGGTGTTCTCTCCCTCTGGGATGCCTCTATGGGTTGCTGTGTGGGCAGCCCTTAAAAATAGGTTCTGCGCGTGTCCAGTATCGAGGATGATACTGCACATGCGCCGGGACCATGAATACGCATCTATGGACTGCTGCCGAAGCAGCCCATAGAGGCTGGGTGCCAGCGCATGCACAGTACAGAAGAAGCTACTGCGCATGCTCTGGTCATGCAACAGGGGGGGGAGGAGCGGTAGCGGGGACCAGCAGTCACAGGTGGTGGGGTCCAACGGCAACAGAAGAGGGGGGGGGGCAGCATTGCAGCAGCCCCCTTTTTCACAGAGGTAAGAGCCGCCACTGGTGGCAATGCACTGTAGAAAATATATCATAGCCCCAAGAGGAGGCAGGGCCCCCAGACAGTGGGTCCCACCGGGGGCTTCCTTTGTGGGCCCGTCCAACCCTGCATAGCACAATCTAGAAAAGACAGCAATTTAAACTCTATGTTCAAATTTTGAGATTGGATTTAAGGTTTAACGTCTGCATTATAATTTGTGGGTTTATAGATAAAAAAACTCAATACAAATTTGATTTTTAATTATTAATAAAGTATTTTTTTTTTAAATGACATTACAGTGCCTTTAAATTTCTAGGATGTTACCAGAGATGTTGTCCCTTAACCTAGTTGACAAAGGGCTGACCCTGCGGTTCAGTCCACATACCGTGTGTTTTATATCATATATTTCGGACGCTCCTCTGTTTACCCTTAACCTTTCATATTCATCATATATACGTATCCTTTTACTATTTAACCTTTATATGTTACATGCGTTCTCAATGACGCAAATGTTTAGATTTTTACGGGTGGAGGTGTTAGACTGCGTAGGTACACCCCCACTTTTTCTTATACTACTTCATATTTGGGAATGGGAATCGGATCTACACATAACTTTATCCCCCGACCAATGGAGGAAAATCTTCCTTACTCATTTGATGTCCAGGTGTCTCAATCATACTGAGATACATATTAAGCTACTCTATAGGTTATATTTGACGCCAGATCGATTACACACTTTTTGGACATCGGGTTCTAGACTGTGCTGGAGACAATATTGGGAGGTGGGTCACCTGTTCCATATTTTCTGGTCCTGCCCTGCTATACGAAAGTATTGGATAGAGGTGTTCTCCCTGATTCAGAAGGTGTTGCATATCTCCCTCTCTCCTGACCCTACATTGGCGTTCATCGCCACTTGTTCGCTGGAACTCCTGGCATCTGTTCATGGCGGAGGGAGAGGGAAAGCAATATGCCTCTATGTCCCCTAGTTGCGACCCCTCCAATTTAGCCTTAATAAGAAAACTGCTGACGACATTGACTCATCTTAAACTCTTTATACCCCTGCAATTACTGCTGTTATGTTGGTAGGATACTTATGAGATACTGCTGCTTCTTTTGTATGTAAAGAGTGGGTTTCCTTTGTTCTCCAAGTAATTTTCTGATCCATCTAATGCCAATATACATGTTAACTGTATATAAGATGATATCTAGATATCTTTACTTTTCCCCCCACCCCCCCCCCTTTTCTTTGTTCTGTACCCCATATACATTCTTACAATCAATAAAAATCATTGATGGAAAATAAAATGACATTGGATTTTCAGTTCAACCAATAGATTATAGGCAATATTACATTTTACTAATACCCAGGGAAGCAGTTTTTTCATCAATAAAGGGGCGTACTTTTACTAGTCCCCACAGTCTAGAAGAACAGCACTCATTCATAAGGGGAGTATTGGAGCAATGAGTCAGGGGATGGGGGGAATCAACATATTGGGAAATCTTGATTTGCCGATTACGACCGATCATCGGTATCTGCCAATAGACGGGTTTTGATCACTGATAGGTGGATTAGATCAGGGCCATCAGAATGGAGAATTAGAAGAAGTACAGTATGGGCATAGCCAGAATAAGTGGGACCCCAGGGCATACTGTACCCTGTATCTATCTATCTGCTCCTCACCTCTGTGAAGTGAAGTACCGCCAGTGACCACTAGAGGTCCCTTGACTGACCAAATTACTCCTTTGTGTGCTAAAAAAGACATCATAATGAAAGCATCTTTTGCAGGGACACTAATCTGTTTCAAACTTGCTAAATACGGAAAGCGGGCGATGTGAAGACAGAGATTGGAGGTAGGAGCAGATAGGGACTGGGGGTGGGGGTGGAGAGTTTGTGGGCTCAAAACGGTCACAGCTCAAAGTGAAAGTAAAAACTGTCACCACTCAAAGTGAAAGTACATTGCAGAAGCCGTCATTTTGATGGGTGTCTAACTAGTTATATTATAATTCAGCCAAAAACTCTTTATGGAGAAATATATTGAGTAAGGAAAAGGGTTAAAATAATATGTTATTTTTAATCACCACAATAAAAACTCTGCTTTGTTCTGTTATTCTTAATAGATTCCAGTTATTTAGCTAACACAACATAAATGCCTGTTGTGAGCTTTGTACATTGAGTTTAGCGGAGTGGAAATGTGTTCACAAGAGGGAGAATGCAGCTTGCTAGGACAACTGTATAACTGCACTCAATAAACGGCTGCTGGCAAATTACATTTAGAATGAAAAGCAGTTTGATTTAATAACTTAGTATTCTGGATTCTAGTAAAAAGTAATTCATTATAGAACTAAATTGTGAGAGCTGGTACAATGGGGGTTAGTCCGGTTGAGTCACTCGGATGCGAATTTGCATCCTTGCGAGTCAACCAGATCCCGCCTTGTGAATGGTGGTACACCGGCCCAGTGCATACGTTCGCACAGCAGAGCAACCTTAGATCTGCGTGCACATTCTGGGCAGGCGCATCAGCGTCATTGCCACCTTGATAAATCCGCTATATGGGCGAAACGTGTTGGTGGAGGAGAGGGATCTTTGCCAGACTGCACTTTTGCTACAAGCACCTCTGCAATATCTTTGGAGACCGAACCAGCCTTTGTTACCAATAACTTTCATCTTCCACTCCGCCATTGCTCCCCTCTAGGACTAGAGGAGTAGCTTATCCACCTACCAAGTGGACATTCACCATACCATCATCGGGGAGAACTATCCCCCAAGTGAAAAGACTCCACGAACTGAGATATACCAAGCGGAATAAGTGGACCCTCTTATACCATCTGGATCCAATAAAGGAAGTAATTCAAAGGCAAACTAGGAACGGAATACACCTCCAAACAGAGGGGCAGATGTATTAAGCCTTGACAAGAGATAAATGCAAAGGTGATAAGGAGAGATAAACGTCCAGCCAATCAGCTCCTTACTGACTTTTTTCAAACACAGCCTGTAACATGGCAGTTAGCAGGTGATTGGCTGGACGTTTATCTCTATCAGGAGAAAGAGGGGTGTTGTACCAGCGCAGGCTGAAAAAAATGATGGTGAGAACGGTATCCTTTACAATAAATTTTATTAGGATTAATTACTATAGCTGTAATTTTAAGATTCAATAGTGAATGATAAAAAAGGGGGTACAGGTCGAGTATCCCGTATCCGAATATCCGTTATCCGAATTATTCCGAAATACGGACACTCCAGAAAGTGAAACAATTTTTTTTTTTTTGCTAAAAACTCACTGGGGACATATGTAACAGCACTACTGGGGACATGATATGTAACTGGCACTATATATGTGCAAGACAATGATTGCTTGGCATTCAAATTCAGTGCTGAGATAGTACACACATTTTGTTTCACGTTTTGAAACCTTGTTTTTTGAACAATTAAAATATATTTGTGTGTATTTTATGTGGTAATAAAATATATTTGTGTGTATATTATGTGTTTATACAGCATAAATGCAAGATACTTCAAAATACATAATTGAAATATTAAAATATTCCGAAATACGGAATAATCCGTTATCCAAAATTCTCCTGGTCCCGAGCATTTTGGATAAGGGATACTCAACCTGTATAATAAAATCAATGGACATTCAGTATTATACAACCTATTCCAACATTGGACTCTGCTCTGGGACTCAATTGGCTACCTGGTTATCTGCTACTAGGGGATCCATCTCAGTGATGTCCGTGTGGTAATATGCATATTTATATGCCCATTTATATTGCAATTGGGATGTGTCTTGTATAATACTGAATGTCCATTGATTTTATTATACCCCTTTTTATATTATATTATATTTATATTATATTATACCCCCATATTCACTATTGAATCTTAAAATTACAGCTATAGTAATTAATCCTAATAAAATTTATTGTAAAGGATACCGTTCTCACCATCATTTTTTTCAGCCTGCACTGGTACAACACCCCTCTTTCTCCTTTCTACTTATTTGGAACCTGACAAATCCCAGTACCAGCAGTTAGTAGCGCATTGATAAAACCCTGCTTTTTTATCTCTCTTTATCACCCTTGCATTTATCTCTTGTTAAGGCTTAATACATCTGCCCCATTGACTGATACGGTACCGTATGAACTGGCATATGTAATTCCCTCCCAGACTATTCTATTCCGCAGCACTCCATTCTAATGTTATCATTGTTTTTATCTGTATTCATATTCATTTTTATTGTCGTTATTATTAAATATTGTTCATTAAACAAATACATGTGTGCCGTATAATTCCAGGGGTGCCCCCATGTGTCACATATCAGACCAGGGGGCCTGCATGTGTCCCATATCAGTCCAGCGGTGCCCGCATGTGTGCCGTATAATTCCATGGGGGCCTCCATGGTGTCCCGTATCAGTCAAGGGGTGCCCGCATATGTGCCGTATAATTCCATGGGTGCCTCCATGGTGACCCGTATCAGTCCAGGGGTGCCCGCATGTGTATCGTATAATTCCAGGGGTGCCCCATGTGTCCCGTATCAGTCCAGGGGTGCCCGCATATGTGCCGTATAATTCCATGGGTGCCTCCATGGTGTCCCGTATCAGTCCAGGGGTGCCCGCATGTGTATCGTATAATTCCAGAGGTGCCCCCATGTGTCCCATATCAGTCCAGGGGTGCCCGCATGCATACCGTAAAATTCCAGGGGTGCTCCCATGTGTCCCATATCAGACCACGGGAGCTGACTTTTTTTCACAAGCAGTTCCTTTTATGTCCTGAGCTACAGTTATACCGTATGTAATGTTAAGGTCTGACGTGTTGCATGCGTGTTTCTGTGTACAATGTAAAACTTCATGTTTTATAATTGGATGTGGCCATTTGGAATGTTGAGAGTTACTTCTGCTGTAACTGATACACTACATTTCTAAACGGGCTCCAGGATTCCCATCCAAGATGTTGTCCGTCTGATCTGACGGACTGGGAGGTAATTAGACCATCAGGCGTAATGAAAGCATGATGACTGTTGCTTGGACACAAAAGAACAGTAAATAAAGCTTGGAATTACAAAATGGCTGCACGCAGCTGAGCAATTATGTGGATGGAGTAAGTCAGCTCCCTCCGGTATATGGCAATGTCTTTATGTAATGTTAATGTAAACGATTATGATCTATGTCCTGATATATGAGAATATTGGAAGAAAATGCCTGCAGATATGTGAGGTGACCTTGCTAGGCCTCTCAAGCTTTTATTCAGTTTATTACTGCAGTATGTTGGAGGCTAAGCACTTTATGGTATCCGGAGGGCTGACAGACAGTACCCAGATTGGGAACTGAGTACCCCAAGGCAAAGATCCACTAATTGGGGGTCAATGTGCTCAGGTGTTGACATTGAGATCAAAACCTAAAAAACTCATACTGACTTTTTACTTGTGAAACCTTTTGTCGACATTGTGCATTCCCGATATTGGCCCTCACAGCTATCTCCATCTAAAGATGACAGAACCCAATGTAGGCTGTGGGCTACACTTTGCCTTGGTAGCTGGTACTGGTTTGAGGGGTGGCACTTGTTGGGGGGCACTTGGATGATTGTATTACATAGTAGTTAAGGCTGAATAAAGACTTGCGTCCATCAAGTTCAACCTTCGTTATTAAAGTGAATGATCTATTTGCTTCATCCCTTGTATAACTGAAATCTGATTTAATTATATTCATATTTTAATTGTTATTTGCATCCCTGGATGTTTTTGCCCAATAGATGATTGTCCAAAAGAATTTATTGTCTCTGCCGACACCACCTCTCCAGGAAGAGAGTTCCACAATTTTACTGCCCTGACCGTAAAAATGTTTTTTTTTTCTTTTAAGGGCGAAAATGTAAGTGCAAAATATTTCCACTGCAATGTTCCATATGCCATCTTGAATAAAGCGTAAACGGGAAAGACCTACACATACTGCCCCTGTAAACTGTTCTAATCAGTAGATTTGTGTACATAATAAAAAATAAAATAAAAATTACTTTTTTTTTAAATGATTCTGTTACATTGGATATCAAATAATGAGTTATAACTAATCAATGAAAATAATCCAATTCGGCATTAATGTTGTGCTTAGGAGCAGCCACACCCTTAAATCCGCACCTTGCCATAGCAGCTATCTGTTCCTTTGTACGGCGCTGCGAAACACTTGTGGCGCCTTATAAATAAAATGATAATAATAATAATAATAATATCTGAGCCAGGACAGTCTGCTGTTTTATGTACGCCACTAGAACCCTGCTAAAATATTGCTAAAGTATACTCCAACCCTAAAAATGATAAAGGCCCCCATACACTCTCAATTTGGGGCAATTTTACATGTTCCTGACGAGAAATTGGCCCAAATTGGGTCAGTGTGATGTCCCCTCAGGTCTGATGCACGGTCCCGTGCACGTCAGACCTGAGTCGGTGGTCAGACCGGCATGCAGATCCGACCTCCGACCTTGGACCTTCCTTCAGTAATAGTGTTAGGACCTGCAGAACCTGCAGGCTTAAATGCATGTTAGGACCTGCAGGCTTAAATGCATTGATCAATACATGAACTAAATCTCCATTATTTATTAAAATGAGTTAATTAATACCGCTTTTACACCCAAATCCCGGATCCGAACTGGTATTTGGAACACGCTTCTATGCCAGGTCAGATCCGTGATTATCACCATTTACACTGCGGTACTGACCCGCAGAGTAAACGGGGGGAGGCACTTGGAGATGACATCTTCTCCAAACGTTGGGACTGCCCATCGTTGTGTGGGGGCAAGCCCAGCATGAAGGTAAGCTGCTGTTCTGCCCTCAGCCCCTGTGCACCCCCCCCCTCCCCCCTAGCCCTGGTCCAGGAGGTGTATGGTTTTACACCACCGCTGAACCGGGTCCACGAGTACCGATGTTTAGTGTGTGTGTATAATATATATATATATATATATATATATATATATATATATACATTGTACTGTTATAAAGAACAGATATTTAAGAGCCTCATCATTTCACATATGAATTTAAATTGCCACTCGCCAACTATGACACAACATGTAGAACACGAGAATCACCCCAGGTGATAAAGGCGCTTAGGGGGTGGACTGTTTTGAATAGGCTGCTCACACAGAGGGGGGGTTCAGTCCCCTGACAACAGGGTATGTAAACAAGAAAAAAGGGGGTTTGTGGAGCGCTCAAAGAAGATTGGTATTAAAAAATAATTTGAAATGATCAGGTGGGTATTACATGAAAATACAAATTCATTTAATTATTTGCATAATATAATAATACAATAAAAATAATAATGGATAAAAAGTTGATTTTGCACTAATGCGTTATACAGTAACATACATAAAACCACTTATAAAGGACAATGGATACTTAAGTGCGTCCCGCTTGTTCCAAAGGTGTACTCTCCTCCCGAGGGCAATAGGTGGTGCCCACAGTTGACAGGGGGGGGATCGGGGTGTTCCGGATTGAGCTGGTGATGGGGGTTTCCGTGTATCCTGCTGGAGACTTTAGACTGATCCACTGGTGGGCAAAGATGGAATACCTCACTTCTCGGATAAGTCTCCTGCCTAACCTTTGGAGACTTATCCGAGAAGTGAGGTATTCCATCTTTGAGAATGAGAATTGCCCGCTGTGAGCATCTCTGATCCGTGTGCTGCATCCGGTGCAGCATTGCCACTGTCATTCACAATGGTCACAGCCCTTGGCCATGTGATTAAACCCCAGCATACTCAGAATGCTGGGCGGGCCTGCTGACTCAGGGCCAGGAACTTTGCATTGGAAAACGCAGACACTGGCACAAGAAGTCCCAATAGCCAGTGAGTGTTGCAGCACAGCTCCACCCCCGGCAGCTCAGGGGAATTGCATTTGATCATAAAGGGACAACTCAGAGATGTACACATACATTAATTAGTGACTTACAATTCAATACAATAGAGGACAAGTACAGGGTACATAAACATAGCTGCATCAGCAGAGGACTCTGAAACAAGTATTGGGTTGGCGGAAAAAAGCAAGATTTGGTGCGAGATGGTTTAAGTGAAAAGGAAAACCAAGTAAGAGAGGAGGACAAGTAATCTGGTAACCCAGTCACATCAGAGAAGAGGACGTGTAATCTGGTAACCCAATAACATAAGAGAAGAGGACGTGTAATCTGGTAGCCCAGTCACATAAGAGAAGAGGACGTGTAATCTGGTAACCCAATCACATTAGAGAAGAGGACGTGTAATCTGGTAGCCCAATCACATAAGAGAAGAAGATGTGTAATCTGGTAGCCCACTCATATAAGAGAAGAGGACGTGTAATCTGGTAGCCCAATCACATAAGAGAAGAAGATGTGTAATCTGGTAGCCCACTCATATAAGAGAAGAGGACGTGTAATCTGGTAACCCAATCACATTAGAGAAGAGGACGTGTAATCTGGTAACCCAATCACATTAGAGAAGAGGACGTGTAATCTGGAAACCCAATCACATAAGAGAAGAGGACGTGTAATCTGGTAACCCAATCACATAAAAGAAGAGAATGTGTAATCTGGTAACCCAATCACTTAAGAGAAGAGGACGTGTAACCTGGTAACCCAATCAGGTAAGAGGAGAGGACGTGGTACTTATGTATTATCTGGGCTCCCATGTTAAAAGCACCCCATTTTTTTATACCCCTACTATCCAACTACGCATGGAGTGATTTTATATAGTGTGGCGAGCGCAGCGAGCCACCGTGCCCCAAGCGTGGTGAGCGCAGCGAGCCCCGCGAGGGGACGCGGTCTCATAAGAAAAACGGGAGCCCAGATATTACATAAATACCGAGGACGTGTAATCTGGTAACCCAATCACATAAAAAAAGAGGTTGTGCAATTTGGTAACCCAATCAGGGCAGCCGAGAGAGGGGGGGAGCGGGTACAAATTACCCGGGCCCAGGCTTGCTGGGGGGGCCCCACAGGGGCCCTGTTCCGACCCCTCCCTTCCCCCTCCATCCCTCCCGGGTAGCAACAGCAGCACACACTTCTATAGCATGTGCTGTGCTGACAGCAGGCTCAGCATGAGTGTCTCGCTGACAGCGTGAGTGGTCATGCTGAGCCTGCTGTCAGCACAGCACATGCTGTAGGTGTGTGCTGATGCTGAAATTACAGTTTTTAGAGTTTTCTTTCACCCTCCTTTAAACATTTTGGGGGCGTGGCCTAAGTGCGGTAGGTGCCCACACCTCCCACACTTAGGCCACGCCTCAAAATTTTTACCGGGGCCCAGCATTCCTCTCGGCTGCCCTGAACCCAATCACATAAGAGAAGAGGATGTGTAATCTGGTAACCCAATCACATAAGAGAAGAGGATCTGTAATCTGGTAACCCAATCACATTAGAGAAGAGGACGTGTAATCTGGTAACCAATCACATAAGAGAAGAGGATGTGTAATCTGGTAACCCAATCACATTAGAGAAGAGGACGTGTAATCTGGTAACCAATCACATAAGAGAAAAGGACATGTAATCTGGTAACCCAATCACATAAGAGAAGAGGACGTGTAATCTGGTAACCCAATCACATAATAGAAGAGGACGTGTAATCTGGTAACCCAATCACATAATAGAAGAGGTTGTGTAATCTGGTTACCCAATCACATAAGAGAAGAGGTTGTGTAATCTATTAACCCAATCACATAAGAGATGACGACGTGTAATCTGGGAACTAATCAAGCATTGCAGGTTTGAGCAATGTAGTGCCACATTCAATACACAACAGAATATGGGAAAGACTGTTCTATGCTGTACGAATTTGCAAGGCAGAGGATTACAGAATGAGTTTATGTGCGAGCCGAAACAGTGCCAAAATCCAGTGTCTATTCTGATCACTAGCCATTCGCAAGTGTATTGACAGGAAGACGCCATTTGTGGGTGTCACTCGGCAGTTTTTAATTGAGTGTAAGAAAAAAAGACGCAGGCATTCCCAAGCAAATGCAAAAGCAAATGCGTCCGTCCAGATCAGCATATTCATATTTCCATTCCGTGTCCTGCATGCGCTGCCAAAACGGTTTTTAGAAATCCAGCCTCAAATGTCTTAAAACAGCTAAAGTTGAATCCAATGAATAATCTGGAATTATAGCAGATTCTGGAATTCTAGGCAAATATGTTTCCCGAACTTTGAAGGGTGAAAAAAATGGTAATGTGAAAAGTGGGCGCTCAGTCTTCCGTGTAACTTGTCCAGGCTTTGGAGCCATGTACAGTAATGTATGTGTTTAGTGTAAATGAGTCTACAGAGATCTCAGCGTAACTTTTTCCAGTGCTAATGAAAGAATGCGAGATGCAAACAAAATGAAATGTGCACCTGTTTCTTTCCGTCCATCAATGACGCGTTTCTCTCAGGGAGGTGAACAAAACATTTTATTAGAATCTTGTTATTCTATATAATGCCAAATGCCTCAGCAGATGCAGGGCCGGTGCAAGGCACTGGAGCGCCCCAGGCGAGTCGGGGTGGGGGCGCCCCAGTGCCGGGGGAGGGGGTACCTGTCCTGCGGCGCTGTGTATTTAAAGCTGGCGGCGGCGGCAGAGAGGGGTCCCTGCAATCAACGAGCGCTATCCGCCGGGCTATGCGGAAGCGCTTCTGTTGTGAAAACACTGGCCGCACGGCACACGCTGATTGGCTGAATCTCAGCCAATCAGCGTGCAGACAGTGTTTTCACAACAGAAGCGCTTCCACATAGCCCGGCAGATAGCGCTCGTTATTTATTATTGACTGCAGGGACCCCTCGCTGCCTCCACCGCCAGCTTTAAATACACAGCGCCGCAGGACAGGTACCCCCATGGCACGGGGAGCAAAATGCCGCCCTCCAGTGGCCGGCGCCCTAGGCAAATGCCTAGATTTGCCTAGTGGTGGCGCCGGCCCTGAGCAGATGATTTTACTATTTATTCTGCCCTTCTTTTATATTTTATTTGGTCGCATCTAGATACTTTTAGAATTTGATTACAGTTCTTTTTATCTTACACACAAATACTGTGGAGGAAAATTACTAAGATCGAATACGTGTATTTATATACTGACAGGTCAGCCGTATTGAGCTTTACGAATGAATACACCATCGATAGAACACGGCCGTGTATGGCTATGATGGTGTGTATATATCCTCTTAAGTAAGCATCCTGCTAAACAGCTCCTGTGAGACTACATCCTGCTAAAATTAAATACAGTATGTAGACGCAGCCATAGATTTAAATATGCAGGCTACTTCCTGCCAAACAGGTCCCTAAAGGGGACCTGTCATAATGCAATGTGTAGACGCAGCCTTAGGTTTAGGGGGAACGGTTAGGCTGCTGGTGTGGAAATACACTAAAATCATGCCCTGTTACATACCCTCCAATTGTACCGATTTAGCCGGTACAGTACCGTTTTTTTTTTAACGGTCTGCACCGGCTAAAAATAAATGTACCGATTGTACCGATTTCCGACAAGTTCGGTGTTCAGGTGGCAGCCGCTTCAACAGTGCAGCACCCGTTCCCAGTGGTGCCTTGGTCACTGCAGCTGCGTCATGACATCAGCACGCGGTCCACCGCACATCTGCTCCCGCAGGGCTGACGCTGTCCATGATGCGGTAATGGACGCACGGCGCATGTGCCATGCCGTTGATATATCCAGACGCGGCTAGAGGCTGTACAATGCAGTGCTGGGATTCGGAACGGCCGGCCGCAGCACAGCACACGGAGGAACTGCAAGGAGCACGGTGCTAGAATAAAGACAAACTGTCACACTCAACTAATGGTGTACAGATAGTGTAATGGTTAGCATTACTGAATCACAGCACTGAGGTCATGGGTTCAATTCCCACCATGGCTCTAATGCTGTGTACACACGGTCCGATTTCCTTTCCGATGTTGACGATATAGTCAACATCGGATCGGCATCGGATCTGAATCGGATGCAGTTTTTACCCTTGCGATCCCGATCCGATCCCGATGCGCGTTCACGTATCGGAAGCCAGAAAGTCTTGGCTGCCTTGTCTATATAGTGCAGATCTGCACTATATAGTCAAGATAGGATGCAAATCGGATGTGCCTTAAGATCCTATCCACGATTCTATCTGATCAGATCGTGGATAGGATCTTAAGGCACATCTACCGTGTGTACACACCATAACTGTGCGGGGTTTGTATATTCTCCCCGTACTTGCGTTTCCTCCGGGTACTCCGGTTTCCTCCCACAATCCAAAAATATACTGGTAGGCTAATTGGCTCCTAACAAAATTAACCCTAGAATGTCTGTGTGTGTGTGTGTGTACATGTGGTAGGGAATATAGATTGTTAGCTCCACTGGGGCAGGGACTGATGTGAATGTTCAAATATTCTCTGTATAGCGCTGCGGAATATGTGTGTGCTATATAAGAAACTGTTAATAAATAAGCTCAAACTGGGGTACACTTAAGTTATTTATACATTTAAAATGAATGATTGTCCACAGTCTCTTACTTAGGGTCACAATAAGCTATGTAATTCTGTTGCCCCAGGTGCTTGATCCCACAGCTATACAACATAAGTGTAAATATGGGAAAAATGTAATTTGTTAATATGTCATAGTCCATTGCCCAGTACACATTCGGAATGGGGGGTGACCACGCCCATTTTGCATGTGGTCACGCCCCTTTTAAAAATGTGTACCGGTTTCCGCCCTTCAGATTTTGGAGGGTATGCTGCTACAAAAAGGGTAAAAGTTTACGAGATTCGCTCATGCATACAGACATGACTCTGAGTGAACATATGGACATAGATGCAGGGCCGGTGCAAGGCACTGGAGTGCCCCAGGCGGGTGTGTGTGTGTGATGCGGCGGTACGCTCCGAGGGGGAGGGGGTGATGGGTAATGCGGCCGCAGCGTTGCACTCCACTGGGTGGGGGTGGGAGATCCGGTGATGACCGCAGCTCCGGTCAGGCTCCAGGAGGTCAGTGCGGCCGCCGCCACTACGTGGGGGGGGGGGGTGTTGGAGGGAGATGCGGGCTCCAGGGGTGGGGGGTAGACTCTCTCAGGTGCTTTCCTCGGCGCCGGCGGGACACTTCCTGTTCCTGCTGCTGCTCCTCTTGGCTCCTGCAGCTCATTACCGCCCTCCAGTGGCCAGTGCCCTAGGCAAATGCCTAAAGCTGCCTAGTGGTGGCGCCTGCCCTGCATAGATGTGAGGGTTAGCAAATGCGATCCCGGTTGCCAAATGTGTCGGCTGTACAACATACATTAAGACATGTACTAACGTGCAACAGCGCATGTGTTATATACAGAGGCGTAACTAGAACTTTGGGGGCCCCATAGCAAAATTTATAATGGGGCCCCCCCATGCCCGACACCCCCCCCCGTGCCCCGACCGCGACCCCCCCCCCCGTGCCCCGACCCCCCATGCCTCGACCCCATTACACATTATGCGACCCATGTATTCCAAAAAATACAGTAATAAATAGATTGCCCAGCTCACCAGAGATATTAGTTGCTGCTGCTGCTGCTGCTTCAGGAGTCCTCCCTCGGCTGCCCACACTGCAGTCAATGTCTGCAACAACAGCCAGATGATGCCCAGATGATGGATCCAGATCAGATCCCTCGTAGCAGCCAGGCAGCATCACGTGTGTCCGTCTTGCAGCACGGCCGGGCCCGGGGAGGGGCTAATACAAGCAGCAGTACTCGGAGGCGGAACAGAAGCTTGCCTGTGCTGGGCAGTCTGGGGGAGAAGCCAGGCAGAGGACACCGCTGTGCTGCTGCACTTTGACCCGCGAGATGATGACATCATCATCTCGCGAGTCTCTCCCAAACAGCAGGACATTGTGCGGCCGGGCCTGGGGCTAATACTAGCAGCGGCGGGTCAAAGTGCACGGTGGCATCCTCTTCCTGGTTTCTCCTCAGGCACGAGCTGCATAATGTTGGCGGCGGCTCTTTTAATACGGCGGCTGGCGGCATTTATTATATTGGCGGTCACGGTGCAGGGGAGTGTTTGCTTGCTCTCCATGGGGCCCGGGCCCCCCCAGCTGCCGGGCCCCATAGCAGCTGCACTCCCTGCACCCAAGGTAGTTCCGCCACTGGTTATATATAATACAGTATGGTTATATACAAGGTTAAATGCCCATGTGGCCTTTGTTATATTGGCAAGACCATCTGTTCTTTTAAGGAACGGATGGTCTGCGGAGGAGGGATTGCATAGCGGGGGATGATCTGCAGAGGGGGGGCCCTTTCCAACAGGAATGGAAAGACTTGGGTCTCTAGGATTGTGGGGCCCTTGGACAACTTGCCCATTAAGCCCTGATCTGATCCATTAGCAGCAATAATAGTTATTACATTATATTCTGGCCTTAGAACTTTCCGGATAAATTGTTTGTGGATAACAGTTACTGTACCTGACCTTTCCTGTGGCAGCGACTAAAACTGCGCTATAAATGACCATTTTTATTCTCTTTATTTATTATATATGAAATGTTTGAAATTAATGATGGATATTTTCTAAGCATTACTTCTGCTTTACAAAGAATGCATAGTTCAACACAGTGCTGCGCGCTGGCCGGAGATAATCACAGCACTGGCAACGGATTAAGAAGCCTCAGACACAGCTTAGGACCATGACCTCTTCCTAATAAGGGATGATTAAAAAAACATGTTTACCGAAACAGAAATGTTCTTTTCCCTTGTTTCCTTAATATCGCGCGGCAACACTGTGAGTCGCCGTCGGCAATTAATCCGTGGAGAATTGAACGAGTATGGATCATACTGTATGATTGACATGAACTAGGTCGACATGCATGAAGGTTGACATGACTGAAGGTTGACATGCGGGAAGGTCGACGGGTTAGGTCGACACAAACATTAGGTGAACATGGGTAAGGTCGACAGTCAAAATGTTTACATGAGGTTTTTCACTTATTTTGTTCTGAATTTCGACACGGTCGACATGGACACTGAAATATAGCACCGCGTCCCCTCGCATGGCTCGCTGCACTCAGCACACTATTCTATTCTTCCTCCACACCCTAGTGGATGGTAGGGCATGAAATACCGCCTGTCGGCACATGTCGGCTCAAAAAAAAAAGGGTGAAAAACCCCATGTCGACCTTTTGACTGTCGACCTTCCCCATGTCAACCTAATGCTTATGTCGACCATAGTCGCGTCGACCTTCTTGCATGTCAACCTTCGGTTGTGTCATCCTTCATGCATGTCGACTTAGTGGTGTCGATGTAATGCTCGTTGACCTAGTGACCATATCCCAATTAAACGTATTATAAGAACGTTACTTATTAGGACTCTTATTTCTGTCCCTGGTGGAATCCTTGTTACAATGTATGACCTGCTACTCTGCCTGACTACAGGCCTGTGCTCCAGCTTATAGAGTACAACCTATAGGAGACTAGGGACTGTATGCTGGCTGATGACATCCTAAAGAGGAACGTTAAAAGGAAGTCTGGCATTATCGGAGAAGCACAGTCATTTTGTTACAGTAATCACCTACAGTACCAGCTGTGGTATATTAGATCAACATTGATCCACGTGGATGATAAAGTTAAAAAAAAATATATATATAAAAAAATATATATCTCTGGTCAACCTTTTTATATGTCAACCGTTGTTGACCATATGGTGTCGAGCTATCATTCGTCTACCTATTGGACCTTATTCTGGCCCGTTCATAGCAGGGCTGCGTTTGCACAGGGGCCGATGTTTTTGTTCTGCGCATGCGCATTTCTGCACATATGCATATGCAGGGTGCTTGCACCCATGGTGAACAGACTGTTCGCTGGTTGCACACACCCAGGCAGGGGCGTTCTCATGCTAATGAGGCCATGACACAGGTGCGGGCCATCACCGGATGCCAGGTGCCCGCCCATTTCCTTCCCAGGGTGCACGCATATATATAAGTGCCTTGAAAGTCACTTTTATCTGCGTGCACCTTCCACATCTTTTGATGGTCGCCAACCATCGAAAGATGTGGGAGGTTCCCCCTGCCCTGTGTATGGAGGTTACTGTGTAACATCCATTCGCAAACCCCTGCGAGCGAGTCGCCCTTGCGAATGGGTGGTGCCAGCCAACAATTCGCAAGGCGGGGTTTGGTGGACTTGCAAGTCTGCGAATTCGTAGGCTTGCGAATCAACCTGAATAACCCCCATAGTACCATATGGATGTGGTGCATTATGATTGTGTCTCTCTCTCTCTGTATACAGTATATCATTACCATGACAGGTGACATTGTACCCTTGACAGGTGACATTAAACCCATGACAGGTAACATTGGGTCCGATTCAGACTTGTTCGCAATGATGCGACTTCGCACAGTGGCAATTATCAATGAATTTTGCATGCATCTTGGCCGCAATTCACATGCGTGACGCCTGGCTGAGATGGACTCCTGCTATTTGTTGGCTGTTCATAAGGTGATTGACATGCAGTGGGCATAGAGGGATGGTATCCGGCTGTTTTAGGGGAGTACCAAGAAAAACACAAGGCATACCCCAAAAACTCTGGTAGTTTCAGGGAAAAGCAGGTGTGCCAAGGTCTGTTAGGGGAGGGTGTGTGACGTCAGTAGCAGGTGTGCCAAGGTCTGTTAGGGGAGGGTGTGTGACGTCAGTAGCAGGTGTGCCAAGGTCTGTTAGGGGAGGGTGTGTGACGTCAGTAGCAGGTGTGCCAAGGTCTGTTAGGGGAGGGTGTGTGACGTCAGTAGCAGGTGTGCCAAGGTCTGTTAGGGGAGGGTGTGTGACGTCAGTAGCAGGTGTGCCAAGGTCTGTTAGGGGAGGGTGTGTGACGTCAGTAGCAGGTGTGCCAAGGTCTGTTAGGGGAGGGTGTGTGACGTCAGTAGCAGGTGTGCCAAGGTCTGTTAGGGGAGGGTGTGTGACGTCAGTAGCAGGTGTGCCAAGGTCTGTTAGGGGAGGGTGTGTGACGTCAGTAGCAGGTGTGCCAAGGTCTGTTAGGGGAGGATGTGTGACGTCAGTAGCAGGTGTGCCAAGGTCTGTTAGGGGAGGGTGTGTGACGTCAATAGCAGGTGTGCCAAGGTCTGTTAGGGGAGGGTGTGTGACGTCAGTAGCAGGTGTGCCAAGGTCTGTTAGGGGAGGGTGTGTGACGTCAGTAGCAGGTGTGCCAAGGTCTGTTAGAGGAGGGTGTGTGACGTCAGTAGCAGGTGTGCCAAGGTCTGTTAGGGGAGGGTGTGTGACGTCAGTAGCAGTCCGGATGTGCCTGTATTCACTGCAACCGCTGAGTAAGTCCTGGGCTAGGCAGCGACTGTGATGAGGTGCACAGTGAATAATTCATTTGATGGTGAGCGGGTTCTGATGGGATTTGGAGATGTTCATATGGGTGCAAATGGATGTGTACCCGTACATATATATGTTACACGTTTGCAGCACCTTTTGCTTTTGCTAATCGTCCCGATGAAGGGGCTCCGGCCACAAAACTGTTAACCCTCATTACTGCACATTATTGTTTTTGACTTTTAAAATACAATTTGCACTTTCTTACAAAGCCCTGTGAGTGCCGTCTATTCTTTCCCCCAGTGCACCCACACTTCAGAGATCGACCTTCCATATACACACATATATATAATGGTACATTGTGTTTGCTAACTGCATTAGATGACTAATGGATGATTAGGAAACCTGTGTGCAACTATGTTAGCACAGCTGGTTTGCTGGTTAGAGAAGCTCTAAAACTGGCCTTTATTTGAACTAGTTGAGTATCTGGAGCATCACTTTTGTGGATTTGATAATACTCTCAAAATGGCCAGAAATAGAGAATTTTCATGTGAAACTCGACAGCCTATTCTTGTATAGAAATTAAGGCTATTCCATGCAAGAAATTACCAAGAAACTGAAGATTTCCTACAACGGTTTGTACTACACCCTTCAGAGAACAGCACAAACAGTCTCTAACCAGAGTAGAAAGAGAAGTGGGAGGCCCTGATGCACAACTGAGCAAGAAGACAAGTACTTTAGAGGTTCTAGTCTGAAAAATATATATATATATTCAATGTCCAAATGGACTCTGACTCACACATGCACTAATACACCAGGAGCTGTCAATTTTTTGCCTGGGACAAAAACTTTTTCTGAGCACAAGTCCATAGCTACAAATTAGAGGATCTACAGAGGATACCAGTCCTCCATTAAATCCAACTTTATTTGGATTCCATCATATGTGTAACAATTTTTTAGCCGAATAAGGGTTTTCAGTACCCAATCTGAAAGGGTCCATACTAGGAACCTGTATTCAGGTGAACTAATAAAGTGACTCCTAGCTCTACCATTACAGTTTCACCCCAATAGGTGATAGACCCAGTTCAAATTGGATCATCCATTCTACTTTAGAGTGAATCAATAAGACCTACTCTATATGAATAGGAGAATGATTCATCCATAACCTTGTGAAAAAGTACATCTCTAACAAGAATTTGACACGGAAATCCTGTTTTAAATTGTATTTTAATAAATATTTTATGTCTAAAGTATAAAACTTCTTGTTTATGAATTTATAAAGGGAGGAGAGACAGGAATCACCGTCCAATATTAATGGACCGGAATAAGGTCTGGTAAATTACCAATGGTCTGGAACTGGTGAGAGAAAGGGGTATCTTTCCAAATGTAGTTTAGAGCTGGGATCCTGTAGGTTGCTCAACGCGTTTCGGCATGTTCACACACCTTCTTCAGGAGCTGGAGTCCAGCTCCTGAAGAAGGCGTGTGAACACGCCGAAACGCGTTACCACTGTGCAATCATACCACTGGGCAATCACCGGGATTTCGATATATCACAAAGGACACTTGAAATTGTCCGGTAACTATACACTAACTGGTGTTGTTTTGGACATAAAATTGGTTTCCCCCAATACATCCAAATGCTAGCTGGATAAATCCATTTTTCACAATCAGACTTTTAATTCATTTTTTCTTTTTTTTTCATCCCATGAGAATTCTCATATAAAATGTTTATTGTATGATTTTTTATTTGAATAAAATAATTTTTATTGGAGAACTTAATAAAATTAATTTCAGAGTTAACCCAGCGCTGTATCACATACCCCTTTGCTTGTTTCCTAATGACAAGAACGTTCGGTCCCGCTCTCAAAACTGTCTGCAGGGTCTCCTTTCACCTGGAGAGGAGATTACTAATAGTAGTGTGGGCTTGTCCTGAAATTGATGTTCCAGGGGATAAGACCATTAGCATGTTTTTTTAGGGCGGAGTGGGCAAAGATAAACATCTACTCACCACTTAGATCTTGCGCGGATGCATGGAGACTGTTGCACATGCATTGAAGTCCTTTGGAGCTCTCATCACTATCATAGTAATTGTGAAGGCTCCATACTAAACGTGCCAACCCTCTGACTTGTTAAATGGAACATGCTGTATCCATAACCAGTCAGGAACCTCTCTGCTAAATAGAACTTGCCGTATCCCCTATTAATCACAGATTTTCCTGTGCTCTTTGTGTATCATTGATCCATATGCTTCATGGACTTTACACCATCTATGATCCACTGTGGACATTGTTGCAATCAGTGGTCCCTAGGCTCAGGCCAGCGTTGGTTCCTGCAGAGTGAGCACAACACCGAGAAACACTGAGTTCTAAAGCGGTCGGTTGCTACTCCCACTGTACAGTAGGTGTGTGGGTGTTGCAGTGTGGAAAATAAAGTCATCTTTGCAAAACACAATTAAAACAGAGTGTGAATGGATCCATTGAGCTGAGTCCCCAGAGCATCTTCTCTATCATTACCATGGAAAATATCCTAATGAGAAGAAAGAGTTTTTTCTCATGTCACAGTGCAGTAAAAGTTCAGTATGATGCTGGAACATGTGAATGAATTGTGTAACAGAGCTCTCCATTGTTAGCGGCTGGTGCAGGTTTATCCACTGACATATTACAGGGAGTGTCCTCCCATTAAAGCAGTTTGATTATAAGTCATGTTAATACGGTACAGTAATAGACCACAATAAAACAAAGATGTAGGAAAGTTGTTGTCTCCATAGCGATACTTTAGCTTGTCATACACTTGCCTGCTAGAGGGTCTGCTATCTTAAATTCATTAACACTTATCATCCAAACTGAGGTTCCTAATTTGTGAGACAAGAATTCAAATATGTTTGGGAGGTCAGTTTGAGAAGCATAGAATAAAGGCCCATACACACACTGGGTGATTCTGAGCTGATAGCAGCTCAGTTTTGCGAAAAGTCGTCCAGTTTGTACAGACCAGCGATGAGCATTGATGCGCACTCCCGCATCATCACTGGCTGCTACCGTTCCTATTCTCGTATTACCAGCAGATGAGCGACAGAGTGGATAGCTTTCCATATGGTCCGACAGAGGCAAACGCAGGGGGGGTTCTGGATGCCTGAAAACCCCCCTCCTCTTGGCAAGTGCCTTAAATTATGACAACAATAGCACTGGTATGTAATATGATCAATAGAGCTGCCACCACATCATGCAATGTAAGGGACAGAGCAGAGCTGCTGCACATGCCCAGTGTACCAGCTTCTTCTACCACATTTACTGTATGTGTGGATCTGAGCCCTTAAACATTGCAATGGACCAGAGAGCAGCTGCCAGGAGGAAGAGACAGGAGCCTTACCATGAAGTGGGAGATTGTGAGCTTAAAAAGTGCAGTACTGGTTCTATTATGTTTGTGTATGTATTTATTTATTTATTATATGTTTAACCTGTTCCTGAACAATTATCTTATTAAATGTGTGAAACGGCCTATACTATAGACCATCTGTACTGTTAAATATGAATTCTGTATCCAGTGCATAAAAAGACCAATTTTCATGGCTTGCTTTCCCAGACTCCCGTACCTCGATTACATTTGGAACACCCCCCCCCCCCCCTCTATAAATCCTGCGTTTGCCACTGGGTCCTGCAACGGGAAGATGTCCACCCTTCGGAGAATCACTTAAAGGGGCAGAATTTGTTCAGTATGTATTGTGTGGCAATCTGTCTGGGACTGGTAAATTTTAGGTGTGGATAACAGGCATACAGTACCAGGGGTTAAGAGATATTGTTAAGTTCCAAAAAGCCAGTTTATTCCTATCAGTGGGTGCGGAGATGTTTTAAGTTAAGACAGAGGAAGGAGGCAAGACATGTGAGAGGATCTTAGGCCACAGGAAGTGTGCAGGAGGTTTATGATCTTGCATCAGGCCCACATTGCTTAGTGGGGATCCAAGAGGGTTGAACAGGATGTGAGGATTTCAGGACAGGAAAAAGAACCTTAGAACACAGAATGAGATAGAGATGGGCAAAACGGTTCATTAAGCTGAGCTGGGAGCCGCCGGATCTCTCAGTGAAAAGATACGTATCTTTTAGGCTAAACCTCGGCTCACTTTAAAAAAAGGGGGGAATATACATGACCGAGTAAAAACACTGATCGATGGCTGGGTGCAGAATCGCCATCGATGGCAACCATCGATGGCATCTGCACCGATGGCCATCCCTGGCAGCAGCAGCTAATCTTTCTATCACTTGTAGTCACAGCACTGTACTCAGTCTACAGAGGTAGTACATCTCAGCTGCCACAGGTGGCAGCACTGAGATCAGGAAAATGCATTGTAAACTGCAACGGATCACCTTTTTGGGATCGGCGGCTCATTCGTTCTTGGGTGGGATCCATTCAAAAGATCCGGTTCGTTCGTGAACGACCCATCTCTAGAATGAGAGGCAGAACACACAGAACACTCATGAGACAAGATGGACACTGGCCAGTGTCGAGCAATGGAGGCTAGGCCTGGGGCTATGGATAACAGGCATGGCAGTCCACAGCTCTCAAGTCATAGATAAGGAGGACAGCAGCATGTGGGAGATAGCAGCAGCAGTATGAGAAAGGCAGTAGCAACAGCACAGGGGATCCCCACTTTCAAGGGGTATCCTGAGGGAAGAACGGGAGATGTGAGTCTTGGAAAGCAGGACGGCATGGGTAAGTGGTAAGGAAACTACGCGAGGCGTAATGCCCTGTGTTAAAAGTGTCCGGAGGAGATCCCAGTGAGAAAACACATCAAAATCAATTTCAGAGTGCAACAGATGCATTACCGATTGCTAGAAACTGCGAGGGTAGGCGATGGAATCAGGGGCGGATCTAGGGCGGGATGTATTAAAATACATCGCCGCCCATCGCGGCCCCCCCGCCGCGATGCCGCCGCATATGTACTAACATATGCGGCTGGCATCGCGATGCGGTGACGGAGGCCCCCCGCGATACCTGGAATGTGGTGTGCGGGGGGTCTGCGTCACCTCTCTGCCCCCTTCTGCATCCCTCACGCCGGGGACAGCTAAGCAAGCTGTCCCCGGCGCCTCTTCCTCCCCCTGCAGCCGGAAGGACGTCCGGCTGCGTCACTAGGGGGAGGAAGGTGTTACCTTCCGGGTCCAGGAGGACCTGGACCAGGTAAGAGAGGGAGGGGGAGAGGGGGGTCGGCGGGTTTTTCGGCGGAGGCGTCGGGCGGCGAAAAGAAGCCCATAGGCTTCTATAGGGTATCGCCACCCAAAGGTGGCGATACCCTACACTGCGGTGATGTGGCGTTCGGGTTTTAGTACATAGGAAAATGCGGTAAAACAGGGGTTTTACCGCATTTTCCCTTTAGTACATCTCGCCCCTAGACTCTTCTTCTAGGGGGGGGGGGTGTGTTTATTGACCCTCCCCTCTCCAGTCCTGACCTCCTCCCATCCCATGACTCCTCCCCTTCCCTGACGCCTCCATTACACAAATGAATATATGGCTGCACAGTAACACTAGAGCAGTTCCCCTATTATGGTGACATAGTGTGTGCGGTGCACAGTGCCCTGCACCCCCGCTGTACACACAAAGTATAGCCCGGGCACCGACACCCGGATCGGGAAACACACACACACCCAGCGCTGTGCTGCATGTAGCACCCCGGGTCCCCAGAACACCCGCAGCCAGCCAGTGACCACGGAAGGGATGAGTCCCGTGTATCGGCGGGTGCGGGAACCTGTAATCAGCAGCACTCGGAGGCAGAGCAGGAGCACAGTGCAGCAGACAGCGCGCACACACAACAGCCACTTCCTGGTTCCCGGAAGCTGCTGCTGCTGAAGGCTATCAGGGACGGTGGCCAGCATGAGACGCGAGGACCCTAGATGGAATGCTGTACCACCGTTGGTTATGCTGTTGTTGCCACTGAAGTAAATGTATTTGTATTGCTGCAACAGCATCATTTATGCTGCATAGGAGAGACTCGCTGAATTGAAATGTTGCACCGCTGTAAGCTGACGTAATTGATATGAAGATTGTGCTGGAGAGAAATGCAATTGCCATGACAACCCTGAACTGTGAACTGTTTAAATAAACCCTGCTTGTTTGAAAAAGAGAAAAGACCATGATGTTTACATTTTAATTGCATTGCATGACTCTTTGCGTACTCGCCAACCCCGGTACCACATATTCACGAAGCGATTTCCACCCCAGCGAATTTCAGCATCATCACTGTGCATACGCGCTTGGCAAAAAACGCCTAGTGTGTGTGCACTTTAATTCTTTTGGAAAAGGCCACATTTTAGGTTCCAGAACAATGACTCACTGACACTTGGGTGTCCAGAGCAATGTAACTGACACCAGTGGTGTAACTAAAACATCAGTGCCCCCCCTGCCATAAATTTCTGGTGCTGCTTGCCGTTGCCGCCGGGTGTGTGGCCGGGACCCGCAGATCTAATTGTCCATACCCTCCAACACTTGGGGGGTTATTCTAGTTCACTCTTTCTGACAAAATCCTTCTTAGATGGACAAAACCATGTGCACTGCAGGTGGGGCAGATGTAACATGTGCAGAAAGAATTAGATTTGGGTGGGGTTTTACTTCAAAGTGAGATCTATATTGCAGTGTAAACATAATGCAGCCAGTATTTACCCTGCACAGAAACAAAATAACTCACCCAAATCTAATTATCTCTGCACATTTTACATCTGCCCCCCTGCAGTGCATATGGTTTTGTCCATCTAAGAAGGATTTTGTCAGAAAGAGTGAAGTAGAATAAGGCCCCTGATGAGTAAAAATCGGTATAACCTCAGAAAAGGGGTATAGCCATGGGTAAAGGGGGCATGGCCAGAATGCTCACACAGACAACCTCTCTGAGTGTGGGCGGGTCTGCGGTTCCGCTTGATGTCATGATGCGGCTCCCGCTGGCCTGAACCCGCAAAGCACCTCTGGGAAGGGGTTCCCGGACAGGATGCCAGGTCTGGATTTTGTTGGTACCCGCCAAGCCCGTAGATGAAGGGGGAGGACTCGCCGCCTGCCACAGCTAAGGAAAGCGGAGCAGCCTGAAGCTCAAAAAATGGTACAATCGGTACAGCGAATTTTAGCCGGTACAGACCGTAAAAAAACAGTACTGTACCGGCTTAATCGGTACAGTTGTAGGGTATGCTTGTCTGCGGCCCCACCTCTCCTCCTGGCTGGCTCCTGCAGTGCTAATGAAAAAAATAGCTCACACAAAATGTCCGCCCCCATAACAGCAGACACTTTTTTGAGGATGCTTGTTGTCCAGGTCCCCCCCAGACGTTAATCCGGCCCTGCGAATGATATTGCTGACCATTTGTGTTTATATCATACGGACAGATGGAGGAGAAAGTAATATGTCAGTGTGGTTATACCTGTAGTAGTGACAACAATCAATCATTTAGCTTTACGCTTCAGAATGAAAAATCATATCTACTTTATTAATATAGATTTTATGACAGGTGGTTGGAAATACATTAAATATGAATCACAATAGACAAAAACAGCAGTAGATACATGCGGGGTGGCCGGTACAGTGATCTCTGATTAATAGAACTGCAAGGATAGTTTAGGAAAGATAATACTTCAACAAAGTGTCTATCGGGTCTAATGCATGTACCCCCTTATCTGTGTGTTGTCTGATCATCATTCCCTTTGGTTTTATTACAGTAACCAACATCTTATAAAGGAAAACACTATACAAATATTTCTAGTATTTAAACCAATCATGAGGCAACAAGTGCTAATTTGCATAGAATATAAATGACTGATTATAACACTGAATATATATATATATTTAGTTCACTCTGCCATTGTTTATATGTAATTATATCATTAACAATATTGAAACATTTCATTTTACTTTCATGCACCTGTAGCCTGCTAATAGCCTAGGTAGGCATTTATGGGCACCAAGATCGGGATGGGGTGGGTAAAAGAGACAACAGCTCTTGGAGAGCAATAAAGTGGAGAGAGAGAGAGGAAGTGCCAACTAATTCCATTCTATCATTTCTTTAAACCCAGCCTGTAATATGGCAGTTAGGAGCCAATTGGTTGGTACTTTGGGCCTGATTCTGGTGCACATGCAACGCTGCGAACAAACCAAAATGAGGCCCTTTGTCTCCACTTCAACTCTCTCAAAGTTTACGATAAATCTCCACCTCTGAAAGAAGGGGATGGGGGTGATGGAGAGCACTAGATTAGGGATAGGAAAGGAGGAGGGAGAAGAGGAAATAAGGGTGAATGTCACTGAAAGGGAGGTGGTACAGGAAAAGGGAAAGTACAGAAACAGTAGCTTAAAGGGGAAAGAGGGAGGAATATTATGCAATAGGGAAGACAAGGGAGAAATAGAGGGACATGGGAGGAGTAGATGAAATAATTGGGGAGATGGGAAGAATAGGGGAAGACTTACTAAGAAGAAATAGGAATGACCATGAGCAACAGGAAATAGGAAAGACAGAATGAATAGGGGGAAGAACGAGAGGTGGAAAGGGAGTTGGGAAGAATAGGGCAAATAGAAGGAAATTGGATGAATAGGACAGAAAATGGGAAAGAATGGGGGAGATTAGGGGGAGATGGGAAAAAATGGTGGAAAAATAAGGGTAGGTGGTATAAATAGGGGGAAAATAGGGGTAGATGGGAGAAACAGGGGAAATAATAGGGGGAGATGGGAGAAATAAGGGAAGAATGTGGGAGATGGGAGAAATAGGGGGAAGAATAGGAGGAGATGGGAGTAATCAGGGTGAAAATAGGGGAGAAACAGAGGACAAATATGGGTAGATGGCAGAAACAGGGCAAGAATAGGTGGAGATGGGAGAAATAGGGGGAGATGGGAGAAACGGGAAGAATAGGGGGAGATGGGAGAAATAGGGAAAATAATAGGGTGACATTAGATAAATGGGGGAAAATAGGGGGGATATAGGAAAAAAAGGGTTGAAAAATAGGGGTAGATGGGATAAATAGGGGGAAGAATTTGGGGAGGTGAGAGAAATGGGAAGACTAGGAGGAGATGGGATAAATAGAAGGATGAATAGGGGGAGATGAGAGGAATGGGGTAGAACAATAAGAAAAGAAGGGAGTAATAGGTGAAAGAAGAAGGGGAGATGGGAGAAATAGGGGAAGAATTGGGGGGAATAGGAGAAATAGGGGAAGAATAGTGGGAGATTGAAGAAATAGGGGAGGAATAGGGGGAGATGGGAGAAATAGGGGAAGAAAAACGGGGAGATAGGGGAAATAGCGGAAAGAATAGGGGGATTTGTGAGAAATATGGGGAAGAATAGGGGGGAGTTAAAAGAAACGGGAAAGAATAGGGGGAAATGGGAAAAATAGGGAGGAGATGAGGTATGAATAGTTGGTGAAAGAAGGGAAAGTCATGGAAGAGATAGAAAACCCTGCACAATAGCTAATGATGCTAGAATTAACGGGTGTAAAGTACTAGCACTAATATACAATTAGATTACATTTTCCTTTATTTTCTCACCCTATGAGATTTATTATTAAATGTGTTTATTATATTTGTGCAAACACCGCAATATTATATGTGTTGTTATTTTTATTATTATTATTATTACCTTTATTCCACAAATGAATCATTTATATACTTTGCATTATCTATTTGTAAATACATATGACATTTGCTACTGATTTAAAATATATATGTGGCAAATATACAAAATGATTACAATAAAATAAATTCTGGCTTATTTACAATAAAATGTAACAATATTACGCCATTTCTGGGGCAAATCATATATATTGCCAATATTTTGGTATAGCCAAAAGGCGAGTGTTACGAAACAAAAATATATAATGTATGGAAATAAATAACATGAGGTAATGACATTAAATCCATAAACGATACTTAAAGACAATAAGTTCACTAAGAATAATAGCAACAGTGACACGATCACAAACTCTATACTTTAACACACTATACATATAGTTGTTTATCTTTAGTAATATGCATTTCCCATGAATAAAGTGGCCTAATTTAAATTAGCCATAATTATACTATTTGAGAAAAGTCTATTTTGTTTTTGTCCATGATTATTTTGGTTGGGTCTCCTTACTTAAAGAACATGCAAAGAGGTTAGATTTGAACGGAACATGCGGTTTCCCACCTTAGCTTGTAACGCTAACAAGGACAATATATTTTGTGAGATAAAATACCAATACTATTAAAGAGTATATTTTACGGATGTTTACAATACAAAAGCCATGTTAAACCGTGCACTTTAATTCATTCTTAGAATCCTAGTTACACTATACAACATTCTAGAGCTATAGGTACATCGTCTATATATTGTTCAGAATAACTTATTTAAATTGAATAAACACCAGAGAGGACTTTGAGCTACCGTATTTACAGGATCAACATTAATTTAATGCATCATTCCTCTATTATAAAGCAGAGAGATCGGGTTAAGTGCTGTTTGGGGTATAACCAGTGGGTCAAGGTAAGTAGATCGCACTAAACACATTGCAAATACACACGTTTCAAGAAGTTTCACAAAACAAAGCCAAGGGAACACACCGGGTGAGATGCACTGGGCTCCTCTATTGACAACTTGACCTGGCACTGTAGGCCGCTGACTTAAAGATCAGTTTGTCTTACTTGTGAGCGGAACTTAGTGCAGTTACCCCATATGATGCTAACTAACAAGATATTTGGTAGTGCTGTTGTTCAGTAGGGTATAAACCTGTGAGTTAATGTAATATTGCCCCAGTGCCTCGGCCATGTATAAAGCTGCTGCTTGAAGATTCATTCTGATGCTGAGTGAAAAGTGGTTCATCAGGCTGACACGTAAGGGGGAGGTGGTTCTTTAGCAGCTCCACTCCCGCTGTCCTCATAGTGAGGTAGAAGGACCTGTGAAGAAAAAAATAACTTTGTCAATCTCATTCCCCAGCCTATTTTTTTTTTTATAAAAAAAAAAACAATAAAAAGTTAATATTGCAAAAAAACACACAAAAAAAACGTTGTCAGTTCAATGTAGGGCTTTGTGTTGTTAGCATTGATTTATTATATATAATAAAATTGAATGCTGATAAAAATGATGTCCTACCAGTGATAGAGATATAATGGGGTACTTGTTTCCTATCTGGGCGCCCACGATTTTAATCGCGGGCATCGGGGGTAAAATCGGGGCCATCGCGGGCATCGCGGCCGATAAAAAATCGGGTGCGATGGGCCAGACGCGATGCCCGCGATTTTCCCATAGAGAACAATGTTAAATGCCTCAATTTACCCGCGATGACCACGATTTACCATAGGAAACAATGTTAAATGGATCAATTTACCCAAATCAGCATAGGAACAATAGTAAATGGGCCAAAAACACCCCTGAACATTGAAATGTCCCCCCAAAAGTAGTTGACGCCACCCCGCCATCAACGTGAACCCGAAGCGTGGCGAGCGCAGCGAGGCCGCGAGGGGCGGCGGTACGCGTCCTCCGACCTTTTCATGCCCTACTATCCACTAGGGCGTGGAGTGAGAATAGAATAGTGTGGCGAGCGCAGCGAGCCACCGAGCCCGAAGCGTGGCGAGCGCAGCGAGCCCCGCGAGGGGACGCGGATACCTTCACAGGTAAACGCGTCCCTTCGCGGGCTTCCCAGGTGTCCGCGTCGCCATGGACACCTGGGAAGCCCGCGAGGGGACGCGTATAACTGTGAAGGTATCCGCGTCCGCTCGCCACGCTTCGGGCTCGGTGGCTCGCTGCGCTCGCCACACTATTCTATTCTCACTCCACGCCCTAGTGGATAGTAGGGCATGAAAAGGTCGGAGGATGCGTACCGCCGCCCCTCGCGGGCTCGCTGCGTTCGCCACGCTTCGGGTTCACGTTGATGGCGGGGTGGCGTCAACTACTTTTGGGGGGACATTTTTATGTTCAGGGGTGTTTTTGCCCCATTTCCCATTGTTCCCTATGATAATTTGGGGAAATTGATCCATTTAACATTGTTTCCTATGGTAAATCGTGGTCATCGCGGGTCAATTGGGACATTTAACATTGGTCCCTATGTAAAATCGCGGTAATCGCGTCGGTCGCATCGCATGTCATTATAATGGCATGCGATGTACACGCGATGCCCGCGATGGGCGCCCAGATAGGAAACAAGTACCTATAATGGAGATAGTAATGGGGTAGTGATAGAGACAGTGGGGAAAGGAGACCGAGAGGTGGGAAGAAGGTACTACTGTAGGAAAGAGAGGGGAGAGAGTGAGATGAGGAGAATATCAGGGGAAGAGGGGGTGGGTGGAAAAGGAGAGAATAAATAAAAGCCAGACAACGCTTGCCATAGCAGGTCATATTAAATCACTTAGCAGTGCAATTTCCTGTGAATATCATCATCAATCCTAAGGGCTGATCTGCTCAGGGTTGCAGAGATACTTTTACTCTGTAATTTGAGTAAAAGTAACCAATCTTTAAAATAACTGGTGTCTAAGGGGTACAATAATTAAATGGAAAGAAACCCTACAGCTATCAAAACAGGTATTTTTGCTGGAGCTACTGTAGGTGTCTCTCTCCATTTAATTAGCATGGGGAAGCCTATTTATAAGGACAGCATCAGTACAAGTAAGGCCAGCTGTCCTATCACTCAAGATGTTAAGAACAGAGGTCCCCCTACCGAAGGGGTCTCATGGTTATATGGCAGTGCAAGGGACAGGAAATGTAGAACAACACGGCGTCAAACATGTCATTAATAATTCAATGTTGTCAAGGGCCACTCGATGGGAGAAGGATGATAAGCTTAATCATGGACATGATGAGCTTTAGGTGCATTGGGTCATCTAAGAAGTGAAGAGGCAGTTTGTAAACATGGTATAATAGTGAAGGATCCATGTGAGGGAAGGACAGGAGAAGTACATGTGGGTGTCATCTGCGGTAGCACTGAAGGCTGAGGGACAGCTAAGTTCACTAAGAGAAGATGTATAGATGGTAAGCAGATGTCCATAAACACAGTCGTATGGGAACGCAACAGATAAAGTGGTGGGGATGAGGTGTCAGAAGAATACACTGAAGGACAGTTGAAAAAAAAAAAAAAATAGTTGCTGTGCCGTGAAGGAAGAGTGTGAGAAAGCTTGCAGAAGTACAATGACTACTGAAAGTGACAGAAAGACCAAGCACAATGAGTAGGGAGAACTGACCTATGGAATCTGCTGTGAGCAGAAGAGGGTCACTTTAGTAGTCATGGTAGAGTGAAGGGAGTAGAAGCAATGGCAGAAGGTAAAGTATGGAGTTACAGGAAGGTTGTTTAGACTTTTGTACACTCAACTAGAAGCACCGTTGTCCCATTTAGGGTTACTTTTTCTGTGCCTTTTCCACGTCCATCCTTCATTGCTCCAGACATCCATATCCCCATCCTCCGCCACCTCCCATACACTGCATGCCAGTAATTCATGAGAACACGGAAATTCCGTACTGTTCGGCCTCCATAAAGACAGAAGTGTCCTAACATGGTGAAAACCACCCATCCCCTACAAGTCTGCTGCCAAGGCTGAGGCCAGTGTGTCCCTAACACAAATCCAAGTCTATGCAGTACCAGGCCGCCTTTGTTATGGAGGATCAGCAGGACAATTACTATGTCTATGTATTTATGAGCAATATATATCAATTTTACATCAAATGCCATACGTTCTATTTAGTGATTGCGGGACTTATTCGTATGCAGCTGTGGAGTGCGAACAAGCTGGGGACCAAAGGGATTAGAATCTTTGTGTGTTACCGCTCTTGAGTCAGAACAAGAAAACCCACTCCAATTAATTATCTGTATTACAAAAGTAATGAGATGTCTGAGCTGCATACATATCGTGACACATGTGGAAATGTGGCCGGAAGACGCTGCTGTCTCCTACAACATATTTTTCATTGCCGGGATTTTTTCCCAGAAATTCTTTAGATTATCAATTTCTAAAATGCCTCTGATGCACAGGTTCATTCGTCACTAGCCAGCAATGCGTCAGCGAGTAATGACAGACTTGTGTGAAACATATATTATTTATATTACAGTATATTTAGTATGCTCCTGGATCATTTCCATTGTCATTTGTTCTTGGGTAACGGTGATGTGTAGGTGGCTGCCAGAATATATATATAATAGGAAAACTTTAATAACTGGATGGTTAAATATTTGTCCAAGCAAATTCCTCTGAGATGCTCTTTTTTATGTTTCCGGTACTGGATAATTGACATGCCATTTTTATTTATTGTAAGTTCTCAACTGGCCACTGACTATAATTGATCCATAAAGTTCTGGGAGACAGTCCAAAATTGGGAAAAGTTTGCCACTTGCTTGGATTCAGATGTTGATGACGTGATTGGATATGAATCGTGACATCACACAAGTTTCAACGAGATGGTAATCTTAGTAAAATGTCACTGGAGGCGGGGCCAAGTCTCAAGTTGCTCAAGTCTCGTCCTGTCCACACTAACCCTGAAATACAGTACCAACAAAACAGCAGAGGGGGAGGGGGGGAGGCTACAATTATATGATTTGTGATGCTTCAACCCTGCAAGTCGGCAAAAACAACGTCAGCTTTGAAGGTAATAGATATTGACATTAATTTCAAACAATGTTATTTTTATAATATAGACTTCAAATTGTAAAGCATTTCAGGGAAACATCCTGCCCTGGTACACTGGATGGACCTGCAACTTCTGGCTTGATGCAATGGCCCGACACCTCCCATCCTGGGGCACATCCATCATGACATCTCAGACAAACACTGGGGTAGCTGAACGATACCAGGCACTACCAATAGATATACGCCTTCTGCCTTCCAGCTGCACATCCCCTGCAGCCTTACACCCTAAGTGGAAGCACTGGTCATACAACCTTCGATATGGCCCTGGGCTGGGTAGAGCCAGCAAGACAATAGTACAGGCATAGCCAGATTAAGGGGGTGAGGTGGGGGGGCGGCGAAGGGGATACTGTCAGGGCCCCTGTCTAGAGCACATGGACATCCCAGTTCTCCACACACACACACACACACACACACACACACACACACACACACACACACACACACACACACACACACACACACACACACACACACACACACACACACACACGTACACTGCTGCTATTCTTTCATGTGACAACGTGAATTATAGATTTTAATGTGTGTATCTACGTGTATTTTCAGGTGATTTAAGGCATCTTTGTTCTACTAAATCTAAATTGTATAAAATAGTTCACTATGTGGAGCTATGAACAGTAGCCAGGTATTATTACAGTATTAGTTCAAAGCTAATACACCAGTGGTTTTTAAATGTAATATACACTATACTGTACATACCTCCCAAAACGACCCATTTCAGGAGGCACAATGATCTACAGACAGTAATTATGGTCTCTCCCCCCAAGTGGCTAATGATGACCTGGGAGAGAGGGCAGGAATCAGTAACTGGAATGTGTGATATTAAGTGATCAACGGCTCCTGGTTCACAGAGTGTTACTCCCGTGTTCTGTCTTCATAGAAAGCCTGTAGCTGTGTACAGGGCAGACCACGGCGGTCAGTGTCACTCACTTCTCATGGCCACATCAGACTTCACAACCAGCCTACAAAGCTTTTACTGCTCCTCACAGTGGCCTGCTAATTGGAATTTACCTCTTTATGAACTTTTATAGTCGCACCAGCTGCCTAATTACTGGAGGTTTCGCCAACATAACTTTTACTGAACGTCGTAAGAATGTGAAATGACCTTTAATGCTGAGTACTGGAGACTATTATTTACCGTATGATAATGCCGCCATCAGGGAATAGATTATAAAAGATCCAGGCGTCATCTGCGATCTGAATCAGATTTCCTTTTTAGTGCCATATATAAGCCAATTATTTAGCAATGGAAAAAGCTGAAGATGTTTTTTAAAAGTGATTGATACATGCCGACTTGCCAAAAAGTTTCGGCCTCGGAGAAGAGGCAGGTAGGATGGACAGGGCTGGAGCATCACAAATCACAGTATCTTAACCTTCCCGCTGTGATGTTTTGTTGATATTTCTGGCTTAGTGTGGGCAGGACAAGACTTGAGCAACCATAAATGACATCATCGTGGCCATGCCTCCACTGCAGTGAACTGACCACAATGTGCGACGGCCATTGCTGGGGGGGAGGGGGCATGTGCAACAAAACAGCCAGGGCCTCCCCTCCCTGCAAGAGTGGAAGGGCCCAGGACAGTTTAACCCCTAGCACCCTCCTGATGGTGGCCCTGTTTCCTTGTCCATACACCACTTACCCTGAAGACACCCAGCAGAGCTGTGCAAAGGGGACCCGGGCCTGGGTCTGATGGAGGCGACCGGGTCTCGCGCCTCCTTACCGGTTGCAGGAAGCCAGGCAGTTGGAGAGAGAGGACAGGCTGCTGCTGTAGCACAGCCTCTCTCCCCAGCTCAGCACACGCTGCTCAGTGTTGTGTGCTGAGCTGGGGAGAGAGACAGCTGCAGCAGTAGCGTGTCCTCTCTCCCTGAGTGTGTGTCCCACCAGCCGCCTGCAACCCTGCTAAGTTTTTTCACAGGGGTGTGGCCTCTCCCCCTCCCATTGGCCACGCCCCTTATTTCTACCAGGGCCCGGCAGCAATGTCCATGCCCTGTATGTGGGTCAACCCCAGGAGTGCCGTTGTTGCAGTGCCACCTCCTACACAGTGACAGGAGCCTAGTGCTGCACAGTGTAGCACCCGGCTCCTGTCACTCAGCAGCAGCCGGCATTTTGCTGTCACCGTTTGGCGGGTGACCCCTGGATGTGGCCCACACTCCACTTGTGACGCCACTTTCATACTGTTTTTGTTTATGTACTCTGTATGGCACCGCGGACCACTTGTGACGCCACTTTCATACTGTTGTTGTTTATGTACTCTGTATGGCACCGCGGACCACTTGTGACGCCACTTTCATACTGTTGTTGTTTATGTACTCTGTATGGCACCGCGGACCACTTGTGACGCCACTTTCATACTGTTGTTGTTTATGTACTCTGTATGGCACCGCGGACCACTTGTGACGCCACTTTCATACTGTTGTTGTTTATGTACTCTGTATGGCACCGCGGACCACTTGTGACGCCACTTTCATACTGTTGTTTATGTACTCTGTATGGCACCGCGGACCACTTGTGACGCCACTTTCATACTGTTGTTGTTTATGTACTCTGTATGGCACCGCAGACCACTTGTGACGCCACTTTCATACTGTTGTTTATGTACTCTGTATGGCACCGCGGACCACTTGTGACGCCACTTTCATACTGTTGTTGTTTATGTACTCTGTATGGCACTGCAGACCACTTGTGACTCCACTTTCATACTGTTCTTGTTTATGTACTCTGTATGGCACCGCGGACCGCTTGTGACGCCACTTTCATACTGTTGTTGTTTATGTACTCTGTATGGCACCGCGGACCACTTGTGACGCCACTTTCATACTGTTGTTGTTTATGTACTCTGTATGGCACCGCGGACCACTTGTGACGCCACTTTCATACTGTTGTTGTTTATGTACTCTGTATGGCACCGCGGACCACTTGTGACGCCACTTTCATACTGTTGTTGTTTATGTACTCTGTATGGCACCGCGGACCACTTGTGACGCCACTTTCATACTGTTTTTGTTTATGTACTCTGTATGGCACCGCGGACCGCTTGTGACGCCACTTTCATACTGTTTTTGTTTATGTACTCTGTATGGCACCGCGGACCGCTTGTGACGCCATGAAAATTATAGCGTGCACACAAAGAACTAAAAATGTACAGTATAAACATAATCATAAGATATTATCATTAACTAAAGCACACGCAATATTCATTTTCTTAAGGGATAAAACACCAAAAGAATGCAAAGTGATTATTTGCCGGAGTCATGTGGCACAGATATGTTATATAGCGCCTATATACAAAAGGCTAATGATGCCGCAAAGCGATTCTCTCTCAGGGACTCTATCATGCTAATGAAATGGATTCTAGTTCTGAATAATACATTGGTGCTTTGTGGGAGAACACAAAGCGATTCATTTGCAGCGGCGGGCCATCAGATCTCAGCCGCACTCTGATGAGTAGGGTTTCGGGAGAACTCTGCCACTAAGAAACACTCAGCTCAGTCATATTTCTCTCAAATTAGATTTCCTTCTTCCCCTTCATTTGTTATTCACAAGTTATTTCTAATGGTTACTGCGTACGGGCTACAAATTGTAAGCAGCGCCTCAACATTTTTCTTATTATAATGCTATTGTGGATATTACTTTCACATTTTTACTTGAATGGGTTATTTAATAATAGATACTGGAGAAATGGGTTAAGTAAACACAATACTGGCATCAACTATCTGGGTTTAGAACAGACGTCGCTGGAACATGCTTAGTGCTGTATTGCAGTTATAGTACATCTCAGGCTGACAGCTTCAATCGGATAACCATTTGGATGGGAGCAATGGCAGATAGACCTACTGAGCAATAATATTCACCTCTCAGGGGCAGATGTGCTAAGGTTTGGGGAGTGATAAAATGGTGAGCGATAAACTACTAACCAATCTGCTTCTAACTGTCATTTTTCAAGCACAGCCTGTAACATAGCCATTAGGAGCTGACTGGCTGGTAATTTATCTTTCTCTACTGTGTCACTCTCCAAGGTTTATTACCTCCTCAGTGTGAATGTCTCTGAGTGTAGATATCTTTTCCTTATTGCTGGTCATTCTGGGTGAACTGTATGATACTGTACACGTACACCTACCTACCTTAGGCTTTATCAGTCTATATAGCTTTATACAGTAGGTACGTTTCACATCTGTAGCTCCATAACATGTCCTTGTGCCCAACACATAATGATAAGGTAATTTATAGAGAGCCAGGAAACTAATCCTTTAAGTGTTGGCATCTAGTCAGATATAATCCTCGGACGCAGAGTTCCTCATCTTCCAGTGGTATTTACCACTTAGGTGACACTTCAGCAGCACAAAGAACTGTCCTGTATTCAGGGTATTAACCCATGGGATCTGGGATAAGTACCCGATCGCATGTGTTATCTCACGGCTCAGAGGGGGAATTTATCGCAAATTATGAAGCATACTGTAATCCCCAATAAGTGCTTGCTATGGGTATAACGTTGAGGGCCAGGGGGACATGGAGCCACAGCTGGGCAGTAAGGCAGTGTATCAGCAAGGCAGAAGAAGGGGAAGATGCCAGCATACCCAGATGTATTGTATTCTCCTTATCTGTCCCGTTGGCAGGCTGGCCTCTAAAGGGAGATGCAAAGTGAGGCACCAAACACATCCTGGAAACTTGCCCAAATCACCTTGAAGGCTTGTAATCAGCCGAAGCATAATACCCAAACGTGTCAGCATGAGGGACAATCGGATAGCCTCCAGTGAGTCCATTATCTGCCATAAATTACATTGGATACCCACAATGAGGCATGGGCCTATAAATCGCGCCTACTGGGGGCAGCACAGCCACTGTATGGCCGCCACCCCAACTGCATCTTCTTCACTCCTTGGGTGGTGGCCTTTGAGCTCTTTTGCATGGCCGCTGCCCATGATACAGGGCTTCCATGGCATCTTCATTCTCCACCCGGTGGGTGGCAGCCTTTGAGCTCATTTGCCTTGCCGCCACCCATGATTCGGGACTTCCAGACATCTTCTATCTTCAGGAGGTCTTCATCGCTGCTTTTCCGCCGACTGACAGTCTTCCGCTGGCTAAAATTAGATGATGCAATGGGGTTGGTGGATGACGTGGTGAGCTGTGATTGGCTCGCCATGGTCATCTTGGATTGCATAAAATGATGCGGTCGTGAACAAGTCACCATCCCACCCCCTTGTATTGGCTAATATTAGCCAGGGCAAGGCTAGAGAGGCAGTGTGTTGGTGGAGGAGTGAAGCCCTGGATGGGGGGGGGGGAGTTATGCAAAACAGTTTAAAGGCCACTACCCATCGAGTGAAGACAGAAGACCCCCCTAAATGTGTCAAATGGTTCTTATCTGTTGTCAAATTCTATGTTCCATCAATCACTTTCCTTGTTTTCACCATGTTTTGCAAGTAGAAGATCTCGCCAGAGACACCATGTGATGGCTGCCATTTGGAATACTCCTGTAGCAGTGGTGTAGCTACTGTAAGGCAGCCCCAGCTGCCGCTTGGGGGAGCAAGCCACAGTGGGATCTGTGTGGGCGCCGGCACCCGCTCAACGCACTGATATGCTGCTGCCTGCCACTACCGACTGGCTGAGCACCGGAGGCGAGTCAGCCGCAGCGCGGGTGCGGCCATGGCAGAGATGACAAATCCCTCCACTGATTTAATTGACTGTACACAGAGCCGGCTATTGGCTACATATTTTTGGCAGTGGGGAGCAAAATTTATAGTTACGCCACTGTCCTGTAGTAATCCAAGACTATAGTATCTTTAATAAATGAGAAAAAAGCCTATTTCAGGGGAAAGTCTTTCTCTGTTTCAAGGGCCACCCAAGCCTTTGCTAATCCATAACACAGAAGCTTTCCTATAACGTATAACATCCTCTCCTCCACTCCTCAACATCCTCCTCATTCAGCACTTGCTGAGAATTGCATACACATGTGACCGTCGCTTCGAATGCCACATTTCGGAATGCAATACATTTGTATCCAATGCTTGTTTTCCATGAAGCTAAATAAACTGTAAGCTTCTTGGGCAGCTCTAGCTTCGGTACTTGTTTCCTAGCACGGCCACAATCGTTGGGATCGTGTACCTTTAAGTTAAGGTACACGATCCCAACTATGGACCCGATTTCTTTTGAAATGTGCGTCCTCCGACCTTTTCATTCCCCTACTATCCACGTCGGCGTGGAGTTGAGAATATATAGTGTGGCGAGCGCAGCGACCCCGAAGCGTGGCGAGCGGATGCGTATACCTGTGAAGTTATACGTGTCCCCTCACGGGGCTCGCTGCGCTCCCACGCTTCGGGCTCGGTGGCTCACTGCGCTCGCCACACTATATATTCTCAACTCCACACCGACGTGGATAGTAGGGGAATGAAAAGGTCGGAGGACGCGCACCGCTGCCCCTCGCGGGCTCGCTGCGCTCACCACGCTTCGGGTTGGCGTCTATCGTGGGGTGGGGTTTACGTAGTTAAATTTGGGGGTCTAGGGAATATTTTACATTGAATCCAATGTAAAATAGGGTCCCAGGGACCCGATTCACATTTGATTCAAGCAAAAAATCGGGTCGATCGCGACGATCGCATCGCATGCGACTAAATCGCATGCGATGCGATCGACGCGATTTTTCCGACACGACCACCCGATGTAAATCGGTGTGGCCATGCTAGGAAACAAGTACCCTCGCTTCTCTATGGGCCCAATTCAGACCGGATTGCTGCTTTCGAATTTGCACAGCGGCTGATTATCGACTGTGCATGCATTTGGGCCGCAATGTGCATGCGTGACGCCGGCTAGCGAAGAAACCCTGCTCCTTTTTTTTTTTGCAAGCCGTTCGCAAAGTGATTAACAGAAAACCGGCATCTGAGGGTGGTAACCAGCTGTTTCATGGGCATACAAAAAAAAAAAAGAAAGGCGTTCCCAAGCGTTTTAGTGTGACATCAGCTCCGGTTGGTAAGTCCCAGGCGTCTCAGAACATGCGATCAGTGATGAGAAGTGGGGAAATCATTCAATGGTGAGCAGCTTACAATTGGATTTGGACATATACGCTTGGTTGCGAAAAGATTAGGGGGGTATGCAATCCACCGCCGCTATTTCCGACGGTGGAAATAGCGGCGGGTGCCTATTTAATGCTGTCTTTACCGACAGCACTGAAGAGGCATCACGGCAGAAGGAGCCCAACTTTAAAAGCTGTCTGGCCCGTTCTGCCGATAACGGCCGCGAATTGTCGCGATCCCTGCCGTAGATCGACAATCCACATCCGTTTACACGGACAAGCCCCCTTTTCGTAAGTCGGCAGGCGGAACATTGAATCCCGCTGCCGACTTGCTGTAGGGCAAACCTCAAATGGGCCAGGATAACAGTTGCAAACCCCTCTAAATGTTGAAAATGAAACGTTCTCCATTAAAAATGTCAACAGGAACAAAACGTTGACTGTTGAATATTATGTTAGTATTTTCCACTAATATATTATTTTGAGATAGCAATGGTTATAAATTGTACATGCAATGAATACAGTTTGATAGGAAGCCAGAGTTTCTTGGTGGAAACATGGGGATTTCTGGGTGTGTCAAAAACAACGCAGGCATTTTTGGGTAGGGTCTCTGATGTCACCACTGACCACTCGTAGCCTATCTGTCACAGGTTTGTGGCAGCATCAGACCTACTCGCATTTGCTCAGACACAAAAGGGTAAATTTACTAAGATGGGATGTTGCCCGTAGCAACTAATCAGATTCTACTTCTTTTTTTAGCACCTTCTAGAAGAAATTAGATAATATCTGATTGGTTGCTATGGGTAACATAAGATCTTCAAAAGAGCTCCAATCTAAGTTCTGCGCTGACATTTAGGGTCAGATGTATCAAGATTCAAAAGTGATAAAATGGAGAGTGATAAACAACGAGCCAATCAGCTCCTTCCTATAATTTTTCAAACCCAACCTGTAACATGACAGGTAGGAGCTGATTGACTTATTATTTATCACTCTCCATTTTATCACTTTTGAAGCTTAGTGCATCTGGCCCTTAATACCAAGCCTTTCCTATAGTGTACTTCTATATGCAGTAAACTTGAAGAGTGCAGAGTACCAAGTGGCACTGGATAAATAAACCTATCAATGAGACATCATATACATCAGTTATATTGTAAGCATTTACAAAAAGTCGCTAAAGTTTGAAGTTTTCATTTAGAACTAAGGATAGCATCCATGACTTCCTGCACACAACTAAGAATATACTGAGAACCAGTAATATACGGACCATGGACTCACCGTTGTATCATTGGTGGTTACATAGACCAGGACATCTGATGAATTGCGGTTGTTGATGTACCGATAGCAGTTCCACACGCAGCTGATCAGGTAAGCCTGGGTACAAGCACAGATCTCCGATTATACCAATACATACAGGTAACATGAATTTATCACTGGCAACATCTAGAAAGGATGTACATGTGTCTCAGACCAGTTCCAAGTCCTAAACGTATAATACAATTCAAAAGGGTCTTATTTAGCAATGCATTTTTGAGGGATGTTCTTCAAAAACACCTGTATTTGGGATAGGGTACATATTCCCTTAATATATCTACAGGCAGAATTAACAGGGGCTATTTGCCCTCATGGGGGGGCCACGGCCACCATAGAGGGAGAATAGAACCTGTGGTGAGCGAAGTAAGCCACCAATCCTGCAAGGGGCTTGGTTGCAATCCCCCCATCTTGGAATTCCGATTTCGGTATACTGACCATTGGGATCCTGACCGTCGGCGAGTCATACCGAACCTAGCAGTCTAGCAGATATCTTTATGCTAGGGATCACTAGGATACCTCCCTGGTGGGTTATCATCTATTAGGTTGACAGTGTTTAGGTCGATAGTCAATAGGTTGACACCAAATGGTAGATATGCACAAGGTCGACATACATATGGAGCCCCTCTCATTCAATGCCGGCGCCCCCGGCAGAATGTCCCCGCTGGCATGTGCTGGCTGAGAGGGACTCCATTAGACTGGGACGCGTGTCCCAGTCACTGGGTGGCGGAACCCTGCCCGTCTTCACTTCAGAGAGACAGGCATGGTTAGGGGGGTGGCGGCGACCGATGGGGACCGGCAGCGAGGCCCAACAGGGAGCTCCTTTGGAACGGAGCGCTCAAGCATCTCGTGCACGCACGCCCCCTTCCGACGGATGGCGGGGCCTGGCGCAATCACTAGAGGCGCTCCATCTGTAGGAAAAAGGTCAACACAAGGACACTGTTTTATATCAATTTATAGATTTCATCCCGTGGACTCCAAACTAGTGTGGCGATGGCCATTTAGATGTAATTTGCGCATGCACACCGGATTTGTCCCCGGGAGCAAGCCGCGGGTGCCATGTTCCCGAAGACCTGTGCATGCGCAGTAGACTCTGACGGTGAGTAGACTCTGGTATTATGCCGGAGAGGAGGGGGCCCTCGGGTCCCTTTCTCTCTTAAAATGCCTCTGAGTGCTGCTACACTTAGGCAACAACTCTAAAGCAATATGTACCACTGAATGGCCAAGGACTGTGTAGTCTGGTGTGGGCAAAGTCCACCGGTAGGTAGTTAGGGATCATATGGCTCAGAGTTCAATGGTGAGGAGCAGTGTGCCCGCTGGAAACCAGCTACTGGCAGGGTGCCCCAGGCTCTTCTCTTCAAAATTAATAGAAGTTGGGAGGTTCCCCCACAGTCACAGGGAAAGCCTCCACTGGCCGGGACCCAGAACAGCTACCGGGCCAAAGTCTTAGTTCTCTGTTCCACCATGTTTCTGAATACATAGAGCGGTGCAGCTGGTAGCATGTAAAGGGGGGAAGTGGCACGAACACTGACACTAACTACAGGCCCATATATGGAGGAGTGAGCGATGCATAATTAGGGGGAGGGAACTCTTTGCCCAGTCCTCCCTGAGCTCACCTTAGGACACCTGTCTTACTGTTTCACAGGTGTACTGCCCCAGTCATACTACCCTCCAGCCATTGTCCCAGAAGCCCTCTTATCAGTAAAAAAAAAATCCCTGGATGGTTTCACTTCAGTTATACTCTAGTGCAGTGGTTCCCAAACTTTTTAGAATCACGGCACCATATAGTATCCAAATTTTATTATTATCCTGGGAGCGAGTGTGAAACTCGCTGAGCCGTTCGCTCCAGGCACGGACAGGCAACAGGGGAGTATACGCTGCCTAATGAACAGTTCTGAATCAGGCCCTTAATTAGTACCTCATTACCATCTGTGCTCAGTCTTGGATATCCTTACATCCTTGACTGTGCCTTGAGGACCGCGTTTGGGAACCTCTGCATTATATGAATGATCTCACTTCTATTACAGCTGCAGATGTTACCTCAGGTGCAGTATATATTATATATTTGGCACTCAGTTTACTGTTGGATAGTAACATTTACTGTAAACAGTATGTTCCTCTGATGTTCAATCCTTTCCGCTGACAGAACCAAGACATTTTACAGGCATTTAGCTAGATGAAGCAGTGATAAGGGAGAAGTGATCCATGGCAACCAATCAGCACTGAAGTTACATCTATAATTTGAATAATGTAAAATTATACAGAGCAGATGATTGGTTGCCATGGGCCACTTCTCCTTACCTTATCACTGCTTCATACATCTACCCCCTGTGTTTTAAAACTGATGATTAGGAACTGGTTGGTTGGTAATTTATCCCTATCCAATGGGCGGGATGTACTTTTTACCGCATTTTCAAAGTTACTAAAACCCGGCCGCACGGGCAGGGTATCGCCACCTTTGGGTGGCGATACCCTATAGAAGCCTATGGGCTTCTCTCCGCAGTGCCACCAGAGGGATCCATCAACCAAAAAGCCACCGATCGCTGCTGAGCACTCTCAGTACAACAGCACTTCCTGTGCCCAGGGCCATCTCGGTCACCTCCTGCTGTCTCCCACCACTGCTTTATTTGCTGCCAGCCCTTGATACAGCCAGGATCAAACCACTACTTGGGGGAACAGCAGTCTGACTGGCTCTGCTCGAAGTCCTCATCAAGTGACCTGGTGGCCTAGGGGTGACAAACTTTGGGGAACTAAGTAAGTCACCACTAGACCAAAAGGCCAATTTTGTGGACACTCTAATCATGTCAACAGCTTATCAGTATCGACTTGATGAATGTTGACATGGTCTGTTTTGGCACGTCAGCATTACAACTATGTTGACATTATGAATGTTGACAGAAAAAAAACCCATGCCTTGTTTGGCTGACGTACAGACGGTGAAAGTTCTCGTACACTGATTGCATTCCTGCTCATACTGGGAATCCACAGTCTATCTTATAGTAGATGTGTAGGGCAGTGGTTCCCTGGGGTGCCTCAAAATGTTCGCAAGGGTGCCTCGGGTTGGGGGTCCACGACCAAAACTAATTATTTATGCCCAAAGTGATAGGCAAAACCTGTGCTGGTGGCTGCCAATCATAAAATGTATGTACTAAGGGGCAAATGTACTAAAATGGGAGTTCTATTTCACATGGGGTGTTGGGGCAACCAATCAGATGCTACCTATTATCTTCCAGAAGGTGCAAAATAAATAAGACGTAGATTCTGATTGGTTGCCCATAGAAACATCCCATGTTAAATAAAACATTATATCAGGAAGAAAATGCAACAACAAAAAATGTCTCAACAAAAAACTCTTCAGCATCACATGAAGAGGAAATGTTTTACGCATAGCAGCTATCACCATTCTTTCTCTGTTATATAATACAGTGAGAAACACATTTATTTCCCTATTTGTAATGCTTTTGGTCTGACTTGGAGCATTTAAGCTGTTATTCCAGTATTTTCTGTGGACGTTTGGATGCAGCCCTGAAGTTATACATCTGTTCAGGCCACTTACACACTTGTACAAACATTGTTACTTGGCCCTTTCTCTGTGAGGCTCCAGCGCTGATCTCACTGTAATAGCGATTATATCATGTACATCCACAGTGCAATTCCCACAATGAGCCTCTCTGGAAACCCTGAGACACTGTACTGTATGTAAGGGATTGTGAGGGTAGAAAATCACACAGAACGATCGTCATACGTTTCATAATTTCCTATGGATTATTCTCTAGTTGCCTCAGTGTAAGATGCCAATATATGTTCTATCATTTTGCAGACAGATACATAGGGCGGGATATATTAAAATACATCGCCGCCCTTCGCCGCCCCCCCCCCCCCCCGCCGCGATGCTGCCGCATATGTACTAACATATGCGGCTGGCATCGCAGTGCGGTGACGGAGGCCCCCCGCGATACCTGTACTCTGGTGTGCGGGGGGTCTCCGTCATCTCCCTGCCGCCACACTCTCCCCTAACGCCGGTGACAGCTAAGCAGGCTGTCCCCGGCGCCTCCCCCCCCCCCTGCAGCCGGAAGGATGTCCAGCTGCTTCACTAGGGGGAGGAGGGGTTTACCTTCCAGGGTCCAGGAGGACCCTTCAGGAAGGTAAGGCAGAGGGGGTTCGGCGAGGTGGTGGGTTTGCGTCGGCGGGCAGCGAAAAGAAGCCCATAGGCATAGCCCCCCCAGTGGAGAAATGCCGGGAGGGGCTTTAGTGTATTTAAAAATGCGGTAAAAAACACAGAAAAGGGGGGTTTTAATGCTTTTTTTTTTTTTAAATACATCCCACCCATAATATTAATGGCGAGATGTACTAAGCCTTGAAAAGTGATAAAATGGAGAGTGATAACCCACCAACCAATCAGCTCCTACTGCACCTGTCATTTTTAAAACACAGCCTATGACATGGTCTCCACTTGATCACTTTTCAAGCTTAGTACATCTGGCCCTAAATATTGTCATTAAGGGTTTTTGGAATCTATCAGTCCTAAGATGTGGAAAGTGATACATTGGGCGGGATGTATTAACATACATCGCCACCCCTTGCCACGACTCCGCCGCAATGCCAGTGCATATGTACAGTAGGAGCAAGTTTCATCTTTGCTCCTTTGGCCATGGCTAGCCATGGCTAGCCATGGCTATTCTATTGTTCTCAGCTGCAATACGTATTGTATTGCAGCTGAGAACAATAGAATAGCCATTGCTAGCCATGGCTAGCCATGGTCAAAGGAGCAAAGATGAAACTTGCTCCTACTGTACTAACATATACGGCTGGCATCGCAGTGTGGTGGCGGAAGTCCCGCGATACCTGTAATGTGGTTTGCAGGGGGTCTCCGCCACCTCCTGGGCTCTGCGGCGTCCCCGGCATCTCCTTCTCCCCCAATGCAGCCGGAAGGACATCCCCATCTGTGACATGCTGCTGGGGGAGGAGGAGCAGCACGGAGGACAGGGGAGGGGGGTGCGGACGGCGGGCAGCGATAGAAGCCAATGGGCTTCTATACTGGTACCCCTCATCATACTGGTATCCTCAGCGGTAACCCGGCGGTGTGGCTTTAGTGCATATGAAAATACAGTGAAAACCACAATACCAGGGTTTTTACTGCATTTTTACTTTAGTGCATCCCGCCCATAGACCGTTAAGTTTAACTAAAATAAAAGCGCACTAAAAGCGCACTACAGATGGAGCGCCTCTCAGCCAGCGCCAGGGCTCGGCAGAATTCCTCCGCTGGCAATCTGACTGGGATGCATGAGCATCTCAAACCCATGCACATCCCAGTTTTCAGGCAGCGGGGGACACGGCAGGGTAAGGGGGGATGCGGGGAGGTGGCGGGGACCGGTGGACAGCAACGAGGGGACCGACGGGGAGCTCCGTCAGAAGGGGACACGTGAGCGTCTCGTGCGCGCATGTCCCCTTCTGGCCGCTGTTGGGGGCTGGTGGTTGGCACCCTGACCGCCAGACCCCCGCTAAACGAGAGCGGGTCCATCTGTAGTTGGTATTCAATGTGCACAATTAAAGCGATACACAAATTTGGCTCAACAGAATACAAATAAATAGAAGCAGTGAAATGACGGCACATTTTCCAAATCTCACAGACACAATAACGCTATCAAAACACTTACCTTAAAAGCCAGGATGACACTGATGAAGAAAAGAATGATTACAACAAGACAAGTGGGATTCACTGACAGGATCTCTTCCTTGTATGGGAAATTGGATGGCTGCAAGATAAACACACTGATGTTAAAATAGGTTCTGTCAGAAAATACACTGTAATAAATTGCACGTGTCAGCCGTGCTCGGGCAGAAGAGTGTTTCCAGCTGTGATATCACACAACATGACACAGAACGCTGTAAAGGCCTATCAGTGGGCAGAGTTACATTAGGAATAACAACATAATGGGACACGTTCTATTACACTTATCTGAAGTAAAAGCTGGGAGGCCTCAGCGGGCTCTGGGAAATAAAGACAAGGGCACGGGTGGAGCAGGGGCATTAGTTTTGTGGACTGACACCTTAACAACGCTATTAATTCACGAGGAACCTATAATTTCACTCATTCATCATGAGGTATAAACATGATGATGTATCAAGCAGAAAAAAAGTGGAGAAGTGGACCAGCGGATAAGTTGCCCCAATGCAGCCAATCACATTCTTTCTCTCATTTTACTGTACTTGACACGTGTTACCTGGATACTGACTGGTTGGGAAACTCTAATACTGGTCCACTTGTACATATAGGTAGTGACATAGAGAGTAAGATTGCAATATTTGCGGACGACACAAAAGTAAGGAAATTAACTCAGGAGAGGATGTGACTTCCAGTAATTACACTGGAAAGGTGGGTGAAAAATGTGGTTTAACGTAAAAAAAATGGAATATTGTGTTCAGTTCTGGTCACCGCACCTTAAAAGGGACATAAATGAATTGGAACAGGTACAGAGAAGGGCGACTAAGCTAGTAAAAGGTCTTGAATCACTAGAATACAAAGATATGGTAACCAGGCTGAATATGTTTTCACTGGAGAAATGGAGCTTGAGAGGTGATATGATTCGCAGAGGCAGAACTCCGGGAGACAACGGAGTCATTTGCCGCCGGGCTCCTGCTGCCAAGGGGGCACCTCTCCTCACCTGCAAGTTTGAGTGAGTTAATTGAAAGCCGTGGACATCGCTTCTGTGTCTGACTCCCCCTTCTACCAGGAACATGTACATTACACACATGAATAGATATATTGTAAAAGGTGGTGTGTGTGTGTGTGTGGGGGGGGGGGGGGGTGGCACCAATATTTACTGTATCTTGCCTCCAGGCAACTAGGACGAACTTATGCCACTGATGATTTGTATGTTCAAATACAGGATTGGGAATCATATGACATTGGGTAGTGATTTGTTCACTAACAGGCCTATACTTACGCGGGCATGTACTGAGGCTCGAGGAAAAGAAGTTCCATAATGAGTTAAGAAGAGGATTCTTCACCTTTAGAGCAGTGAAATTCTGGAACACATTGCCGTGGGGGTGGTTACAGCAACTACTGTTAATGAATTTAAATCAAATTTGGATACATTCTTGGCCACTAAAGGAATCCTATAGATATGACTTACTCAAGTCAGTAGTTACAAGTCAGATAGGTTGAGCTTGATGGACTAACCTCTTTTTTTAACCTTATTTACTATTTTACTATGTTACATGCATTTCATTGCTTGATATATCAGCACCAAAGTGTATTATCCCTTACCAAAGTCACTAATAATTATTCTGGTTCACTCCTTCTGGCAAATTCCTTCTCAAATGGACAAGACCATATGCACTGCAGGCGGGGTAGATGTTAATTGTGCGGAGAGAATTAGATTTGGGTGGGTTTTACTTCAAAGTGAGATCTATATTCAGTGTAAAAATAAAGCAGTCAGTATTTTCCCTGCACAGAAACAAAATAACCCAACCAAATCTAATTCTCTCTGCACATTTTACATCTGCATCCCTGCAGTGCACATGGTTTTGTCCATTTAAGAAGCAATTTGCCAGAAGGAGTGAACCAGAATAACCCCCTTGTGCTTTGAAATGATGCAATGTAATGATTGTTGTTCAAGCCCACAAAATGGCTGTCTAAACCATGTTACATACCAACCTACAAGACCAATTTTACCAGGCACCGTGACCAGGCGACCTGGTGGATTGGGTCATGTTGTAGAGTATGACATCATGGGGTTCATTAAGTGAGAGATGTTGCCTATAATCAGATTGGGACTGTTTGTTTTACCCACAGATCCTTTATTTTCATACTTACCTCATCCCCCGATGTCCATGGTGGCGTCCGGGATCCTCTTCAGCGGCATCTCCGGTCCCAGGAGAGCATTGCGCAAATGCGTAGGCGCACCGGTGACCGCACCCGCGCACTCACTCAATGCACACCTGTGACCAGAGATGCCGCTGAAGAGGATCCTGAAGGCCGCCGTGGACGTTGGTGGACCATCGCGGCACCACCAGTGGACCAGATAAGTATGAAAAACAATATTCCAAAATCCGAAAAAATCTCTTATCCAAAATGCTCATGGTCCCGAGCATTTCGGATAAGCGATAGTCAACATGTACCTCATCAGCAGTGATAGATGCAGCCCTTAGGATGCCTAACACCTACTTCGGGAATAGACTTGGTCATTTTAGTGTAGAACATACTGTTTTTTTTTCTACTTTTTGTTCCAGGCGCCCACAAGAAATGATGTCATGTTTTTTTGGCTTCTTCTCAGAGACTGAGCCAAGCAAACAATATAAATGCTAAGTCTTAGAAAGCACAGTTCCGTACTGGTTTAGCACTAGAACATGCCGACTTGTGGTATGATATCATCTGGCATTTAGCTCGTCAATTAAATAGCATACAGAATAATGAGAAACACAACAAATCTATTACTTCTGTTATTATTCTACATACTATCCCCTTCTTTATTTAACAGGCAACAAACAAATTACTCAGATTAGAAACAATAGGGATGAATTACATCGGGTCTTTTGCTATTAAAAGTATACATTTTGGGGTTAAAGACTATGGCAAGCTGTGGCGCTTATTAAATAAACTTCAAAAGTATTTTTGGGGGGCAACACTCCCTTTTCTCCAGTCCAGTTATTGTAGAACATTTTGTATAAAGCCAGTCTGACTCCTGATGCAAAGTATATACAGGTCGGGTCTCCCTTGTCCGTGTATTCCAAAAACTGAAATATTCCAAAAACCGTGTTTTTTTCAGAATATTTAGGTTTTTTTTTCATACTTATATCATCTCCCGATGTCCATGGCCTTTGGGATTCTCTTCAGTGGCATCTCTGGTCCCAGGGGTGTATCGCGCGAATGTGCGGGCGAGCCGGTGACGTATTTTTGGACCGCATATACAATGCGATCTTGGTGGCATTTGCCGCCCAGGATTGCATTGCAATATGCGATTCCTTCACTCTGCTTCGCTGGTGCCGGGGGTCTGCGCAGGTGTGGTTAGCGCTGATCCCCGGCCAGCAAAACAGTCTGTAGCCCACAGGCTACCGCCATCTCAGAATGGCGGTAGCCCTGGGACCCATTGAGATGCTCCCCTATGGGGGATGCGGCCACGAGCGGTGCAGGAGAGACCGCAGCAGGGATTGGAGATTTCTGCTGCAGTCCTCCTGATACATTCAGGTGATACTTAATATTTGCAGCTGACTCCCGAAACTGGTGTTTTTTGGGGAATACGCCCCAAATATTAAATTATAAATGGGCTCCTCAGGGCAGTTTCCTATTAGCTGTGACAAATTACTGCGACTATATTATACCTGCGTTATTAAAGAGGATATTTTATTTATTCTCAAAACAAATGTTAGCAAACTTTCCTTGTGCTTATTACCAGAATCAGGACTGCCATCATTAATTGTGGATCCCCGGACTGACAAAATAGGCTTCTTTTCCACTATTGGCTTGTGTTTTCCAGGACTGGCTAGTGGTTTTATACATAACTCCACCTTCCACGGATTTGGTATGAAATGCCGGCGGTCGGAATCCCTACGGTCGAAATACAGACACCAGAATACCAACCGCCTAAATGTCCCCCCCCCCCCCCTTGCGGGCTCGCTGTGCTCGCCAGAGGGACAAAGTGCTGGCATTGCACGGATTCCGGCGTCTGTATTTCGTCCGTCGGGATTCCGACCGCCGGCATATTGACCGCATGCCCCTTCCACGATGTTATACTCTTAGTCAAATTATTATACAGGTGCTGATAGGTGGGAACATCTATCCCAGTGATTTTGCCAGTGTATGTCCAGTTGCTGGGGATTAACATGACAGTAGCCATCACCTGTACCCAGAGCCGAGATGGAAATATTCACAAATGAATTAATCAAGGCCTGTCACCATAGTCCCTGCACCCTATTACATTGGGACGCTGTAATCCCTGCCTCTGTTGGTAATATAACACTGGAATTTCTGTCTGAGGAATATACAAATAATTTATAACATCACAAGAACCGATGGATCAAAAAGTCTCCTTGTGTGTCCGGGCCCCTGAGTACCACAATGAAATACACAATAATCAGCAAATGCAAAATGCCCTTTCATTATAGCAATCACCTCATATATGCGATGTACAGTCAGCAGGAAATCCGCAGCTGACGTTGGGAAAACACCACAGCCCAGATAGCCTTGGGATTCTAAGTGCCAGACTACAAGACTGACGGAACCACAATCCATGAATCAGAATTTATTTCAGTCTGTAGGGTTTCGTCTGTAACTCTGCAAGCTAAGCAGTAATATCTATCCTACAGTTATGTCCTTAATACATAAAACCATGCCAGCACTCACTGGAAGAACAGCCAAGACTATCACACAACTTCGACAGCAGAAACCATCTATGCTAGAATTATGGGAAATTACTGGCCCGTCCTAACTGCAGATGCTCTGTGCTTTGGGAGGACGAGTGATCAGACAGAAACAGCTGCTGAGGAAAACAGATTCACTATCCTCTGTTGTGTCTTCTACTACTCAACAAATAAATGATGCCCTTGTGGAATTCTTCCGAAATACCCTGGAGGTGCTGCCGTCAATTAAAGTATAAATGGGGCCAACAAGCAGTACTTTAATCCTGTGCTGCATGTGTCATTCGCAAGCTGTGACTGTGTGGTCATGTGAGCTGATGATGTCATCTGAATGGAAGCTGCATGGCAGGAAGTGAGACTGTTTTAAGGGGGAGATTTATCAAAACTTGGAGATAAGGTACCAACCAATCAGCTTCTGTCAGGGCAGTACGGATGGTGTAATGGTTAGCATTACTGCCTCACAGCACTGAGGTCATGGGTTTGATTCTCACGATGGCTCTAACTGTGCGGAGTTTGTATATTCTCCCCGTGCTTGCGTGGGTTTACTCAGGGTACTCTGGTTCCCTTCCACAATCCAAAAATATACTGGTAGGCTAATTGGCTCCCAACAAAATTAACCCCTAGAATGTCTATGTGTGCAAGTAAAACCATGGTGGCTTTTTTTATTGAATTTACCCTTATTGACTTTGGATATGTATTTATTAGTTAATGAATGGAGCACATTTTTTAGCGTATTCCACATTTCCTCTGCATTCTTCCCCTCAAATACCACATCCCACTCAATTTCATTAAGAGCTTCCCTGAATAATTTGAAGTTAGCTTTTCTGAAGTTTAATATTTTTGCTGGTCCTGTATGTTGTAGTTTACAGAAGTTGATTTCCAGTGAAACCATGTTAAAACTGTTAATACATAAATCAATTCTGTCATTTTTCAAACAGCCTGTAAAATTACCATTAGAAGCTGATTGGTTGGTCATTTTTTTGTTGCCAGCCACTGATAAATCTCCCCCCCAAATTGTGCTTTGTGAGGAGAACAGAAAATATCTAATGTACCTAACAAGTATATAATATTTAAATGTTGTAAGCAAGGCTGTCCACAGGCCAATACAAATACTAGGCTTCTAAATTCACTATATTAACCCCTAGTTAAATACAACAATGACCTTGCATAAGCGTATTTAAACACTGACGAGTAGTGAGTGTAACATGAAAGCTACTGGGGCATTTCAACAACACAAAAGTCTGAATTCTCATGAAACTCTCTACTCTAACTAGGGAAGCTAAACCCGGGGCATCCCTAAAAGAAAAACGCCCCGTCCCCCACATTTACTGACATATGAAAGCAGAGTAGGCGGCAGTATTGCGGCAGATCGGGCAGGAGGAGGCAGCTGGCGGGTGTTACGGCCGACAGGAGCGGTCTCGAGAGGCAGTAGGCTCGTGTTGTGCGCTGCCTGGAGCGCTGGACGGGTGGCAGAGGGTTCCGGTGGTGCGGCCTGCACAGCGTGACTTATGACCAGGCCGGGGTTGGGAACAGCACTCACTCAGATGCTGCCCAGCATTAGACCGCGCATGTGCAGTCTAATCCCAAAATCCCAGGATTGGATACTCCAATCCCGAAATTGAAATCCTGGACATTTTGGGGCCAAATCCCAGGGTCTCGCCAATCCCAATCCTGGGATTGGCCACTCTAACTCATACTTGCCTATCTTAATTGTCTCCTTTCCAGGGAAAGCCCGAAGAAGAAACTCTCTGCAGCTTTTTCTGGGGCTCGGGGACTGCCATCATTAAGCCCTGCCCCATCCCTATAAATGCCATGATTCGTGGATCTTCGGGGAGGGGGCAGTACTAAATTATGCAAGGGGATGTGTTCTGGTACACATCCCCTCGCATGCTAGCGAGGGAATGCGCACAGAGGGGCAGGCGTTCAGCGGGCGGCGCTGACCTGTTTTCTAGCCTAGCGTACAGGCCTGAATCAGCACCTAGCTGCTTTCTTTAGCTTGCATCTATTTTATTGTTTCAAGAACTATAGCTGGTAAACCTATAAACACCTGGCAACAAATGTACCTCCTCCGGTTACCCACCGATCATTCCTGTGTGTTGCCGTTTCCAGACAGAGTACAAGGGAACCGAGCCATTCCGATATTAAATGCTCTGTTTGGCAGCATCCCCAAACCTTATCCCACAGAATTTATAACAAGCAAACACTGCAGGAAGAGGGGAATGCTGGCAGGGACCCAAGTGTTAATGAATTAAACAAAAAAAAAACCTCATTACATAAACAGCAATAAAATCAGATTCGTGTAGCTCTGTAACACCGGCAGAACTTTCCCATTTGTCATGGTCACTGAGACAGAGCACCGTGTAACACGCACTGTATGTCGTGTCCTGGAGACATGTTTCAAGGTTAAGTGACTGTCTAAGTATTGGTACATCTGACCACATAATGCCGGGTCACAGAGGTCCCCAGAGCTGCAGTGTCTGTGATTCATGGCTTCACATAAATGTACCTTAGAGCATCATTATTTATACTGACCAGATCAGTCGTGGAGCGATGTATTATGCGTAAAGTGTATTCTTGTGTTCTGTGTGTTCTTTCAATAGAAATCAATGAATTCTTTAAAGGAGACACACTTTCATCCAAGGTAGGATGGATCCACATATTATTAACACCAAACTCTGGCCCTGCCATTTGCATGTTGCTGCAGAAGTCAGATCAGGAAATGTTTTCCCAGGCTCCAACCAGGTTCTGGTGAGCCTGTGTCCAATGTAGTCTCATTCTCCTGTTCTGAGCTGACAGGAGTAGAACCAGGGGTGGTCCTCTGCTGCTTTACCTCATCCACTTCAACTTTCAATGTGCTGTGCAATAATAGATGCACTTCTGCACAAAATCGCTGTAACATATGGTTATTTTAGTAACTGTCATGTTCCCGTCAACTTGAACTAGTCTGCTTATTCTCCTGTGACCTCGCTCATTGACAAGGAATTTACAACAACAGGACTTCCGCTCACTAAATGCTTTTTTTTGTGATTCAATCCCTATAAACTGACTGTTGTGAATAAAAATGCCACAATTTTTGGTATACTCAATCAACCCTGCCTGGTGGCAGCAATCATGCCATTGTCAAAGTCACATAGATTTTTTTCTGCACTCTGGAAGACTGATCAACAGCTGAACCTCCTGACCAAGCTTTTATGCATTGACTTTCGTCAACACGATCGATTAAAGTCTCGTACACACGGAGCGATAAAATCAGTGTGTATGCACTTGCCGATGCCGGCACTCAACATATCGGTGGCAGCAACAAATGGAATGTTGTGTATGGACCTTTATAGTATGTTCATTAATAAGCAGGTATATAGATGTACAGTACTTAATAAAGTGTAAGCACAGTGTACTTTCTACAGGACTGCTTGCCCTGCGGGCGATAGGCTGCCCTGCGCGTGACTGGCTATTCTATAGGTGACTGACAGGTAGGACTTTCAATTGGAATGGGTCTGGGACGGATATTAGACAGCACTTACATCGACAGCCATTACATCGACACCATTAGTTCGACAGCTCAATAGGTCGACATGGTTTTAGGTCGACATACCATTAGGTCGACATGTCATTAGGTCGACATGTTTTTAGGTCGACACTACCATTAGGTCGACAGTGTCTATGTCGACAGCCAAAAGGTCGACATGGGGTTTTTCACTGTTTTTTGGCCGAAATGTCGACACAGTCGACATGGACACAGTTTGAAGTGTACCGCAGCCCCTCGCATCGCTCGCGATGCTTCGGGCACGGTGCCTCGCTGCGCTCGGCACACTATTTTATTCTCCCACCACGCCCTAGTGGATAGTAGGGCATGAAATACCGCCTGTCGGCACATGTCGGCTCAAAAAACAGTGAAAAAACCCATGTCGACCTTTTGACTGTCGACATAGACACTGTCGACCTAATGGTAGTGTCGACCTAAAACATGTCGACCTAATGAGCTGTCGACCTAATGAGCTGTCGACCTAATGAGCTGTCGACCTAATAGTATGTCGACCTAAAACCATGTCGACCTATTGAGCTGTCGAACTAATGGTGTCGATGTAATGGCTGTCGATCTAAGTGCTGTCTAACAATAGTCCGGATACCATTGGAATCACTGTCAGTTACAGTGTAGCCAGTGCAGTCACTGATTCTGAACACTACTGGAATTCATACCTCATTTAATGGGAATTTACTCCTACTTCAGAGAAAATCCTAATATACAGTAATATGCACTACTATACGTAGCAGAGTCTCAATGTAGCTAATCATGGTGAGCCTCTGATTAAGCATTTCATTTTATTTTCCCAGAGTGCACCATACAGAGGGAGAATTGTGCCATACAGTGGTAAGAAAGGGAACTTGATGGCAATCCTTACAGTACAGCTCTATGTACAGGATATACAGTATGTGAGCAATATACAATGTAGTAAGATACACATTTACCAGCTGCCGCAGATATTCCTGTATTGTGTTGGGGTAGACCAGAACACTGACTGCAACCAGAGAGTTCAGGGCAAAGTCAAATATTTGGTAGCAGAAGAATGGGATGATCCAAGCTGCATGTTGCTATAGGGAGAGGAGAAAACAATTAATGGTACTCAATATATAAGGCTCATATACTGAAAACTTTCTGTACATGTTAAACAGACTTTCTGCATTTAGTTTACGTATATTGGTAGCTACCAATGCATGCCAATTAACGAGTAGGCCAATTAAAGGGGATGCAGTCAAAATCACGACGGTCAAAATCCTGACAGGGTCAAAATCCCGAATGGGTCATAATACCGACAAGGACAAAATCCCGACAAGGTCAAAATAACGACATATAGAATGTACAGGTGAAACAGTCAACTTTCCGTCGACTGGTCGCGAGGTCGACATGGGTTTTTTCACAGTTTTTTGACCCGACATGTGCCGACAGGCGGTATTTCATGCCCTACCATCCACTAGGGCGTGGTGGGAGAATAAAATAGTGTGCCCGAAGCATGGCGAGCGAAGCGAGCGATGCGAGGGGCTGCGGTTCACTTCCAACTGTGTCCATGTCGACTGTGTACACATTCGGGTCAAAACAGTGAAAAAACCCATGTCGACCTCGCAACCTGTCGACGGAAAGTCATGTTGACTGTTTCACCTGCACATTCTATATGTCGGTATCTTGACCTTGTCGGGATTTTAAATGTTGGGATTTTGTCCTTGTCGGGATTTTAAATGTAGGGATTTTGTCCTTGTCGGGATTTTAAATGTAGGGATTTTGACTTTGTCAGGATTTTGTCCTTGTCGGTATTATGACCCAATCGGGATTTTGACCCTGTCGGGATTTTGACCGTCGGGATTTCATACCGAATCTGACATACTGTAAATGTGTACCAGGAACTGGGCTAATCCCAAATATATAAAATCCAATATACTGATAGGTCAGAAGTTGTAAAGACCCACTAGAAATACTTTATTTTACAATTTAATAATACATAAGATGTACCATGGAAAAGACGTGTATAACATACTGTAACATCATTCTGAATAGATAAAAATAAATAGCTCAGTAGCTGCTTTAAAAAGACTTCCTGTATATGTCTCAATTGGTTAATAGTTCAAAGGAGATCTTGCATTGTGGAACTACAAGTCCCAGATAAATGTGAAAATAGGACTGTCTTCAAATTTAGTATGTGGAACCGGCATATGATTACCAGACCCAATGGCTATGCAGAATTTGGTAATCAGATATACACTGTATAAATGAGATACGGTCATTAGGTCGACAAGCATTGGGTCGACATCATTAGGTCAAAATGTAGAAAGGTCGACATGTCACTAGGTCAACACAAGCATTAGGTCAACATGGGCAAGGTAGAAGGTCAAAAGGTCGACATGGGGTTTTTCACTGCTTTTTGAGCCAACACGTGCCGACAGGCAGTATTTCATGCCCTAGCATCCACTAGGGCATGGTGGGAGAAGAAAAAAGTGCCCGAAGAGAAAAAAGTGCCCGAAGCATGGCGAGCGTAGCGAGCCATGTACAGGGATGCGGTATGTTTCAGTGTTCATGTCGACTGACGACATTCGGGTAAAAAAAAAAGTGAAAAACCCCATGTTGACCTTTTGACTGTCGACCTTGCCCATGTTGTCCTAATGCTTGTGTCGACCTAATGACATGTTGACCTACACCCATGTCGACCTTTCTGTATGTCGACCTAATGGTGTCCACCCAATGCTGGTTGACCTAACTGCTGTAGAACTAATGATCCATACCCGTATATATATATATATATATATATATATATATATATATATATATATATATATATATATATACAGTTCACAATATGCCGGCACTCCGTCGTCACTTAATCAGCTGGGCTGGGTGCACTTTAAATATTCCATACAACCTTTACCAATAGAAAAGGCACTCCAGACGTTTTTTTCAAAGCAAAGCTGTTTACTTCAGCGTGGATATCACCAAATGTACATTTTCGGGGTCAGCGCCCCTTCCTCAGGGTACAATCCACCTCACACAAACGACAGTGTCGTTTGTGTGAGGTGGATTGTACCCTGAGGAAGGGGCGCTGACCCCGAAAATGTACATTTGGTGATATCCACGCTGAAGTAAACAGCTTTGCTTTGAAAAAAACGTCTGGAGTGCCTTTTCTATTGGTAAAGGTTATATATATATATATATATATATATATATATATATATATATATATATATATATTAGTAAGCCCGCTTGAAGCAAATGCTTCAAAAGCTAGTAGATGTAGTTCCACTTGCTGCCAACAGATGGCAGTGTTTCGGAGCTGCACGGACACTAGACATATATACAGTTGATATTATGGTACTTGTGTATTTGCAAGGCGCCCACTAAGCTATTCGCTTAGTGGGCTATTCTGCGTAGTGAAATCGCATCGCATGGCACTGCATCCTGACCGCCGTTCGCGGGGGTGTCTTGCTAAATCGCATCGCACGCAAAATCGCATACGATCGCATGCGATTTTACGTGTGATGCGATTTAGCAAACACCCCCAGTGTACATGTCTATGTGATGCAATGGGATTTAGTACACCCCCACTATCCACATGGCGTTGCAAGCGCATGCGGTTACGTGTCCTCCCGACCTTTTCATACCCCCACTATCCACGTCGGCGTGGAGTTGATCTTACAAAGCGTGGCGAGCGCAGCGAGCCCTGCGAGGGGACGCGGATAACTTTACATGTATTCCGCATCCACTCGAGGGGCTCACTGCACTCGCCGCGCTTTGGGCTCGGTGGCTCGCTACGCTCACCACACTTTGTAAAATCAACTCCACGCCAACGTGGATAGTGGGGGTATGAAAAGGTCGGGAAGATGCGTAACCGCATCCCCTAGGGGGGCTCGCTGCGCTCACCATGTTTCGGGGTGACGTGGATAGTGGGGGTGTGCATGGGTGCCTTTAAAATGAAGTCCCATCACATCTCATCGCATGGGTGCTTATACAATGAGAAATTGCATCGCATCGCACCGCAAATATAATGCGATGCGATCCGTGAGCAAGGGTGCACTAAAAATTAACTAAGGAAAATTGCATTGCATCGCAGCGCACTGCACAGCAACATTGCATGCAATGTGATGCGATTTTCCTATGGTGCCATACGTATGTAAATTGGGCGCCCTGCAAATACACAAGTAGCGATATTATTTATGGTAAGGTACTTGTTTAGTTTCACGGCGGCAGCATGGCCGCCCGCTACTTCCGGGTTCGGCGCTCGGCAAACTTTCTAAAATAAAGTCCATGCCAACGTTAATAGTTCATACCCCCACTATCCACGTTGGCATGGAGTTGATTTTAGATAGCGTGGCGAGTGTAGCGTGGGCGAGCGAAGCGAGCCCCGCAAGGGGACACAGACGCTGCTGCGACTGAGACGCTGCTGCCGTGAAACTAAACAAGTACTTATGGCAATTTACCACCGTATTAGAAGTAGCAAAAAAAATAATGGTGTTTTATGAACATACAAAGTCATCTAGGGAAAAAAAGGTATTTGTGTGGGTGCTGCATAATAAATGTACTGATGTTGGGCCTGATGCAGGTTCCGCTGTTAGGTCGCACAGAAGCATCAGACTGCCAGTGATTGACAGTCTGATGCCAATTGGGGGGGCTACAGCCTTCACCTCCCAAAATGGAGCCATGTTGCCGCCGTTGCGGGGAAGGAATGAGGCCAGGATCTCTGTCCGAGAATGGAAGGACGGATCATTAAGGCGCCTATTAAATTATCATTATTGACATTTACCTTAACTTAACACACGGACACCTTATTCTAAAATAATAACACGGACAACTGCAACAATGCATAAGTTCATGGGTATTTATTACGTGGTATGACCCTATTGAAAGGGATGGCCAGGAAAGTGCTTGGAGACCAGCTCAGGTCAAAAAGTGTTAGTAATGGCGATGACTACAATGCCCCAACTTATAACCAGGGAGATGAACCGCCCCCATCCAATTTAAGGCACAGCCCGCACTGTGACGGTCTTACCGCCTCTTCTATGGCATGGCGAGGACATTTCAAGGAAGTGGCCAACGCCCACCCGCGGAGGCAGGACTCACCAGCCGTCCTGGTAAGGGGGGGGGGGGGGGGGCAATACCGCACAGTGACCACCTGTACCTCAAAAAATTACCGCTGGTCGAGAGCTCTTTCCCGCCAATTTTTTATTAATTTTCGTAAAGCCAAATTAGGTGAAGGCCGAAAGGCCAGGCAGCAATGGAAAGAGCAAGGGAGGGAGGGTGGGATTCCAGTCTCAAAGAGGAATCAGCATCATCTGCCTCCCCTTTATATACCCCTGCATAAGCTAACACCCCTTTTCTACCTAATTGGCTGAACTAACTATCAATCACCTTAACTTCTATGGGTAATGAACTATTCACACAACTTTATTAGGACAATCACATAATTCACAGGCCCTTAAATGCCCTCATGCCTATACAGCCCTCGCTTAATCTAATGCATGTTGGAGGCGTAACACCTCCTGCTTCATCATTACTATATTAGTGCTGTCACTGCGGATGATAAAACTACCATTGGAACACCTGTTACTTACCTTATAGGCACCATATGTGGCCATTGCACATATTAGAATCATTAGGAGGGAGATGGAAGTTGCGATGCACATATCTAGATAGAAGGAGATGAATAGAAGATGTAAGGAACATCATGTACCTGACACTTTTCAAAGTAAAATGCCAAAATTGATATAAGATTATTAGTATAATTAATGACAGGTTCTTATATAGCGCAGCATATTCCATTGCGTTCAGTTGGAAACAGTGGTAAAACATACTGATTAGTTACAGTCAATACGGTAGGAAGACCCTGCTCACAAGCTTACTATCTAAGGGAAATAGGCATTGATACACAAGGATAGGTGTTATCTATTGCATAATGGTCACAGATTGTACAGGTTCTTGGTGGTCTGTATGATATGGGGACCCAGCCAGGGGTCAGGGGAATAAAACGTGTGACAGAGAAAGGAGTCAAGGAAAGTAATATGTGTGGGCTGTACAGTGGGGATGTATTTGGATAGAAAAGGCTTGTGAAGGTTATGTTGGAAGTTCTGGAATTGTATAAGCTGCTTGAAGAGGTGCTCTCTCTCTCTTTATCTCCCATCTCCTCTGTCCTGCTGTATCTCCACTTTTTCTCTCCCCCTGCTCTTTTTCTTTCTCCCGTCCCTTCTCTTTCTCACAACACTCTCTCACTCCCTCCCCTCTGTCTCACTTCTCTCTTTATATCTCTCTCCTCCCTTTTCCCCATATTTTATCCCCTCTCTCTCTTTCCTCCCTCTCCTTCTCTCGAACAGTCTTACTCTTTCTTTCCCTACCCTCTCTCTCCCTGAAACCTTTTTTCTTTCACTCACTCCCTGTCTCTCCCCCTTTTTCTCCCTGACACCCTCTCTCACTCCCTGTCTCTCCCCTTTTTCTCCCTTACAACCTTCTCTCACTACCTGTCTCTTCCCCTTTCAACCTATCTCACTCCCTGTCTCTCCCCCTCTCCCTCCCTGTCTCTCAACCTTATTCTCCCTGTCACCCTCTCTCGCTCCCTGTCTCTCCCCCTTTCTCTCCTTAGCACCCTCTCCCTGTCTCTCACTCTTTCTCATCTTGACACCCTTTCTCACTTCCTATCTCTCCCCTTTCTATCCCTGACACCCTCTCTCACTTCCTGTCTATCCCTCTTTGTATCCCTGACACCCTCTCTCACTCCCTGTCTCTCACCATCCTCTCACTTATACCCTTTCTTATGCTAGGTACACGGATCGGAATCGGATCTAAAACATGGCAAAACATGCCCAATTTACATACAATCGATCGAGATTGCATCTAAATTGGGGGAATTGAGGCCAAATCGTTCTGGTGAGTACCCTACATTAATTTCTGTCTCTCCCCTCTTTTTCTCTATTATACACTCTCTCACTCCCTGTCTCTCCCCCATTCTCTCCCTGACAACCTCTCTCACTCCCTGTTTCTCCCCATTCTCTCCTTTACACCCTCTCTCACTCCATGTCTCTCCGCCTTTCTCTCTCTTTCACCCTTTCTCACTCCATGTCTTGCGGGTACCGCTGTCCCGAGCCCAGCCTCTCTGATGAGGGAAGGTCCCGGGCTGCTCATTCCACACTTTGCTACTCATCCCTCTCTCCAGTCTGCCTCCGGTACCTGCCCACTTGCCCATTACCTTTATCTTTGCTACCCAGCCCCCAGCCACGGTAGGTACAGACCAGGGGTTAAAGTGGGCTGGAACTGTTTTCCATTAGTTCCGCCTCCATCCGCCCACATTGCCGGCCAGCAGGGCACCCGCGACCGATTCAAGGAGTCTTGTACATGAGGAGGAGGAACGGGGAGGACAAGGGCAGGGCCGCCATTTGCCTGGCCACTTAAAAACCTCTGGGCCCCACTGCTGGCATGGTGAGCGGGATCAGGAGACACCACACCAGAGATAGGGAGCTTTTGTGCGATCAGCTGGATCAGGAGACCAGGAAATATCACCCCGATGAAAGGGTGAGTTGTAAGAAAGATCCCTGATTCCATATCACTGCCCGCGGTACAACAGCACTTGGACTGAAAGGGACAATGCAGCTACACAGTCTTTACCTGTACTGGTGGGAGAGGCTGTCACAAGCTTTTCAAACTCCTGCCCCCCCTTTCCTCCTGTAAATCCCATCCTCCTCCTTCTCTAATACCCCTCCTCCTCCTTCTCTAATACCCCTCCTCTAAACTTTTGGTCCTCCACACCCTCCCGCTCTCGCCCTCTAACCCCCTTCTGTCCTCTACCCAAACCCTCTAGCCCTCTACTCTAGGATTGCTCTATTCTGTGACTGGGGGTACTATTGTGCGGCCACTCTCCTTTCTTGCGATATCACATCCTTCTTCTGCGGTGAGCGCCATTGGCGCACGCAATTATTTTAGGACACACGGGAGGTAATGTCCCAAATGTATAATTTGTAGGGTGGCGACAAACACCTTAGCACAGGCTTTGGGGCCCTGTCTATTTTTTCAGTTCCGGGCCCCAGAATTTCTAGTGGCAGTCCTGCTCCCCCATTCTCTCCCTGACACCCTCTCTCACTCCCTCTCTCTCCCTGACACCCCCTCTCACTCCCTGTCTCTCCCTGACACCCTCTCTCTCATGACAATGGTGGGGCCCCCTGGCCGAACATGCAGCAGTGTTTATTATATACTGTTAGCATAGTAAAATTGGGCTCTATAGGAAATGTAACAAAATGTAGCAAAAAATATGTTGCTGTGTTAAAAAATGTCTTGTTCCAGAAAATGGATAGCCTTGTTTAAAAATAAATGAGCACATCATTGAGTGTATATTTGTATTTAGTTTCATGTACACGTTGCTATATTTCCATTTTGGTGTAATCCCCTCTGAAACGCTGAATTGCCCCTGACTGGGGCCATAGCCAGATAGCCCTTATAGGAGAGATTAACAGTTTTGTCCATAAATGTGTTGTGCCTTACTACATCTAGCTTTATTATCACAAGAGTAAATCTGATTTTATTCCCATTGCCATATTAGAAGGAGAATAAATTGAGTTAACTGCTGTCCTCGCAGCTGTTCTCCAAGGGAAAATCTAGAACACTTTATACAATGACAGAGCTATTGCCAGAGTGGACACTATATTAAAGTGCAGCAATAACAATGATTTATATCCTGATAGGTGGAGGAAGATTATGGCTCAATATCACCCCATGAGTTCTGATCAGAGATTGTCTAGGCAGATCCCTCTATGATTCCATTGTAATTAACCCTAATTCTCTGTGCGTTTGCTTGGACTTGTAGACATGTCTAAATCGTTTCTATGTTTGTAATTACCTTCATGATAGCTGACCTGTCTTCTGCAGAAGTGATGTCACTAAAAATAACACAACTAACTAACACAATAAAGACACTTTACACATTTTATTTATGCAGAAGCACCTATTCTGTGCACTTCATAATAGGGGTTATTCTGGTTGGTTCACAAGTCCACCAGAGCCTGCCCTGCGAATGCCGCACCGGTGATCGTGCGCCGCTCCCCCGCCCCCCCCCATTACTATTACTTACCAATGGTGGCGCAGCATCTTCTTCCTCCGGGACTCGGGGCTCGGAGCACTCACTGCACAGTGTAGCCTGCAGAGCGCCTATGTATCCTAGGCTCGGCGCTCTGCAGGCTGCACTGTGTATTGTGTGCGCCTGGCCGCCGGCGCCGAGTGGGGATACTGTGCGGGTGCGGGGGAGGTGCCATGCCACTGTGGGCAGCGGCCCGGGCCCCGGCAGAGGCCCGGGACAGCTGTACCCCTGGCACCACCTGTCTGCGGCCCTGCCCATGGAGATACACCCAGCGTTTTCATGGGAACATCCATAAAACACTGGGTGTTCCCATGGGAGACTACCCTGGCTGCCAAAACCCCGGCGCCCACCGCTCGCAATGTTGGGTGCGTACACCCACCGAACAATCTGTTCACTGTGGTTGCACACACCTGCGTCTGCACATCATCGGACCCCTTGCAAATGAAGGGGTCCGAACGAACGGACCTGAATGTGCATTGTACAGTCAGAAAGATAATCTATTATACCTATTTTAAATAGGGTTGGAAAAAAACTTTTTTGGTTTTAGACCATCTTTTTAATGAAAAATGAATGTAATTCTGTTTGCTATAATAATACTGTGACACGTTGCTCTGTATTAGAAACCTTGACCAACCATGTTTTAATGCTTTCTAACATTAACAATCCATAGTTATCAGGCTTTGATATGATTTATTTGAAATGTTTCTATAAAACCAATTTTAGACTAAACATAATTCAAACATGCAAAAGTACTTTTCAGAGAAAATCTCCAAACACAAAAAAGGAGTTATGAGTTAGCACTGGATATGTCACAAGGTTCTGAAAAGAAGTAAACATGAAGATTAAACCATGAGGCATGTTTCTCTGCTTAATGTGTTGGTGTTGTTTACTTTTTAAGATTGTGAGCGTTAACTGAGGTTTTTTCCTGTCCTATGGAAATATTGGGGGAGAAGCTTGATGGTATGCAGATTTAGCACCTCCCTTATCTGCTTCACCTCCCTATATCTTTATTGTGTGTGTGTGTGTGATTTACTGCATTGGTTCATCTTACTTAGATGAAGACCACAAACAACAAGAATGTGGAATAATACCAGGGATTCCCTTACAATAGGCTTTTTTTTAATAAGTCACAGTGTTGTGCCTGCAGTCACAGCATACTAAAAAAAAACCTGTGTTTAAAAAAACAAAAACATTTTGTTTAAACCAGCCAACCCTGATTTTAAACCATTAAGCTACTGTTTGACCAGACCTAGTGCATGTAAATGACATTAAGGTCTGCTTAAACTGTGCGTTTGTGAACTGGGTTCACTTTCATTTTAATTACTTACTGGCATCATCCATGAAGTCAAATTCATTTCTCAGTTCATTGCTCGGAAGGTGATACAGGTCTGGGTCAGCGAGGGCACTCAACAGGATTAGGAGGACCACGGAATTTATTATCTGTGAAGAAAGAAGTGATCATATTCATACTGTACTTCGTGGTATTTGCTTTAAGATATAAAATATAATTTTTACCTACAGCAAAATGCCGTAATAACGTCTATCGGAAGTGTGATGATGAGAATATTTATTCCCCAGAGATGGGGATACTGGCTCGGTTTCTGGTTAGAAAAGCACTGATGCATGGTTTATTGGTGCGCTAGTTCCTAGCACTTGTAGCGATGGACTGTTTTATTTCCAATTTAAAAATAATGAGAGGGGGGAAAGAGGGGGTTAACAGAAGGACCAATAAAGAAGGACCAGTGTTCATCGTTTTGACCTCTCATTGGTCCTTCCACTCACACCCCATTCCACATGGAGCCCAGGGGAAAAATGGCTTCCTGGTTTCCATGGAGGGGAGGACTTACAATATCCAGCTCTCTCCCTATGTAACAGCCTGGGTTTAAATGATACAGACTACTTTACAATGGATACCTACCATTTTTTAAACATCATTTATTTACCCATCTCTTGTTCCACCTCAGACTTTTACCAGTAATGTTATTCTGTACATAAATACTTTATGCAGTAAAAATACTTTATGCACTAAAAACAGAAATGTGGAGTGTTGAAAAGGAGAGGGCCCAAGTTCAGGTTCCATGTGGGCAGGGGTTAAAGTGGGGGGAACTGGGTGGAACTGAGTTCCACCACCTGGTTTGGTAGAGGGAACTCAGTTCCACCTCCACCACAACCCTGCACTGTAATTCCAAGAGAAAAACCTGTCCCAGCCGCTACCTTTTCTAGCACAGTGTAGGTGATGTCATGCCATCACTGCCACTGAGGTGAATATAGGGAGCTGGCCAATAGAAATGCAGGGTTTCTCGAGCAGCAAATTAGCGATTTGATCCTAATGCGCGGCCCCGCGTTATCGATATTGGATAGAAAAACAGACTGTGCAAGCAAGACTATATAATACTGATCTGTACTACTGTATATTGTCTAAATCAAATGTGTATACCGTGCCATGCGATTTGCTCCTGATCCGATCAAATAGAAAGTACATTGCACCGTGTGTACACCCCTTAACAAACAAAACTCTATTATTAGTAAACTTAATATTTTAATATTGTTCATTCAGTTTAGTGACACTCCATTTATCTATACATCCCCCACATAACGTATGTATAATGTACTACACATATACAGCATAGCGTACCGACAGTTGACACATTACACAAAAAGCTTAGACAAGCATCCAGAAACATACAAGTACCCCGGATAGGTCACCTTTCCAGTCCTGGTTATTAATCCTCTTTCAGGTTATGAAACAAGATCAACATCTTCCTGGTTGGGACATTTCTGAGAATTAAGCTATAAATAATTTCAGGGTTGGAAATGTAAAGAGGGCATTGTATATTTAACAAGGACAGTGCTCCGTCTGACCCATGTAACTAACTCCGCGCTGTACATACAGTATGTGCAGAATTACATTGTGTTACTTGTATATTTAGGGTCAGTGCATTCTAAAGAACTGCATACCCAGATGCCATCTCAGTGCTGAGAATAAAAAGAATAATTAAGTTTTAGAGTAAATAGGAATTTTCAGAGAATTTGGTGCTCTATGGGGGGGGGGATGCAATCTGGGATCACGGCTGTCGATCCCCGCCGACAGCCATGATCCTGGCCCGTTTGTGGTCAGATCGACTGCATAACGACAGCCGGGATTCAATGTCCCGCCTGCCGATGGGGGCGTGGCCGCAAAAACGGCCATGGATTGTCGATCTGCGGCCCAGATAACGACAATCCACGGCCGTTATTGGCAGAACGGTCCTGAGAGCTTCTGAAGTCGGGCCCCTTCTGCTGTGATCCCGCATCAATGCTATGGTTAATGACAGCATTGAATAGGGAGCCGCCGCTATTCCCCACGTCGGAAATAGCACATTGTATACCCCTCTATGAGCGCATAGAAATAGAATTAAACAAACAAACTAAAATTAAATGAAATACGAAGAGCAAAATACAGGTAAAATATACACATATGATTAGAGTAAGTAATACAAAGTAATCATCACTATATATAAAAGGCTAAATCCTTCTCACCTTTTTGAGGGAAAGTTCCACCACTGACCATTAGAGTCTATTAGACAGACTAAATAGCTCCTTAACAGAAAATGAAAACCAAATGATCTGTTTCAAACTTCCTGGTTTTTGGGCGGGACGTACTAAAGGGAAAATGCGGTAAAACCCCCATTCTACCGCATTTTCCTATGTATTAAAACCACGCCACCTCGTTAACGCAGGGAACGGTATCGCCACCTTTGGGTGACGATACCCTATAGAAGCCTATGGGCTTCTTATCGCTGCCCGACGCCTCCGCCGCAAACCCGCCGACCCCCCTCTCCCCCTTCCTCTGGGTTACCTGGTCCAGGTCCTCCTGGACCCGGAAGGTAAGCCCTGCCTCCCCCTAATAACGCAGCCGGACGTCCTTCCGGCTGCAGGGGGGAGGAGGAGGCGCCGGGGACAGCCTGCTTAGCTGTCCGCGGCGTGAGGGGAGAGCCAGGCGGCAGGGAGGTGACGGGGACCCCCCGCACACCAGAGTACAGGTATCGCGGGGGGGGGCTCCGTCACCGCATCGCGATGCCAGCCGCATATGTTAGTACATATGCGGCAGCATCGCGGCAGCTGTCAGGCGAAGGGCGGCGATGTATATTAATACATCCCGCCCTTAAACAGAGAGAGCTGTGAAGACAGAGATTGGAGGTAGCAGTAGATAGGGATTTTGGCGGCATTTTACTTGTATCGGTAGAATTACCCGGGGCGGGACGCAGGAACATCCCCCAAAATTGGGACGTTCCCGGGACAGTTTCGAGGTATGCTATATATTCTGTTCAGGGATTCCCCTTTGATTTTATGTACAAACATGTCATTGTTATGTGTTTATTTTAGCTTGAAATATATAATTATTTGTGTAAAAGGTCTATGCAGCTCACAATACATAGCGGTTGAATTTGGGAGTATATTAGGACTTCCTGAAATAGCAGCAATCTCCCTCTGTCCCTGAAAGCTCTAGCAATCTCCCTGATTTCACCAAACCCACATTACACAGCGGTTACATTTTTGGGAGGAGATACAAAACAAAGAAATACGAGATATATACATCCAAATGGAATAATCAATACTATTTCCCTGCATTGGCTAATTATAATCTCCCCACCAGCCACCAACAAATTTCCTCGACCGCTGGTCTAGTCCTAGTACACGGTCATATCTGGGATAGATTCGCTGGTACTGTCTAGTGCCCATTAAGTGGGGACTGTGACGTTCAAAACTAACCCTACTAACTGGTTATTCAAAAAAGGAAAATCCTTAAAACTGCATGTTTCAACTTACCGGTTTAATGAGATGGGGAGTGTATTCATTTTTAATATGTGTTTGTAAGTCTTGTTTGTCTAATTGTGGCCACAACATTGTGTACATTTTAATAAATTGTAATATTATTCAGCACAGCGCTGTTCCATATATTTTTTCTTTCTTTGGTATTATTTTAAAGGGGTTTTGGTAATTCCCCTTTTTGGTACAGCTGCAGAATAAACCAATCAGCGCTCAATATATCAAGTTGTCTTGTTAGTTTATTATAATACACAATAATCCCTATGGCTACATGTGTATATTACATAAGGTCTCTCGTACAGTACAATAGATCTTACTAACTGCTTTGGGGCTCATCTACATTTGGATGAAAGTCATTTTATGACATGCCTCTCAGATGTAGTAGTGCACGTCCACGCTTCTAGGTGCTACCGCCCAAGGGCCTGCCCAAGGGCCCCCCCAATTTTGGTGCCTCCTTTACAATGTCTGTGAAAAACTTTCTGAAATCTAGGTAAGTATGACTAAATTGCATTTGGACGTTATTGCACAGGCATCACATTTTATTGTTATCACATATAGGGGCAGATGTTTGAAGCCTGGAGAAGAGATAAACTGGAGATAAGGTAAAAGGAGATAAAACATCAGCCAATCAACTCCCAACTGTCATTTTCAAACACAGTTATTGGCTCTCCTTTCACTTTATCTCCAGTTTTATCTTTTTTTCCAGGCTTAATACATCTGCCCCACTATATGCTGAGTTAGAAGAAAATAAGTATCACTCTGGCCAAAGGGCCCCCTAAGGCAGGAGGGACTGACACCCTGGGCCCCCGACTTATACCCCTTTTACACCAAAACGCCAGGTCACACCCGGCTTTTTGGACCCAGGATCAAGCCAGGTGAGACCCAGCGTTTTGTCCCTTTTACACTGGCGCCCCCCTCCCAGCACAGGCGGTTCCTGAGCCGCCGGCGCTTGGAGATGACATTATCTCCAAGCGCCGATCGCCACCGCCGGGACCCGGACCGCTGCGCTGAGGGCAAGCCCAGCACTAAGGTAATCCCCAGTCCCCGTACACCCCCCAGCCCTTGTCCGGGAGGTGAATGGATGCCGCACACAGGCATCCATTCACCTCCTCCGCTGCCGCTGTCTGCAGAGTATAGCAGACAGCAGCGCAGGCGGTCTGTGCCCCCCGTCCAACCTGCGGATGCTGCGTTCCGCAGGTTGCATGTCCCCCATTGATATAAATGGGAGCCGGGTCGGATGACCCGACGTACCCATTTAGACCACCCTCTACCCAGTTCCTGGACGTTTTCTACCCAGGTCAGGACCTGGGTAGAAGTCCCATGTAAAGGGACACAGCGTGTCCCATTTACACCGCCGATGATCCGGTCTGACCCGCCGCTGACCCAGATTTTTCGGCGGTGTAAAAGTGGTATAAATCTGACTCTGGTCCATATATGGAGCTAGACAAGCCTTTTGGGTGGCGCATGACACGCCCCCTCAATGGGGCGCTGTGCAAAATGTGAATACCAACGCTAATCTCCCTGAAACTAGTTTTCAAAAGTAGGCAAGCATGGGGTTAAAGCTACCCTGCTACTGGATTCAGCACGTATCCATTGTGCAATGCCAATGCCACTAATAATAAGGCAAATTCATGGTTAGCGCTTTTGCCCTTGAATCATTCATGGTGGAGCAGCACAGATTGCCTCTCCTGTAGTCTTAAAGGATGTCCTTGTGACGTCTTTGATTAGAAAAAGGCAAACGTGTTCAGTTTGCTATTAAATCCATCAGAGGCGCCTGTAAAATAGACAAGCGATCTTCATAATATCCTCTTCTACGCATTTCATTATCATGGCTCCGTACTGTCAGCCAAAAACCATCTCTTTCCTCAATCCTTAACAGTTTAACATGATTAGAAACACCCTAAAAAGAATGCGGGAGATGTATCAAACCGGAGAGAGTCATTGCAAAGATTTTGACAAATGGCAACATATACCATAGTACAGTATGCATTGAGTCCTGTTGGAGAAAGTGCGCTATATAAATGAAACTTACTTACATTGTAATGCAGAGTGATCTACCGCTGCGTGTAACTGGCACACACACCCACGCACTCTCCCTGCAGCAGGGAGAAATGTAACAGCGTTTGCCCTAGATAATTAAGCCCAAAATATGTTTACATGCAGGTGAGATAAGACCCATCTAGTGCTACTAAAAACAGCTGAACTGTCACCTCTCAGATGAGTTGGTGGCATTAATCTCCCGCACCGAGCGGCTAAACAAATCGCTCATCACAAAGATGGAAAACAACAGGATCAGTGTTGTACTGTACGTACGATGACAAACTACACTGACATATGAGGCAGGAAGGACTGACACCTTGCTCTATCTATAATAGGTTCAAGGGGTGATGTACAGACTGGGCCCTGGCTCAAGGGGGGCCCCACACCGCACCAATGGAATATTGGAATATACTTACCTTTTGCTGGGTGGTTTTAGAATCTTCATGGGATGTTCATGAGGTCGACACCATTATGTCGACAAACAAGAAGGTCGAAATGCAAAAAGGTCAACATGCAAAAATGTTGACATGCAAAAAGGTCCACGTGCAAAAAGGTCAACACAAGTATTAGGTCGACGTGGGAAAGGTCGACAGTCAAAATGTCTACACGGGGTTTTTCACTTTTTTTGGAGCCAACATGTGCCGACAGGCGGTATTTCATGCCCTACCATCCACTCGGGCGTGGTGTGAGAATAAAATAGTGTGCCGAGTGTAGTGAGGCACCGTGCCTGAAGCATGGCGAGTGTAGCGAGGGGACGTGGTGCTACGTTTTAGTGTCCATGTTGACTGTGTTGACATTTTTAACAAAAATATTTTTAAAACCCCATGGTGACCTTTTGACTGTCGACATTCCCCATGTTGACGTAATGCTTTGGTCGACCTATTTGAATGTCAACCTTTTTTTGCATGTCAACCTTTTGCATGTCAACCTTTTTGTATGTCAACCTTCTTGTTCAACCTAATGGTGTCAACCTAATGGTCGTCTCACAGCCAATTAAAATGCGACACTGTGCTTAACCGTAACCGGACTTTCCACTGTTGGAGATACACATTTATTGGGCACTGCACGAAGTGGACATGATAAAGATGGCGTCCGGCTGTTTATTCGCTGGGACCCTAAGAGCAGTGTACATTGTTCTGATGTATGATACATGAAGAGCTCTGAGCAGATCACTTCTTCTGTTTTCTCTATGAATCTCTGTCATCTCGAAAATAAACTTTATTTAAAAAAAAAACACTGGCCATTCAAACACTGCTGCCGCCCCCTGCACCCCCCCCCCCCCTCCCCGCAGCGCACAGCCCTGGTGGTGTTTGTAACTCGCCAAAACTGTTAGCTGCTCGGCTTGGCACATGCACAGAAATGCGCTTACACAAACCCCAACCATCGGGGCTAGGGCCTAATTCGGATCGCAACGAGCGAACCTGAATTGACCCCTAAAACCACAAAAGGTATCCACTCACCCTTCTACCTTAACTACCATACTGATAGGGTGATGACGCTGCCCACGGTAAGGTGGTCAACAACGGTGAGCACACCTAAAAAACCAAGAACCAATCAAACTCCAACTGAGATCCACATCAAAAGCAGACATTAAATTGACGTTCTTCCCGATCTACTACTGGCGAACATAAACCACATGAAAACAAGAAAACAGAACAGTGGAGGGAGGGAGGGTGGGAAGGAAGGAAAGAAAAAGAGAGGCTCATCCTGCCCCCAAACAGCCCTTAAGATAAAAGTAATGACCTACACAGGCCCACCGCCATTCTCTGAGGTTTAACCCACTCCATTCCCATGCTGTCATTTCACAGTATGTCCTGCAGAGCATTCTCCTGCTTGGTAGGATTCCATCATTTTGGGTGCTAAAGAATATAAACCATTAATTGTAATTGTAATATATTTCGATTGCCCGCACCATGAACCATGGGCAGCAATAGATTATAAAATTCAACTAGCAACCAGAAAAATGCTATAGCTTCCATACATTAGGAATTTGCCTCTTTACCTTCAGTTGTTCTGCAGCAGCAGTAGAATCAGTGCCGTCTTTCCCATTGGGCTTAATGGGCAGTTGTCCAGGGGCCCAAGGATTCTAGGGGCCACTCCAATGGGGAAGGCGGCACTGCCCTAGGTTGCTGCTGCTTTGGCAGCGGGGTCTGGCAGCAGCAGCTAAGAGCTTGTAGCGCTGCGCTATATGCCGGGCGTCAGAACGGGAATCTGATTTTGAAAAGACTGGCCGGACGCTGATCAACATCTGGACAGTCTTTTAAAAATCAGCAGCGTTCCTGCCCAGCAAACAGCGCATCGCTACAAGCTAGGGATGGCCATCGACCATCGATGATTCGAAATCATTGATGGTTCATGGCCGATGTCGAATACTTTTGCCATCGATGGGGGATAACCAGATGGTTTTCCTCCATCGATGGAATAGCAAAACGATGTTTTGCTTTTTTTATTTTGATCAAAGTGCCGGGACACGGAGCATAGCTCCGACACCCGCGAAGCCCCGCCCCCGTGTTTTTATTGGCCCACAGGCCAATCAATCAAACACAATGGCTGACCATCGATATGTAAAAATATCGATGGTCAGCCATTGCATAGTTTAGTATTATCGATGGCCAGTTGCAGAATTGCCATCGATGGCAACCATCGATGGCAATGGCAACGATGGCCATCCCTACTACAAGCTCCCAGCCGCCGCAGTGGGTAGAGGGAGGGGCCAGTGTGCAGTCTCCATGTGCCCCCCACCCCCTTCTCTGGACTGTGCATGCGCAGACTTTATGGAAACTAGTGTACCATTTGCCTGGGCATTACAGCGGTATTGGTGGAGCAGTAGGTGTAGGTTATGGGTGCAGGGGCCCAGGGTCACTACACACTCCCTACACCCAGTAGAGGTACTGTATACCCACAATTGCATGATAGTGGGAGAGATGTACTAACCCTTGGAAAGAAAAAAAGCACGCGCAAGAGAGAGATAAAGTGCCAGCCCATAAGCTCCTAACTGTCATGTTACAAGTTGTGTTTGAAAAATGACAGGGGCTGATTGGTCGGTAGTTTATTTCTCTCCATGTTATACTCTCCAATTCTAAATACATCTGCCCCAGTGCTTTTAAAGAGCCTCCACTTTCTAACTTACCTCTCACCTCCACTGTTTTGCCCAATTTCTGCCCCATAGAGCCCATAGTGAAAGCTAACAGTGAAATGTCATCTATATATATGTGTAGTGTCCATGTGTCACCGAAACACTGCCATCTGTTGGCAGCAAGTGAAACTACGCCTACCTTTCGAAGCATTTGCTTCGAGCGGTCGTACACGGTCACCGGTACTTATGTATTATCTGGGCTCCCATGTTAAATGCACCCCATTTTTTCATACCCCTATTATCCAACTACGCATGGAGTTGATTTTATATAGTGTGGCGAGCGCAGCGAACCACCGTGCCCGAAGCATGGCGAGCGCAGCGGTACCATAAGAAAAACGGGAGCCCAGATATTACATAAGTACCCTGTCACCTGTTGGCAGCAAGTGAAACTACATCTAGCTTTCGAAGCATTGGCTTTGAGCGTGCTTACTAGTATCTCATATAAATGTAAAACATAAGAATAATAAAGTATTGGAGAACAGATGGTGTTGAAAGTATCAACTAAGTATCAAGAATTGGCTTTACATTAACTATTTTATTACTTGATTTTTCTGGATGTAGACATAAGAGTTCCATAGAACTATTATAATATTAGGTACTTGTTTCCTAGCACTGCGCCAGTGATTTTTATCTCAAGTATCGGGACCTAAAAAATCGCGTTGATCGCATCGCATGCAACCAAATCGCATGCGATGCGATCGACGCAATTTTTAAATTGGAATCAATTTAAATTGAAAACAATGGCCCCTGAGACCCAATTTTACATTGGGCCCAATGTAAAAAGCCCCCGAAACCCCAATTTTAATTGCATACCTCATGGGTGAAATGCCCCCCCATTGTTAACCCCACCCCACGATGAACGCCAACCCGAAGCGTGGCGAGCGCAGCGAGCCCGCGAGGGGCGGCGGTACGCGTCCTCCGACCTTTTAATACCCCCACTATCCACGTCGGTGTGGAGTTGTTTATACAAAGTGTGGCGAGTGCAGAGAGCCACCGAGCCCGAAGTGTGGCGAGCGCAGCGTGCCCCGCGTGGGGACGCGCATAACTTCACAGATATACGCGTCTCCTCGCGGGGCGCGCTGTGCTCGCCACGCTTCGGGCTCGGTGGCTCGCTGCGCTCGCCACACTTTATAAAATCAACTCCACGCCAATGTGGATAGTGGGGGTATGAAAAGGTCGGAGGACGCGTACCTCCGCCCCTCGCTGCGCTCGCCACGCTTCGGGTTGGCATCAATAGTGGGGTGGCGTTAACAATGGGGGGACATTTCACATACTTAAAACCCATGACGGTGCATATACAATCAAAAATTGCCCATTTCCCAGTTTTCCCTATGTAAAATCATTCTAAATACTAGAAAACAACTAATACAGGAGTAGATCATTGACCTCCCCGGGCTATGGACTGTCTCATGCACTTTCATGGCTGCAGGGTGTTCCTTCAACAGAAGGAATTATTGGGGCTGGTTTTATAGTCCTTATCCCGTTCTCATTCATGTTCCGAGACATTTATCACCCTCTGTTCTCCATTACAAATGCAGGATTGAGGAGTTTGCAGTAAGTGAGATTTACGGTTCCCCCGCTTTGTTAATGAGTGTTGTGCATTAAATTGTGTTAGGCAGCACTAATGGAAGTACAGTGACGGCCAATATGTACTTATCGCTAATGAAAAACCCTCCAGAACGCGTGTATCGGACAAGGACGGAATAAAATGATATTTGGAGGAAGATATTTATTAGCAATTCCTCATTCCAAAGAAAATGACTGTATTACGGGCTCTGTTGAAAGCTTTATAGTGGAGAGCAGGAATAAAGGAACACGTTTTTACAGGAGCCCTGTATGACTACAATGCATCTATCTACTAGTATAGTTACAAATAAAATGTTGAATGGCTCAATCTGTTATTTTAAATATATATATTTTTACTAATAAAAACATAATAATTATTGTTTATACAGTACCACCATTTGCGCAGAGCTGTGCCGGAAATATTTGTCATTCATTGGAGATACAATCTAAATTCCCTAATGGTAACCAATTTATACTAGTACTCCAAGGGCCAGATTCTCCAAGCTTCAAAAGTGATAAAATGGAGAGTGATAAACAGCCAGCCAATCAGCTCCTACCTGCCATGCGAATCGAGGAATTTACCAGGAAGGGGGCAGGGCTTAATAATGCCAAACCCTGCTACCGCCCCCAGGAAAGCTGCAGAGAGTCTCATCTCCAGGCTTCTCCTGGAGTGGAGACACTAAAAAGTAGGCAAGTACGGTGATTTCAATATAATGTCCGAGTTCGTCACCACAAACTATGGGTGTCTATTACACAGTACACAAAGGGGATGACCCACGTTGCACTGCAGTTGAGCATGCACACAGCGTCTATTCAGCGCTGCTGAGGGATGGGAAATGAGGGCGTGGCCCTAGAAAGCATCATCACACAAGGCCACGCCCCCTTTTCAGACGCGCGTGCTGCTCCGCCGCACGTATGTCCCTATTCACAGAGGCAAGAAGTTGGGAGGTATGCTGAATGCCTTTGCCCTTGAACAAAAGTGCTTGAAGCCAAAGTTTGAACAGTTGCCCACTAATGCCGCACTGATTTATGCCCCTTACTAACTGGAATTGCTACTGCATACAATAACAGCCAACACACTCTGCAAGTGAATATGAAATATAAATGCATGTGTCTGATAGAAGTGTATGTGTTTGATATGAGGTCAATATATGCTTGCATGGAGAATGTAAGCAGTGTGGAGACGTTCCCCCTAGTTCAACTTTCCCCCCAAACTCAATTCAATCTTCCCAAGTTTTTATTAGATTTTAAAGGAAAGTGGGGAACAAATAAGAAAAAGAAAGGAAAGCAAGAGAGACGTGAAGGGGGGACAATATTTACATGCATCAAGTATACAAAATATTAAAGAAAAACCAAAGGTATAAACAGGGACAGAGATATGCCTGCAATGCATAAGACAGGGAGATGCATACAAACATTAAAAATATTTCAGAAAAAAAGTGCATTGTGATAAAGTCTGAATAACCCCCAAAGGGAGCTCACCAGATATTGATAGATTGATGTAGATTTATCTTCTGCTCATTGACTTTCTATGATGCCGCTGTCTGAGCAGAGAACATCATATACCAAATTAAAGGTCTTGGTTCTTGGTTTTGCCGGAATTTTGGTGTCGGAATTAGTTGCTTCATTTTGGAATTATGTGGCTAAATGTCTGCCTGGCATTTACAATGCATCATCATTGTGCTTCGGAAAATGTGACAGTTGGTAAACTCTCCCTGTGCACTTGCTGGTGGATTAGGAACATTTGACTTGCTGGGTGGTCTGGAAACTGTGACAGTGATTTGCAGCCACCCACTAAGCAGGGCATTTGGTAAATTTGAGTCCTAAGAAGATGAAAAGTAAAATATTCTGCCCATCAAACCTTTGCCAGGCTGAAGCTGGGCACGTCAGCTAGTAGTACATAGTAGTACATATATAAAAATCATAGCTGCCTCCCCTCCTGCATTTTGCAGGAGACTCCCTGAAATAACATCAATCTCTCTCTCTCCCTGAAAGGTCTAACAATCTCCCTCATTTCTCCTAGCCCACATTACACTGTTACATTTTTTGGAAAAAAAGGAACGAGAGACAGATACATTTACATGGAATCATCAGCGCCATTTCCCAGCACTTTACCAAGTATAGTATCTCTTACTAACTGCTTTGGGCTCATCTACATTTGGATATAAGTCATTATAAAAGATCCCTCTCAGATGTAGCAGTACACACCCACGCTTCTAGGTGCCACGTTCACAATCTCTTTTCACAATCTCTCCATATATGGAACAAGACACGCCCTTTGGGAGGAGCATGACACGGCCCCTTAATGGGGCGCTGTGCAAAATTATCATCTCCCTGAAACTAGTTTTCAAAAGTAGGCAAGTATGTATAAACTGCATGACTTCTGTCAGAAAGCCAACCTGATGATGTAATGAGAGAGATTCTTCTTTTGCTCCACAAGACTCTTTATATAAATGAGATGGATAAAATACAACAGAAAAACACATAAGAGCTCTCTTCAGGGGTTTTGCTTTTTCTAGGTTATTTCTTTGATGTAAGGATAAATGAAATGTACAAGAGACATGTAGAGGACAAACCAAGCCCTAGAGCTGACACAGCAATCCATTAGGCACTGTATGAATAGTAAAACAGAGGGTGCATCAAAAGCAATTACATAGATTCCTAAATAATAATGCCTTTAGATTTTCACATAAGTGCATTGTGTTTGTGTCCAACCTGCATACACTGATTTGCACTTGCTACTATCCTTCTCCGGTAATGTGCAAGTACAATTCTAAGTTATTGTGCTGATTGTGTTAATAAATTACATTGTGGGCAGCACGGACGGTGTAATGGTTAGCATTACTGCCTCACAGCTCTGAGGTCATGGGTTCGATTCCCAGTATGGCTATAACTGTGCGGAGTTTGTATATTCTCCCTGTGCTTGCGTGGGTTTACTCTAGGTACTCCAGTTTCCTCCCACAATCCAAAAATATACTGGTAGGCTAATTTGGCTTTCAACAAGAATTAACCCTAGAATGTCTGTGTGTGCGTGTACATGTGGTAGGGAATATAGATTGTAAGCTCCACTGGGGCAGGGGCTGATGTGAATGTTCAACTATACTCTGTACAGCGCTGCGGAATATGTGTGCGCTATATAAGTAACTGGTAAGAAATAAATAATAACGTCTTACAGTTCATAATCTTGTTTGCTTGCAGTACCAGTGCAACACACTTGGGGCACTCTTACTGCAGATTTTCTTGCATTACATGATAATAGAGGTTGTGTCTTCAATATCCGAAATGCTTTGGAGGTTAGCGGGAGACCATTCCATTGGGTGGATTCCATTGGGTATCGCAGGAAGAGGGTGGTCCAGTGGGTGTCACAGGCGGGTCTGGGAAAGGGGAAGCACATCAGAATGGCTGCCAAATAACACTGATTCCGGTTGATACAGTAGGCATCGAAGCTTGTATCTTACTGAGGGGTAGATTTATTAAGCTCGGTGAAGTGATAAAGTTTTTATCACCGGCCAATCAGCTCCTACCTGTCGTTTTTTCAAACCAAGCCTGTAACTTCAGTTAGGAGCTGATTGGCCGGTGATAAAAACCAGACACTTTATCACTTCACCGAGCTTAGTCAATCTGCCCCAAAGTCCCAGAGGGCCACCGCCACCGCCATATCCCCTTGCAACCAAGTGAGGGGATGTGTCATTAAGACACATCCTCTCGCATGTCCCGCTGGCAGAGAAATCATTCGATGTTCACAATCGAATGATTTCTTCAGGCCACGCAAACATAAGTCAGTGGAGACTGACTTATATTTGCGCCCATTCCCCCAAAGACTGGGTGGGCGGGTGACGTCAGCCACTTTCAGTCCCATGGGAACGGCCAGTGATCCCATGGGCGACACCCGGGCCCCACGCCCCCCGCCCACACTGCCCCGTGTGAACGACCCACCAACATAGTGAACTTGCGGTGACCATTCACACAGTGGGCTTGCACATGCACCGTCTATCAACCATCGACACAGTGCCGAATCCCCCCCTCCCCCCCACCACCCGGCCACATAGATCATAATGCCCCCTTAGGCTTCCAGTCATAAGCTATTGGTACTAGATGATGTCATGATGTCAGGTCACATCAGAACGTCACAGCTGCCCATAATCAGTGGCGTCACTGTGAGGGCGATAAGGGGTGACACCTAAATGATGGCTCCTCCTCTGTGACAGGAGACTGGTGCTGCACTCGGCTCTTGTTACAGTGTAGACGACAACCCAGTATTTCTGGGACCCCAAAGTGATGAAAATGGGGGTCATATAGTAACAGCTAAGTATCAATCCCATCAATTACCTACTGTCCTGGAATGTGCTGGAGATTCCAACATTATCAGGGTCTCCAGGACTCTAGGTAGAGGAGGTGGTCTTTGTACACCGCCCTTCCTACTGAGATGGGTGGGATGGGGGAGTAAATGCCAGATCCACGTGGAGAGATGAGGGCTGATGTCACGCAATTCTATAAGAATCAAGCCATTTTTGTCTTACTCCTTTTTTAAAACCATATTTTTTTGCATTATTTAATGAGAGGGCGAGGTCTATTAATAAGAAGGGCCTGCATAACTGGAGGGGAGAGAATAAAAGCAGCCCCCTTACCGCCCATCGCTGGCTACCGCAAACATAATTATCGCATATGATCTAACATATGCGATAATTATCACAAAAGACAGCTCTTGCGTTAAGAGCTATCTTTTGCGTTGACCCGGTGATGAGCGGCGGGTCCCAGCGGCTCCCCCCTCCCTCTCTTACCCGGCTGCTGCCTGCTGCTGCTGTAGGGGGGCTGGCTCTCCTCCTCCCTGCACCCGGAAGAGGATGTAAAGTGCAGGGAGGAGGTCACAGATCCGGGCAGCACAGCTCTGTGCGGGCGGCGAGGGGTCGCGTTAGAAGCCCACAGGCTGGCGATGCCCCCTGTCGCTGTAACCCGGCGGGGGATGCTTAGAGCAGATAACGGGGTATTTACCGCATTTTTAGTTTAGAGAATCTCCCCCCTAAAGCAGCTGTTTTAAGATCTCTCAAGTAACGGATTCATCCTTCATGTCTCTATCTTCCACTGTCTCCTCTCATTCCCATCACACCGCACCCCAGGGAGCTGCACAGGAATGCCAGAAGCCAATGACATATTTAATATCAGTAAATAATAATCATTGTTCTGTTTCATACACTTTCCCCACCATAAGCTGAAATATTCAATTTCTTATGTATCATTTCTTCCCCTCCCCTCATAAAATGCAGACTATTAATAATACCTTGGTGCTTTATAGATAAACAGTAACTATGTGATAATCCAGGTGTCCTTAGTATTAGTGAGCCTGATTCACATTTGTACACAAACACAATGGTGAGTGCACAAATATGATGCTTGGAGGTCTACACACACAAGACTCGTTCTGCACATGTGCAAAATGAGCTTTGTGGTGTCACCCACATTTACCATGTACTTCTCCTAAAAACTGCCTTGTGCTGTAAGTCATTGTTTTCTTGTTTTTGCTCATTTATGTATTGTTCGGCCCTGCGGAACCTTTGTGGCGCAATTAAAATAAACAACAATAATAATAATAATGATTACATTTGGAAGCCCAGTGCCATACTTACAGTACCAACTTTTAAATTTGCCTCTCTGGGAGAAGCCCGAAGAGAAAACCCAATGTTGCGCGTCAGGGTGGCGGGAACAAGGCTGACATTACAAAGCCCGCCATCAATCCACACAAACTCCACAATTTGCGTGTCCTTGGGAAGGGGGTGGGATAAAAATTACGCAATTTGCACCATTTTAGTCCCGACCCCCTACCAAATTCCGGAATCTGTTTCCGCAGCTCCGAGGGTGCGGGGGCTTTGGGGAGCATGTGGGAGACTTGCCCACCTTCCCGGGCAGCCCAGTGTGAGTGTAGCCCAATTTTCGGGAGCCTTCTAGCCATTACGTGAGGGTAGTCAAGTAAGCCCAGTGCCCTTTAATAGGAGTTGGATGGCTCAGTATATAATATTTACTTATTATATATAATGAAGCTCTGCACAAAATTTTGAAGCGATGGTGGATTTTGGCGCAGGAGAAGACAGAGCAGCACAAGACACAACAGGATAGTGATTAAACCCACATCTAGGATGTCCCATATGGAGGAAAGTAAAAAAAAAAAAAAATGCATTGTTTTTTCCCCTCTCTTCCTAAAAGAGAGATGTGCTGAAATATTGGAGAGAGATAAAGTGGAGGAGCGCTAAAGGGGTAAATTCATGAAACAGTGAAAAGAGTGGATAAGTGAACTGATTTTTGGGAGTCCCCTATCCATTCTGGGAGAGCAGGCAAATGTGCTCCCAACTGACATTTTTCAAACATGCCCCCTCTTAATACACCGAGTTATTTAAACCCACTGGGATAGTTCGGCTTTGTAAGAGAACAATTAGATTCTTAGATACCGATGGTGGAAATCTGCTAACCATATCAGATTCTCAATCTAATATTAGGGGCTCAGTGAATTAGTGTAGCCTGCGCACTGCTAGAGGTGCGGGTCTTTGTAAAAGTCTGCCTGAAATTTCTAAAGAGCCAATCACTTTCAAGGCAAAACCCGGTTGGTTTTTCCCAGTCTAAATGATTGCCGCTTTAAAAATACAGGCACACCCACAACTCCGGCAGCTGGCGGTTATTTAGTATGCAGATCAGTTAAGGTCCCCCATACATTACCGCAATTTGGTCTGATTTCACCCCTCCCCGACGGAACAGGCAGAGAAATCGTCCCAAATCGGTTGAGTGCGTTATCCGCTCAGGTCCGATACGCGGTGGGGGACAGGGGTTGCATGCGATCCATCACATGTGAAAGGACCGCATGTGACCCTGCCACCCGGGAAGGTCCTGTGCGGTTCGTGGGGCACCGGCTGGCCATATGCTGCTGCGAGAGATCGCAGTAGTGTATGGCCAGCTTTTCCGTCACCAAATCAACACTTTGTCATTGCGGCAATCACTTAATATAAATTAGCCAATGACAATAGTCATTGAGGATACAGGTGATAGGAGTACGGTAGTTGTGGTTTGTCATGAGGATATCTTAAGCCCTAGATGATGCCGGTTGGGAAACCAACGGCAATGGGAAGCGCAGCACGGCCCGAAGACTTCCATCATCTGTACATGTTCAGACAAGTGAGGGGGTCGTTAACGATGAATGGTAGCACGCATCGTTAACAATATTAAGTGTACACACTAGACGAGATAGTAAAAGATACTGTGTCGCTCAGATGGGCCCTTCTGAGCGATATCTTTTATGATCTTATCTAGTGTGTATGGGGCAGTCTGATGGGAGCTTGTTAGTGTTACATACTTAATTGAAGGATACAAAGGGAGAGTATATTGATTTGCTGTCTTTAATCTCTTCCATAGATTTTGTTGGAATAGATGAGAAAGTCCCTGAGGAAGCTGAACACTGGAGTCCTAACATCTTAGCTGCAAGTGTTTTGCATATTTCTGTACCGCACAAGTCATCTTTCACATTAACTTTGGGAAATGTATCGAACCTTCTAAATAGGATTGGTGGATATTAGCCAATCAGATTCTAGTTATTATTATCACATATTATTCTACATTATTATATACAGTGACAGGAAAGTTAAAAATGTCAGGGCCCATTAACCTACCAAAGGGCGCATATTTCTTTTTGTTCAATAAATGAGGCACCTATCCTATATTTATTTATTTTAATTTATTAACAGTTTCTTATATAGTGCACACATATTCTGCAGCGCTGTACAGAGAATAGTTGAACATTCACATCGGTCCCTGTCCCAGTGGAGCTTACAATTTATATTCCCTACCACATGTACACACGCACACACAGACATTCTAGGGTTAATTTTGTTAGGAGCCAATTAGCCTACCAGTATATTTTTGGATTGTGGGTGGAAACCAGAGTACCCGGAGGAAACCCACACAAGTACGGGGAGAATATACAAACTCCGCACAGTATGGGCCATGGTGGGAATCGAACCCATGACCTCAGTGCTCGAATGCAGTAAAGTTAACTATTACACCATTTGGTCACCATTTGAATTCCCATCATAGAGGTTAGGAGCAGTGTTAGCCTTTTATTATATAGGAGTGGTGTAATTACTGCCTCACATCGCTGAGGTCATGGGTTCGATTCCCACCATGGCCCTAACTGTGCAGTTTGTATATTCCACCCGTACTCACGTGGCTTTCCCCCGGGTACTCCGGTTTCCTACCACAATCCAAAAATCTACTGGTAGGTTATTTGGCTCCTATCAAAATTAACCCTAGAATGCCTGTGTGTGCGTGTACATGTGGTAGGGAATATAGATTGTAAGCTCCACTGGGGCAGGGACTGATGTGAATGTTGAAATATTCTCTGTAAAGCGCTGCGGAATATGTGTGCGCTATATAAGAAACTGCTAAAAATTAAATAAATAATATGAAGTTGAGATTGATTGATGGCTTTTATACATAGATTATATAAGAAACCAGCAGCATGGAACAATTATCTCCTTAGAGATTACATAAGTGTTATAAAAGGCCTACTGAGAGGTCAGTTTATGCAACTTAATACAATTGAGTCAGATGATGCTAAGTACTTAACTACTGCTGACACATTAGCATAGCTTTTCATTAAGGAAGGGAACAGTCAATCCCTCACTGATTTCATTAAGAAGAAGTAAAATATATCCCCGTTTGACATGTGATTGCTGTTCAGTTATTACTCCAGTTATTACATACCTGAACTCGCTACGGTGGGCTTCAATGTTACAATTGAAGACTTAATTTTGCTACGTGAGCTACATAACTGGGTTCCACTGTTCTGCTCTATAGGCATAGAGCCATCAACATATAAACCAAGTCATGTAGGCATGCTGAAATTATATTACTTGTCTTTTATTACTGTAGTAGTTAAAAGCCCGTCAAAATGACGTCTCAGTCACTATCTGCTACTACCTCCAATCTCTGTCTTCTCAGCTCATACATGGTAATCATCATTATTATCATCATCATCAATGGCTGCCAGGCTGTGGGCGAGATTCTCTATTACAGAAATGCGGTAAAAACCCCGTTATCGGGGTTTTTACCGCATTTCTGTATTCTCTAATGTCCCTCCGCAGTGTCACCGCTGCGGAGGGAATCGCCAGCAAAAGCTGGCGGTTCCCTGCAGAAGCCTATGGGCTTCTTACCGCAGCGGTGTGTGAGGGATCCGTCACGGATCCCTCCCAGCATGCCCTGCGGCCGGCGCGTCAGTCTGCACATGCGCAGACGGACTCCCGGGTCATAGACCCGGAAGTCCAGCAACGGCGCCGCATCGCAAGGGACAGCTCTCCCTTGCGTTAATGACCGCATATTTTATAGAATATGCGGTCATTAGAAATGCGGTGGCCGGCGATACTGGGCTGCGGATTTTAGAGAATCCCGCCCTGTGTGTGGTATAGCCATTGATAATGTGACTTCCAGACAACTATTAGAGTCAGTATTTCAAGATGATATAGTTGATGAGCAATAGATGATGTGCAATTTTTTTTCCCTAGACTAGAGATGGGTATACCTTGACAGGAGCCTATAACCAGGCAAAGAAACTCGGCACCGCAGCTGCAGTACAGCCTGCGCGCTGTCGTGATGGCGCAGCAACTGGTCAACTCTACTGAAGAAGCGGGCGGACTTGGAGACGGGGCCCGGGGCATCACGCAGGGAAGCGTGTTATACACAAGGGCCTGATGCACTGCGTCAGGTCCTTGTACACTACGGTACTGTAACACACAGCATGGCTCCATGTTACACCTCTGACAGAGCCATGGTATATATTAGAACAACATAACATTTAGTAATAATAAAGAACAGTGCCAAGTATGGATATATAAAACACAAAACAATCAATGAGGTAAGCAGAAAGAAAAACAATCAGAAAGGATAGGAGAAGGGGAGGGGGAAGACACAGCAAGAGAGAGATATGTAATACGGGCAGCATAATCAGGGGTATCTGACAATTTGGTAGAGGATGTAAATTCCTCCATGGTGAGATAGGGGACACACATGAGATTTCCAGAAACGCGAGATATTCGCCTTTGCTGCAATTAGGAGATGCCTTAGTAGTGACTGACTATACTGGGAGAGAGGCGGTCCACAAGACTTAAAGGGCAAACTCAGTCAGCCAAAACTGGGCATCGCCACCAATTATAACATGGGGCATCCATTGCTCAGCCACACCACCAGCAGAAGGCCTAAATTTACAGGCACAGCAGGTTAATATGAATGGGGCACTGATGACACCTAGATACAAGTTTGTATTGTGTTTCCACTGCCTGAAATAAAGAAGAGCTATCAAAGGGTAAGAAAGTATTTGAGACCATTGATCTTCCATCAGCTCAATGGTCAACTCCTTGTTCCATGCTGAGACATAGAGGGGCATATCCGGAGCTAGGTTACCAAGACAGAGTTAGTATAATTGCTAAACCAAGTGTCTAGGTGAGCCCGATAAACAAACGGACTCAAATGTACTGTACTGTAGTTGTAACCTACCCGATGGTGTGTGGAGATAAGGAGGAGTTATAATGGCTGAGCAGAAGATAGACCCAGAATGAATACAGTATGTGGACAACCAAAGGCCTGCTAAAGATTCAAGAGTGACCCTAGACTATCCGAATACCCCTTTCACACCGTCTCAAAACCCCGGGTCTTCGGCGGGTCAGACCCGGGTCAGAGGTGGAGTAAATCTGTTACGCCGTGTCCCTTTATACGGGACTTCTACCCAGGTCCTGACCTGGGTAGAACACGGCTAGGACCTGGGTAGAGGGCGGTGTAAATGGGTACGCTGGGTCAGATGACCTGGCTCCTATTTACATCAATCTGGGACATACAACCTGCGGACCGCAGCGTCCGCAGGTTGGACGGGGGGGGGGGGGGGCACACACAGCCTGCACTGCTGTCTGCTATATTTTGCAGACAGCAGCGGAGGAGGTGAATGGATGCCTGTGCATCCATTCACCTCCCGGACGACGGCTGGGGGGGGTGCACGGGGGCTGGGGGTAGCTTACCTTGGTGCTGGGCTGCCCCCAGCATGGCGATCGGTGCTTCCGGCGGGGATCACCGCGGTCCCGACGCTTGGAGATGATGTCATCTCCAAGCGCCGCCTCTGTCTACACTGCTTGTGGGCATCGCAGTGTAAATTTATTTATTTTATTTATTAACAGTTTCTTATATAGCGCAGCATATTCCGTTGCGCTTTACAATAGCAGACAGTGAAACAACAAAACAGGGTATTTACAGACAGTCAAAATGTAGGAGGGCCCTGCTCGCAAGCTTACAATCTATAGGGAAATAGGCATTGATACATAAGGATAGATACTGTATTCTTTATTGCATCGATTCCACCAGAACGCAAGGTTCTATGACTGGTTCTGGAATTTGATAAGCTTGCCTGAAGAGATGAGTCTTCAGGGAACGCTTATAGGTTTGGAGACTGGAGGAGAGTCTTATTGTGCTTGGGAGGGCATTCCACAGAGTGGGTGCAGCCCGAAGAAAGTCCTGCAGTCGGGAATGGGAGCGGGTAATGAGTGTGGATGAGAGACGCAGATCTTGGGAGGAGCGTAGAGGTCGTGTTGGATGATATTTTGAGATAAGAGAGGATATGTATGTTGGTGTAGTTTGGTTTATGGCTTTGTGTGTAAGTAAAAGAATTTTGTATTGAATACGGTAGAATACAGGTAACCAATGAAGTGACTGACAGAGTAGCTTTGCAGACGATGAACGTCTGGCTAGGAAGATTAGCCTTGCAGCTGCATTCATAATGGACTGTAGTGGTGAGAGTCTGTATTGGGGAAGGCCAATAAGGAGACTATTGCAATAATCAATGCGTGAGATGATGAGAGCATGGATTAGAGTTTTTGCAGTGTCTTGTGTAAGGTAAGGGTGAATTTTAAATATGTTTTTTAGGTGCATGTGGCATGATTTTGAGACAGATTGAATGTGGGGTACAAAGGAAAGTTCTGAGTCAAGGATAACACCTAGGCAGCGAGCTTGAGAGGTAGGAGTGATTGTCATCTTCTCAACAGCGATAGAGATATCAGGTTGGTAACTACTATTTATTGGCGGAAATATAATTAATTCTGTTTTTGAGATATTAAGTTTGAGGTGGCGAGATGACATCCAGGATGAAACAGCAGAAAGGCATTCAGAGACACGGCTCAATACAGATGGGGACAGGTCCGGGGAGGATAGGTAGAGCTGAGTATCATCCGCATACAGATGATACTGAAATCCAAAGGAGCTGATTATTTTGCCAAGAGATGAGGTATAGATTGAGAAAAGCAGGGGACCTAAAACTGAACCCTGAGGTACTCCAACTGAAAGAGGTAGCGAAGAGGAGGTAGAATCAGAGAAACGAACACTAAAGGAGCGGTTAGAGAGGTAGGATGAGAACCAAGAGAGGGCTGTGTCTTTAAGACCTATGGACTGTAGTGTTTGTATGAGAAGTGTGTGGTCAACAGTGTCAAAAGCAGCAGAGAGATCTAGAAGAATTAGTAGTGAGTAGTGGCCTTTAGACTTAGCAGTGACCAGATCATTCACAACTTTAGTCAGTGCTGTCTCTGTGGAGTGTTGGGCACGAAAGCCTGACTGATGCGGGTCCATTAAGTTGTGCGAGTTAAGAAAGTGTGTGAGGCGAGTGTAAGCAAGTCTTTCAAGTAGTTTGGAGGTGCATGGAAGTTGAGAAATGGGACGGTAGTTTGAGAGAGAGCTTGGATCAGAATTCTGTTTTTTCAGAATCGGAGTAATAACTGCTTGTTTGAACAATAAAGGAAAGACACCAGTAGAGAAAGAGAGGTTACAGATTTTAGTTAAGATTGAAATGAGCACAGGAGACAGAGATTTACTTATTTGCGAGGGTAAAGGGTCAAGAGGAGAGGTAGTAGAGTGGGAGGCAGAGAAAAGTGCAGATACTTCATCTTCATTTGTGGGATCAAATGAAGCAAATGCTTCAGAGGGCTCAGGTATGGAATTGAACATATCACCAACCGAGTTGGAGCATACCAATTCATCTCTGATCTTGTCAATCTTATCCCTGAAGTAGGAAGCAAGATCTTGTGCATGGATAGTGGTTGGTGGCTTGGGTGAGGGAGGGTTGAGAAGGGATTTAAATGTATTAAAAAGTCGTTTTGGGTTAGAAGCTTGAGCAGAAATGAGAGTTTGGAAATATGTTTGTTTGGCAGTTTCCAGGGCATAACTATAGTACTGGTAGATATTCTTATATGTAAAGAAATCCATTGGACTGTGAGATTTACGCCATTTACGCTCAGCTTTGCGTGAGATATTTTGTAGGTGTCTCGTTAATTTAGAGTGCCACGGTTGGCGTCTAGGCCTACGTGGAGTGTGGTGGGTAACTGGAGCCACTTCATCCAGGCTGGATGAAGTAAATGGAGTAAATCCCGGATCCGACCCGGCTTGGATCCTTCTTCCAAATGCTGGGTTGGATCCGGGATTTTTGGTGTAAAAGGGGTATAAGTGTGTATTACCCACTGGGAGGAAAGTCAGGGTTATGTAACAAGGGTAAGGGAAGGGAGGCACATGCAGTAATTTTTGTAAGGTATCTGAATTTCTTTCCAAAAAAAACATGTAGGGGGCCAGTGTAGGATTTTGGACAGGGGTTTTTTTTTTGAGCCAAGGAAGAACATAGGAGGGGTCTGACCCACAATGAAAGGCCATTGTATTGTAGCCAGAAACTGTGACTTCTAATTTGTATAATTTGCATATGTTTACGTTCTGTATACAGTACCTCTCTCATTTGTTCCTGGTAAAACATGAATTTTATAAATGTGTTAAGGCTGAGTGTTTTTGTCGTGATATCACCGCTATTACTGATGAGTCACTAACTGCCCGCTTCCTAGAGAAACAAGCTGCATTGTATGTTACTCAGTGGCAATTGCGGGGGCCACGGGACAAAATGAATAGATCTGGTCATTTAGCTCCACCCCTTCATTGCGGATCTGCAAATTGTGGGTGTTTCCTATGTTGGGAGTGGGGCCTTATGATGAACCCATTCGGCATCAAGCCCCTGAAGTGCCCTGCAGGGTCTCCTCCGGTAACAGGTAAGTATGCAATTACAGTTACTGGAATTTGTTGTGTTTTTTTTTTGCATTGTATTAACACTACTGTATGATATTTAAATTAAAGGTACTTGTTTCCTAGCACGGCCACAATCTTAAGTAATCGTGTCCCTTAATTAAGGGACACGATTACCCCCGATGGACCCGATTTCTTTTGAAATCAGGTCCATTTTGCCGGCTAGGAGACAATATCGGGGGCATCGCGTCGGTCGGGACCATTAACATTGGTCCCGACGCGACCGACGCGATGCCCCCGATATTTCCATAGGCTTCAATGTTAAAAAATATTTTAACATTGAAATCTTGTCTGGAAAGGTAAAATATCGGGGGCATCGCGTCGGTCGGGACCATTAACATTGGTCCCGACGCGATGCGACGCGATGCACCCGATTTTTGCATAGGCTTCAATGTTAAAATATTTTTTAACATTGAAATGCTGTAAAAATGTGAAAAAATGTGAAATGGGCCAATATGACCCATTTCACATTATAGATGTCCCCGTCGTCACCCCACGATAGACGCCAACCCGAAGCGTGGCGAGCGCAGCGATACCTTCACAGTTATACGCGTCCCCTTGCGGGCTTCACAGGTGTCCGTGGCGACGCGGACACCTGTGAAGCCCGCGAAGGGACGCGTTTACCTGTGAAGGTATCCGCGTCCCCTCGCGGGGCTCGCTGCGCTCGCCACGCTTCGGGCTCGGTGGCTCGCTGCGCTCGCCACACTATTCTATTCTCACTCCACGCCGACGTGGATAGTAGGGCATGAAAAGGTCGGAGGACGCGTACCGCCGCCCCTCGCGGGCTCGCTGCGCTCGCCACGCTTTGGGTTGGCGTCTATCGTGGGCTGGGGTTAACGCGCTTAAATTTGGGGGGGGTTGGGAATTTTTTTCATTGAATCCAATGTAAAATTGGGTCCCAGGGACCCAATTTACATTGGATTCAATGAAAAAAATCGGGTCAAAAATCGGTCGGTCGCGTCGATCGCATCGCATGCGACCAAATCGCATGCGATGCGATCGACCCGATTTTTCCGACACGACCACCCCGATCTGAATCGGTGTGGCCGTGCTAGGAAACAAGTACCAAATTAAATGTGTAGAATTGGATTAACCTTATAATAATATGGTACTTGTTTTGGATAAAAATGTTTTTGTGACTCATTTTTGGATTGTATGTGAAATTCCCTTTTTTTTGTTGTTGTTATGCTGTGTTTCAGGGGCTAAATCACAAATTTACTAACGTTTAAAACTAAGCGCCAAATGTAATTGCTTACATGTTCGGCAGCTGTGCAGGATGCCGGTCGGCCGGACTCAGACTTTTTTTAAAGGGGCAATCACTTAAAAGGAATAACCATACCTGGTCAATGATTGCCCCAGAGTTTGGCAGTCAACGTGTGTTTTTGCCACTGACACACAACACCAACTTACAGTAAATCAAATTAAATGGATCAATGTCAACCTTTAGAAAATACATTATAGCACAACGTGTGTACCACAAATGAACACTGATGTAATTGTACAGAGACTTTATCCATGCATTTATCTCCCCAAGGGGCCTATATACAGTATTATATGTCAGGCTTTTAACTGATAAATAACTATGACATTTGGATTGTTTAGCTCTGATTTATTGGAGCGATTTAACAATGTTTGCTTGATGATACAGTGATATTAAAATAGACTGTCCCAGCCAGGGGCTGTTTAAGAGAGGAAAGGGTCCGTGCACAGCCTTCGCCCAGGCCCCCACCTCTCTGAGTGCATGCAGAGGCGTAACTATAGCACCGCAGCCCCTGCGGTCGTGGGGGGGCGCTGTGCATGTGGGGGCGCCAGTGCTAAAGTTAGCCCCCTCCCGTCCGCCGCTTGCCGCCCGCCAATCTGTCTTCAGTGGTGGTCATTCTTCTGCTAGTGAGACGGACCACAATAAAATGTCCGCCCCATATAGCAGACTGCTCTCTAAAACTGTCTGCTGTTTGGGGGCGGACATTTTGTGTTGGTCCGTCTCCCATAGCAGAATAATGAAGCCAGCAATGGAGCCGGGACCAGCAAGACAGGTAAGGCTGCGGGCGGGGGATGGGGGGTGCGGCGGGGGCGCCCCCCATTAATGGCGGGGGGGGGGGGCGCCCAATTCATAGCTACACCACTGTGCGCATGGGCAGGTCTCCAGGAACATGGTGTCTGCACCTCATTGCTGGAAATATCTCTATTTACACGTAATATTTATTATATAATCATTAGTTCCTTATATAACGCAGCATATTCTGTTGCGCTTTACAATAGGAGACAGTATACAACAAACTGGGTATTTACAGACAGTCAGAGGTATGAGGACCCTGCTCGCAAGCTTACAATCTCTTGGGAAATAGTCATTGATACACAAGGATAGATGTTCTTTATTGCATAAAGTCCACCAGAATGCAGAGCTTCCTGGTGTGCTGCATGATACAGTGACCCAGCAGTTTGGCCAGGGGTGAGGAGGATGGAAAATGTGAGACAGTACGAGGATATGTGTAGCCTGTACAGTGGGGATGTGATTAGATAGGAACGGTATATAAAGGTTATGTGGGGGTTCTGGAATTTGATAAGCTTGCCTGAAGAAATGAGTTTTCAGGAAACGCTTGTAGGTTTGGAGACTGGAGGAGAGTCTTATTGTGTGTGGGAGAGCATTCAACGTAGTGGGTGCAGCCCGAAGAAAGTCCTGCAATGGGGAATGGGAGCAAGTAATGAGTGTGGATGAGAGACGCAGATCTTGTGAGAAGCAAAGATGACGAGTTGGAAGATATTTAGAGATTGGGCCGTGTCTCTGAATGCCTTTCTGCTGTTTCATCCTGGATGTTATCTCACCACCTCAAACTGAATATTTTAAAAACAGAATTCATTATATTTCCACCAATAAATAGTAGTTACCAACCAGATATCTCTATCGCTGTTGAGAATATGACAATCACCCCTACCACTCAAGGTCGCTGCCTAGGTGTCATCCTTGACTCTGAACTTTCCTTTGTACCCCACATTCAATCTTTCTCGAAATCATGCCATATGCACCTAAAAAACATATTCAAAATTCTCCCTTACCTTATACAAGAGACTGCAAAAACTCTAATCCATGCTCTCATCATCTCACGCATTGATTATTGCAATAGTCTCCTTATTGGCCTTCCAGTACAGACTCTCACCACTACAATTACTACTACTATTACCAGTGAAAGGGTTACTGTGCCATTTTCCTGGTGATTTCTGTCATGCCAATGGTCTCAGATCCCTGTAGCTACCGGATAGTGATCCTAAAATCCCTCTACAGCAATACTGTAGCCCACAGGCTACACACAATGATAATGCCAATAATTAGGCTTAGCTCTAAAAATCTATGTTGGCAGATTGGGAGACTCTAGTAACTGGGAGAAATAGTGATTGCAGGAGGAAGTATTAAGGTCCCCATACATTAGGCCTACTTGTCCGAAGGACAAGTCAGACCTTATTTCCCCGGGAGAGCTTCCTACGATTTGGCACGTGATGTGCCATTTTTTACATGGGATAAATCGCATGTAATTCCTGGGGAGCTGCGGGGGGCAGGAGGTCCGGGCTTTGGGTGCAGCATCGCGCGGGGAGCGAATTCCGCAGTGTCCGGCAAGTGCTGAGCGGACACTACAGACAGCGGCGGCAGAACGTGAATTAAAAAAAAATAGGCCTGCCGCTGATGCTTCACCGCTGGCACACACCTCCGGATTGGACCAACACATCGTGGGTGCTAAAAAGCACCAGCCATGTGTCTCTGATGGGTCCGATCCAAAAGATTCAACCTGCAGCAGTTTCAATCTTTAGGGTCCGACCCGATGCGCATGGGACTGCGCATCGGATCGGATGTGGTGTCAAACACTTCCGATTTGGACCGATATCTCGGCCTGATCAGACTTTATATGGCATTGTCTATAGGTGACAGCAAAGCTACCATTAGAAAACTGTAGGGCCTAGAACTGACAAAATAGGCAAGGCACCCCAGCCCCCCACCCGCAAAGGCGAAACAAACTGTGGCACCCCCCTCCAGCTGCTCGGCCCCCTCACCAGCAGTGACATCATATAGTCACTATCATCTATACCAGGGCTGGGCAACACCGGCCCTCCAGATGTTGATGAACTACAAATCCCAGGATGCTTTGCATTAGTTTTGCGATGTGGCCATGCTGAAACTGATGCAAGGCATGCTGGGATGTGTAGTTCATTAACATCTGGAGGGCCGGTGTTGCCCAGCCCTGATCTATACGGTGCCCCCTAAGTGTCCAGGCCTGGGACTGCAGTCCTGGTAGTGCCCCCTGATGGCCACCCTGGGTAACACTCCTAGATATACTTAGGCAATTGCTAATTTGAAATAGCACAAATCTATTGCTGCAGCTGTGTGTGTGTGTGTGTGTGTGTGTGTGGGACTTTATGCTAATGTTATTATCAGCCCATCGATGGTCAACAATAGTAAATAATCTTGTCATCAATGATGAATAATGGTGGAGGAGATATGATATGTGAAGACCACCACCGTTAGGTTGACCATCGATAGGTGGTTTTAGTATGCATCAGAGACTGACTCATCATAGACAGTCATATGGTCGACCACTCATGGTCGACAGTCAAAAGCTAGACACGGTCAAAAGGTCAGCAGGGTCTAAAGGTCGACAGGGTTAAAAGGTCGACATCAATAAGGTCGACATGGTCAAAGGTCGACACTGAAAAGGCTGAAATGTCAAAAGGTCGACATGAGTTTTTAATGTTTTTAGGGTGTCTATTTGGACATAGGTCGACATGGACACTGTCTAAGTGTACCGCGTCCCCTCGCATGGCTCGCCATGCTTCCCTCCATTCCTCCTCCATGCCCTAGTGGATGGTTGGGCAAGAAATATGTCGGCTGAACACACGTCGGCTGAAAATGTTGTCAAAAAATTGCATGTCGACCTTTTTTCATGGCGACCTTTTGACCCTGTCGATCTATTGCCTGTCGACCTTTCTTATGTCGACCTTTAGACCCTGTTGCCCTATTGTGTGTCGACCTTTAAAACCTGTCGACCTTTTGACCCTGTCATCCAAGTGGTCGACCATATGACTGTCTATCATGAGTCAGTCTATGATCAGTCCCAGGGCCGGAGCGCCCCAGGCGGGGAGGGGGGGGCACCCCGGCGCTCAATCACTTACCCGCTCCAGGGGGGGCACCTGCCGGATCCAGTGATGGGAGGGGGGGTGTACGTTCCAGGGGGAGCTTGGCAGTAGGCGACGCTCCCCAGGGAGGGGGGCGGCTTGCTGGGTGATGCGGCACGGTTGGGGACCGGCTACAAACTGCCGCCCTCCAGCGGCCGGCGCCCTAGGCAAATGCCTATGGCTGCCTAGTGGTGGCGCCGGCCCTGATCAGTCCGGATAAACGACAGGTATCCGGACTGATAAAACCTATGAACACTCGGCAACACTTCCTGACACTCAGCAGCTGGTATAGAGCAGAATAAGGCACAAATATCCTCAGTAGCTATGGGAAGCTGTCAGTAGCCTCGGCTCACTCAGTAGTAGTGCCAGCCCTTAGTAGCAGCAGATGGCATGAGTAAGAATGCCTTGCCCACATATTCCCTATTCTTATATTTATGTGCCACGTAATTATTATACCAACAGAAGTCGCGTTTTGTTCGCGCACATTAATGTCGGTAAAATGCTGGACACAAAACTATTTTTATTTTCCATATCATTTAATAGTTATAATGCGAGGCTCTAAAGCATGGGTCTTCAACCTGTGGCCCTCCAGATGTTGTGAAACTACATGTTCCAACATGCGTTGCCACATTTTTTCCTATAACAGCATGCCAAAGCTGTCAGGGCATGCTGGGACATGTAGTTCCACAACCTCTGGAGGGCAACAGGTTGAAGACCTGTGATCTAAAGCATAATCGGTAGCTAAATGGGTGTAGAGTACACCTAAAAAAAACATGCAGACAAAATGGTACTTGTTTCCTAGCAGGGCGCCCAGTTTTCTTACGTCCGCGAACGTAGTGAAATTGCATCGCATCGCATTATGTTATAGTAGCATGCGATGCGATGCGATTTTCCCCCTGCTCACATTGCTCAGTAAGCCAGGACTCTCTCGTCAAAGCGAAGGCCGCGGGGAGAGGGAGGCAGCTGATGACATCAGCGACCCACTCCCCAACAGCCGAGGGAACACCTGCATTTTCTGTGTGACACCCAGAAAACACCAGTGACACGCCCCCAAATGCCCGCAGGGTGTCAATCACCCTGCGGGCAGCGAGCGAAGGTTAGCCTTTAATGTTGTGTTCAATTTGGGTGTGGAGCATTAGGTGGACAGTGTCTAGGTTGATAGTTAATGGTGACCATGGAATAGATCGACACAGCAAAAAGGTCAACGTGCATTAGATCACAAGCAAAAGGTCCATGGAAAAAAAAGATAGGCACAGGAAAAGGCCAACATGAGGTTTTTTCTTTTTTTTGGTGCGTTTTTTGGCAGATGTCGATATGGACAACATTTGAGTATACCGCGTCCCCTTTGAGCACTATTATACATGTGCATACACGCTGAGCGGCTTTCCCCCTGCCCGGTGCTGTCAGCGGACGGCTTTGCGTAGCACAGGGCAGTGCTATGCAAAGCCGTCCTCAAAGCCGCTCATCTGCTGGTATTACCAGCAGATGAGCGGCTTTCCCAGCAATGATGCGGGAGTGCGCAGCAGCGCTCACCGCTCATCGCCAGGGCATACACACTTTGCATCTTTGAGCTGAAAGTCACTCAAACCTGCTGTTTTGAGTGACTTTTAGCTCAAAGTCGCCCAGTGTGTATGGGCCTTAACAGTACAGATGGTCTATAGTATAGGCTGTTTTAAACATTTACATAAGATAATTGGTCAAGAAAAGGCTAAACATATAATAATAATAATAATAATAATAATAAATAAATAAATACACAAACATAATAGAACCAGTACTGCATTTTCTAAGCTCACAATCTCCCACTTCATGATAAGGCTCCTGTTTCTTCCTCCTGGCAGCTACTCTCTGGTCTATTGCAATGTTTGAGGGCTCAGATCCACACATACAGTAAATGTGGTAGAAGAAGCTGGTACACTGGGCATGTGCAGCAGCTCCGCTCTATCCCTTACACTGCATAGATGTGTTGGGGGCTCTATTGATCATATTATATACCAGTGCTATTGTTGGCTTAATTTAAGGCACTTGCCAAGAGGAGGGGAGTTTCCGGGCAACCCCCCCCCCCCCCTCCCCTGTGTTTGCCTATGTTATCGCCAGCTATGTGATTATGTGATGGCCCATTGCGGCTCTCAAAATGTAATTATATGTTAATTAATTTATGCATTTTCCATGAAGACATTTTCGATTGCACAATAAATTGTTTGAGGCGTATGTGAACTGACTGCACCGTGCAATATCCAGTAAGCTTACAACAGCCAAAATACGATCTCCCTCCTAAATCTTCAGCAATCATTAACATAATTGCATCCAGTCTGACCACATATTATTCTCCTGAATCTGTCACTGAATCAATTGAAGTTTTTAACAAATTATAGCAGCAACTGTTCCTGGAAGCCAGGTCGTTTAGTAGTATCGCTGGTACATCATGTCAGCCTACATTGCAGTAATAATATAGGATATACAGTCAATTATACTGTACACTGACCTGGAGATTACCAGGCAATAAGCAAATCAGTGCAGTGATATTTAAATCTTATTAAGTGGACTGAAATTGGCATGGATGATCTCATTAATTGAAACACTACCCAACCCACAGGCAGTGGCAAACGCAGGATTTTTAGAGGGGACTTCCCAATGTAATCCAAAATCTCCCACTCTACAGCGCATTGAGTAATGATGGGAGTCTGGGGGAGTGGTGACCTCCCTGAAAACAATTAATATATAACAGTACAGATGGTCTATAATATAGGCTGTTTTAAACATTTAAATCAGATTTAATTAAAAGATTAAACATAAAATAAATAAATACACCAACGTAATAGAACATATTAGAAAGCAATATAAAAGTACTGCACTTTCTAAGCTCACAATCTCCCACTTCATGGTAAGGCCCCTGTTTCTTCCTCCTGGCAGCTGCTCTCTGGTCCAGTGTGATGTTTGAGGGCTCAGATCCGCACATACAGTAAATGTGGTAGGATAAACTGGTACACTGGGCATGTGCAGCAGCTCTGCCCTGTCCCTTACACTGCATGATGTGGTGGCAGCTCTACTGATCATATTATATACCAGTGCTATTGTTGTCATAATTTAAGGAACTTGGCAAAAGGAAGGGGGTTTTCCAGCCCCACACATTTTGCTGGGCGGAACATTTTACTCCTTTTCACCCCCTTAGGAGTCAGATAAAAAAAAAAACCTTGCTTAGTGGCTACAAATAACTGTCACAGTTCCCACACCACCCAGCAGGTCACATGTTCCAGGTCAGCCAGAAAGTGCACAGGCAGAGTTCACCAACTGTCACAATGGAGATGCATTGTAAATGGCAGGCAGATGTTTTTCCACATATCTCCAATATAAAGGAAATAAGGTATTTGCAACCCATCCGAATCTCGATAGACCGTGGATGCTCCCGGTACGCTGTGCGCATGGTCATCTTGCATAGGATAGACTTCGCTGGCTGTACATCGGGTGATAGACAGGCAAGGAGCATTTCGAGGTGGACCCCTAGAGTTTCACGGCGTGCCCACAAAATAAAATGCATTGCCGGGGGTGTCCCTGCAGGTCGGGCTGCTCTGACACCTGTCACCAGGGAGAGGAGAAGCAGCTTCCCTGCAAGTAATAAAAACTGGAACAGTCCGGACCACACGGGGAGGCTGCAATCTCCTCTTCTCCGTGTCCCTGGTGAAAGCTATCCAGGAGCCCCCCTGGACTGGACATCTCCCGGGCACAGCGAGCTACAGAATGCAGAGAACGATCTACCGGACATCAAACTCTGCATTCTGGAGCTTGTAGTATCCGGTCCGGTGTTCCGGGGTCTTGTCCAGGTCCGGTTTTTACTTAGTCCCCCCTTGAATTATTTTACTGCTTTACCCATAAATAATCTAGACAGATAAAATCTTATATTTTTTTTTTCACAGATATTTAAAAAGTATGATTTTCCTTATAATGTTATATCAGTAACATTGTCCATTCTTAAATATCCTTGAATTAAACATGAAAGCCATTATTAGGATGATTACAGAAACTGCTTTGCAACAAAAACAAGTCAACAGCCAGTATAGAAATATTCATAAGACTGAATATGTCCCAGAGGTCAGGTGAAACATCATACTGTGTAGCCAGTGGTAACCACTAAACAATCGCACCAGGTAATTCTAGATGTTCAATACAACTTACCTGAGTAGGTAAAGATGCCAAGAGGGCGAGAAAGGACATTGATACAGATCCAGCATTTCTCACGGATCTGTCTATTGTTAAACTGTATGAGGGAGGGAGAATTTGCCCTGTTGGATATATTTCAGATGTTCTTAAATGTTCGGGTTTAAGAGAGCCATAGCACACCCGGAGAGTTATCATTTACTATAACAACTATTAATAACAGTATTAAAGAAACTGCACTTATTAACATCTATTTAGTGCCATCATATTCTGATGGGACTTAGCAATTGGAACCAAAACAGTAATAGAACAGTAAGAAGACAAGACTGGGCAAAAAAACAGACAGACAAAAAGGTATGAGGGCCCTGCCCGCAATCATATATAGGATCCTTGAAATTATAAGCACACTTGTCCATGGGCTACCCATCAATTTTAAAGGACACTGCAATTGGTCAATGGTATTTCAGCACAATTTGCCAGTCCTGTGGTAGCAAATTCTGCTGAAATACCATTGAGCACCAGCTGTTCTAAAAGAGTCTGAAACAGTGGTGGAACTTGTAGGTGGTGGGCCCTGATGCAAGAATATCATTTGGGCTCCTCTCTTCCATCCCAACTCAAGTCCACAATATGCAATAGAGCAGTGGGTGACAGGGAGCGGCAGAGGGTGACAGGGAAAAACAGTGGGTAACAGGAAGAGGGTGACAGGGGCAGCAGTGGGTCCATTAGTCTTCAGGGGCTCCAGTGGAGGTAGTTCCCCTCTGGCCTTAAGACCCCCATACATTACTTCGATTTCCCTGAGGGGACCGGGTGAGCAACAGGAGGATGGTGCCAAGAGGCAGGAGGACGGCGGACTCCCCACCTCATCTCCTCAATCCGACTTTTTTAGTTGGATTGCGATTGTCGGAAACCTGTCTAATTTAGCCCCGTTTCCGTCAAAAGCGCGCGGATTGGGGGCTATTCCTCCAATCCACGTGGTTTCCGACAGGTCGGAGCAATCCGACCTGTCAAAACAAAAAGATTGAACAGATCAAATCATGGATTCGACTAAAAAAAAAAGCCGGACGCTGCCTTTTTTTTAGACAAACAGCAGTTTTCAACTCTAATTGAATATACCCCTAAGGCTTCCTAATTTTCTAATGGTGATAATCAAAGAACATTAATTACAAATTGCTTTATTACATAAATAACACATCTTAAAAAATATTTTTAGTTTTTTTTAGTCACTTAGTAGCACCAAAAGTCCATGCGTGAACTGGCTGTGTCCTATGACAAGGGCCACCCTAACATATAGACAGACTGGGAAACTGCTCAGGGCCCCACAATTCTAGGGACCTTCGAGCAAGGATGGGAGGTGGTCACACAATCATAGCGGCACTACCTTCCTCCCAGCCTGCAGCCAGATCGTGATTGGCTGTCAGCATTGGTGTATGCCATTGGGGTTCCAGAGCAAGTCTCGAAGTTTTTTTTTTTTTTAAATTAACGATTTACGGTTGAAATCAGAAATAAAAAGCTGCAGTGATTTCTGTTCACTAATTAAATAGCAAAACGCCACAGCTGTGGCTAAAACCATGTGCCACAGGTTTTTTTTTTTAAATCTCTCTCAAGTAATTGAATTTGCCCTTATAGGTTGCTCTCCTATCCCAGGTGCTCACAGTCACAAAATATTACCAGTCAGTGGCTACAGAAAGCTACAATATGAAATAGCGACAGTGTTTATAATTTAAACATGTATCGGCTGTCTCCAGCGAATCAGCAGTTGCCATTCTGACAACAATAGCATCCTCACGCTAATTGAAAAGAAGAGTCACAATAGTTTGACACTGCTAGGTCTATGTGCATGCTGTTTTGTGTTGGCAGCATTTTACTGACAGGCTGAAATAAGATCCGGTGTATGGAAAGTCATCCACAATACAGAGAGTACAGCAAACAACCCACACAGTACCTCGCACTCAGTCAATTCATCCCATACTGATGAATAAACCATTCTGGCATTCATAGCTCAAGCATTTAAATGAAGGCAAAGGTGTTGCATGTATTAATGACCACCATAAACTGTATCACATTGCATAGAATGGAGTAAATCATATTGCCGTACATAAAATGCAGGGAAATTGGGTAAACACCACTGGCTGTGCATTACTGCTGTCTGATCAATGAGCTCGCTTGTTCACAGCATGTAGTGTACCCGGAGCAGAGGTGCTGAGCCATAGTCTATGTATCTACATCTCCATCTTATTGGACTGTAATAGAGAGTAGTATACGGGAGCCTGGGGCGACTGGAGCCCTTACTCAGGCCCTGGCGTTCATGGCATTGGGGGGAGGGGGGTGTCATGGCATCAAATGGGACATAGATTTTCTTCGCTGCACTCTTAGCCCATAGATGGGCCAGGGCCTGGTTACTTGCTTGTACCCACCTCTAATGTGGGTGCCCCAGCAAAAGGAGGTAGGGGCAGATGTACTAAACCTTGGAGAGTGATAGAGTGGACAGAAATAAAGTACCAGCCAATCTGAACCCTAACTACAGGGCTGGGTGTTCAAACATCCCGCCCCCCTTCCCCGTGCATCGCCAACATAATTATCGCCCATGCTCTAACATATGCGATAATTATGGCAAAGGACAGCTCTTGCGTTAAAAGCTGTCCTTTGCGGTGAGTCAGTGGGTCCCACCGGGATTCGGCGGCTCTCCCCTCCCATACCCTGCAGGAGGAGGTCACCGGATCGGGCAGCACAGCTCTGTGCTGCCCGAACAAAGGTGAGGGGGGGTCGGTGCGGGGAGGCGGTGGGTCGCATTAGAAGCCCATAGGCTTCTAAGGGGCATCGCCAGATTTTTCTGTCGACGCCCCCCCGTCATGGTAACCCGGCGGGGGATGCTTAGAGCATCCCAAAATGTGGTAAAAACCCGATTTTTTAGTTTAGAGAATCTCCCCCACATCCTGTAACATGGCCATTAGGAGCAGTTTAAATGGCATGCCTAACAAGGAAGCTGGAAATGGGCAACATTTTTCAGTATTATCAAATAATGGCAGTTGCAAAATGCTCTCTGGAGAACATCCGGAGATGACACTACATAACAACATCATTCCCGAATGACATCACAATGTACAGAGCTGATAAAGCTGGATACAGCAAAGCTGATAAAGATTAGAGTCAGCAAATAAGGCATGAGATTTAAACTGTGTGAAATTCTATTACAGCAGCTACTTATCTGTAGTGTGAACAGTCTGTTATATGAGCAACTACATCACACAGTACAGAGAATACGGAAGTGTAATACTTATAAGGTGCAGTGGCGTAAGATTGTCCTAGTTGATCATTATATTGGTGCATCATTTTCTCAATATACATCGCTTCCATTTTATCAGTGTTTGAAACTTGATACATCTGGCCCTTAGAGAAATAAAGTGAGTGAGAGATAAAGCACCGAATCAGCTCCTAACTGCCATGTTACAGGTTATGTTTGAAAAATGACAAGTTTGGAGCTGGTTGGTTATGTAATCTCTCTTCACTTTATTTCTCTCCAAGTCTTATTAAATATAGTAATTTGTACTAAGCCTCAAAGAGAGAGATAAAGTACCAGCCAATCGGCACCTAACTGTCATGTTCAAGCACGTATTTTAAAAATCACAGTAGCTGGTTGGTTGGTACTTCATTTCCACCCACGTTATCTCTCTCCAAAGCTTAGGCCTAGACTGGAAGGTCGATAATAAGGTCCATTAGGTGTACAGTACATGGACGCAACTAGAAATTTGGGGCCTGTACACAACATATGCCCACTTGGATAGTAAATAATGAAAAACTCATGTGCACCTTCGGTCAATGTCGAACTAGGGTATGTTCACCATTCTTAGGTGTCCACCCAGGGACCACATAACGATAAGTACATTATGAAGCCATACTAAGCTTGTACTTTATGGCACATTGGCCCAGATGTATCAAGCTTCAACAACTGATAAAATGGAGAGTGACAAACCGCCAGCCAATCAGTTCCCGCCTGTAATGCTACAGGCTGGGTTTGAAAAATGTCAGGCAGGAGCTGATTGGCTTGTTGTTTATCACTCTCCACTCTATCACTTTTTGAAGCTTGATACACCTGGCCCATTATTTCCTCCGACATAGGGCCTCATCTGCCAACCCCATGGTCAGCGGGATGTCATGCCGACGCTGTTTCCTTGTCTGTGTCGGCTGATCCGCAAATGATATGCTCAGTCGGCACCTGCCCAGCAGCCAATATTAAATTATCTCTGGGAATAATGTTCAACTGACGTCAGCTATGGACACCTATTGTATTATATTAACACTCAGCATATTCTAAATAACACAGTCTGAAAGTCCTGATCATACATCACTGAATCTGTCTTCTGCATGTATGGAAATGGATTATTGTTCTCTTATCAGGGGTAAATCAGATCTACCTGTAATGCATTGGTTGTTATGTGGGTTGAAACGGTGAAACATACAGATCAGATTAATGTCTCCAATATGGGTTAAGACCCGGCCCAAGGGTTATATGTAAGCAGTGGCGTAAGTTCATCCCATTTGCCCAGAGGCAAGATAAATATTGGTACCCCCCCAAATAGCTCAATCAGTAAGGTGTCTGTGTCAAGTAGGACAGGTCATTGGGATCTAATACAGAGTGTGTCACCTGCAAAAATTATTTTAGAACCCAGTCAGCCACATTAACAATATCAACTGCTTTCAATTAACCGATTCAAACTTGAAAGGGAGGAGAGGTGCCCTTTTGAGTGCAGGAGCCCGGTGGCAGATGACTGCATTGCCTCCCAGAGTTCTGCCACTGTATGTAAGCATTGCACATCTGACAATACCTTTATACTGCATCACTGGCTGCTCTCTCAGCACGTAAGGTCATTGCTGCCAACTGTCCCTAACCCCCGAGAGCGCTGTCCTTAATCATGCCCTGACCTCTGAACATGAACTGAACGGAACCAATCGTCATCCTTAGAAAATAATCATTTTCTTTTCTATTTATTTAGTTCTAGATTTTTTATATTATTATGGCAGAAAGGTTTTGCAAACGCGAAACAACCCCAGAAACAAATGTGTGACACCTTTCCAATTGCATTCCGTGAGCAAGTCACCATAGGGCTTGTGTAAATGACTGTCAGTAAGACTGAGAGACACACATGATCTATGCAAGGGCAGAAGAAAAATATACACATTATTATTACATAGAAAGGTATTATTAATAAAATACCAACAAAATACAAATCTTTGTCTTTCTTTCAGCTGTTACGGAAATGTAAATAGCAAAAAAAAAAAAAAACTAGGGGGAGATGTATCGAGTTTTGGAGAGTGACAAAGTGGAAATGTTGCTCAAACCAACCAATCAGCTTATAACTGTCATTTTAACCCTTTGAGTACCAGCCTCGCTGTAAGAGATGTTGACGATATCCACTAAAACTGCTCACATTTGTTATATAAATTCCACTACAGATTTTATGTAAAAAACTAAAGATGATATTTCCTATGTAAGGAAAACATTACAGGCCATTGTGATGAATGCAAATGTTTGCTTGGCAATTTTCACCCCTATTTTGGCAAATTCACTCGGCACTCAAAGGGTTAAAGACTCAACTGAAGAAGCTGATGGGATTCTTTGGTCAAATTCCCCACGTTATCACTCTCCAAGGCTCGGTACGACTCATCCACGGCATCGACGAAAGAGCGAAGCAATATACTTTTGGGAACAGGGTATTGCTCAGTGGATGAAACAGTCACAGGTCCTCCTACAGCCGACACATACAGAGTTACACGCTCTACTGTTAGTGGAACCAGCCGACGAGACCGATAATCCAATAAATTATACATTTATATATTATTTAGGTTTTGTCAGAATGTAAGATCGCCAAATACTGTAGCTGGCATCACAGGCCGCCTATAACCGATTACACTAGAGAGGGCGCAAGAAACTTTCTTTTGGACATTATACACATATAAGTGAAAAATAAAACCTTTTTTTTTTTATCTCCAGTAAGATCCTACACTGCACTTTTGCATTTTTGTACATATGGCTCAGACGAAAATGGACATAGGCACAGATTTGGAAAGACAAAATAATGTGGTAAATTCCAGAGGTCAGAAACCATATACTAAATATACCACAAGACAGTGGCGTAAGTTCGTCCCAGTTGCCCGGAGGCAAGATGTGTATTACACCCCCCCCCCCCCATACATACACCAAACCGTATATTAAGTTTATACTGTATGTCTGTTATGAAATATAACAGGCAAATATACAGTATATGTATACAGTATATCTATATCTAGAGAGAGAGATAGAGATAGAACACATATTTCAGAACGCCAGAAGTGATATCAATGGCCTTCAGTTAATGGATTTAAAATTGCAGGGGAGGAGAGGTGCCCCCTTGAGAGCAGGAGCCCGGCGGCAGATGACTCCATTGCCTCCCAGAGTTCTGCCTCTGCCACAAGATCAGCCGCGTAGCTGCACATAGTTTATCACCTACAGAAGTAAATTAGCAATGGGAGAACTGGTGCAATAACACGATTAGGAGAAGGGGCGATGATTAAGCTAATGCAGAATTTATCTGGTCACCTGGCCGCCGTCTCCACATTACGCACCCAGCTGGCAATGCAGAATTGGGGTGCTTATAGAAATGCTTACCAGGTACCAAACGCCGAGGATAATTGTCCCTGTGCGGACATGACAACACAGGCAACAGCTGTTGGAATAGAATCGAGCCCATGGTGAATGCATCTTCATATCTTTCCTCTGCTGGATAACCTCTCAGCCAGGAATTGTGATCCTCAGCGCCGCAGACACAACAATTTGGCTTTTCTTGCTGAGAAGCAGGGATCCGGATTCCTTCAGTGCATGGAAATTGTCGGCAGAGCTTCAGCACCACAGGGAAGGACAACACAGGCACACAGTCATAACTGCAGGCTTTTCCTATACAGCACTAACACTACCACTGAGTCTATAAGAAGAGATTAGCAGGAGATCACAGGCATCCTGCAAAAGCTGTGTGCTGACACTCTCTAGTGGAGAGGAGGCTGCATCACAGAGATGATGCACGGTCTTATTAAGGTGCCAGGGATGGATTAAGCCTTCGGGTGGCCCGGGTCACTTTAGACAGGGGGGCCCCCTTCCACTTGTCATTACTGGCTGCAAACTGCACAGGAGAATATTACACTGTCACAACACAGAGTAAAGGCAGTATAAACTTAAAGCAGGTGCAGGACGTATGATCTCCGGTTCTGATCTGATGCACACTGGACCGTGTATCAGATCGGATGTCAGACACATCCAAATTGGGCTCGATCTCGGCCTGATCCATCAGAATCAAATTGGACAATTGTATGGGGTTGTTTAGTGTATGGGGGCCCTTATGCATACTGGTCACCAGTTGGCACAGGTTCTTGGTGGTCCGTATGATATGGTGACACAACAATGTTGGCCTGGGGTAAGGAGGGTGGGACCTTCTAAGATCACAGCTGGCACCTGATTGGTTGCTATAGACAACATCTCCACTGCTATAAACATGCCCCTTAGTGAATATACCCTTAAATGCTGGCCATACACAGAACAATACCAGATGATTGGAAATGTAACAAATTCTTTACTCACATATAAAAATACACCTGAAATTACAATGGTACAGTGCAATAAATAAATATAGAAAGATTGGGGGAGGGGGATAAAAGTAAATTGGAATGTAATGGTTAAAAACAATAGCCACGCCTCAATGGATTAGTGTGAGTGGATGATGGAAAGTTATCGCTGGTGAGGGCAAGGTAAGTGCACATTACCACATGATGAACCAGATCCTTGGTTGGTGAAGCAGAGATGGTGTCCGAGTCACGATGGATACGGCTTAATTGGATACCGCTGGAGGAAATAAACAATGTGCTACAGTGTCGCTCACTGGTGTACTCTGTCCTCTTATTGGGGTGAGTGGGTGTCACTTGAATCACCGGAGCAATCCTTGGAGCGAAACACCAACTTGGCCGTCACTAGATGGAATATTGGCTCAGGCTTCAGTGCACAGTTGGAAACACAATTGCAGGTGCAAGATGTTTCTTTTTGGTCACCTGGAAGTCCTGTGCACGGTGTCTGCCGATGCAAATGGAGGATTGCCAGTGATGGAAATGGCAATGTCCACAATAGATGGGAGAATCACAAACACTATCCAGAGGCTGGGTTGTAGCACCTAATGCGTTTTACTGCGTCCTGCAGCTTTATCACCTTTAATGTGCACTTACCTTGCCCTCACCAGCGATAACTTTCCATCATCCACTCACACTAATCCATTGAGGCGTGGCTATTGTTTTTAACCATTGCATTCCAATTTACTTTTATTCCCCCCCAATCTTTTTATATTTATTTATTGCACTGCACCATTGTAATTTCAGGTGTATTTTTATATGTGAGTAAAGAATTTGTTAAATTTCCATTCATCTGGCATTGTCACTCATTTATAGCGCTGCTCGACTCGCCTTGTGCTTGTCCCTTTTTTCTGTTTTTCTAGTGGGGAGTGACTACCCCCACACTTTGAGCAGCTGCTTTTTTTGGGGTTACAGCCTGTGTCGAAGCGCCTGATTATTCCTAGTGAATATTTTTTTTGCATATACAGAACAATAATCGGCCAGATTATTCTCCAAATCTCAATGCCCCCATACACTACGAAATTTGGTCCCGATTCCACCCGATTCTGGAGGAACGGGCAGAGAAATCGGGTGAAATAGGCCCAAATTGCGTAGTGTATGACATCCGATCTGATCCAATGTGTGGCCCTGTGCGCATCGCATCAGATCAGATCTGACGTCTGTACATCAGATAAATCTGATGTGCAGCGGTCAATGCGGCAGGGAACAAGTTGGCGTTGAGTCCAGTGAAACGCGTTGGTGCCCCATCCAGAACCAGTTTTATTGGACCCTTGGTATTGTTGGACTCAGCTGCTGATTTATCGGACACCCGGTCCCTCCAACTATGGATGTCTTTGGCTGAATCTTACCTGGCAAAAATTGGATACAATCTGCTGAGGTTGAAGTCCCCTCCTAGTCCTCTGATAGGGACTCCCTCATACAGCCTCCAGGATACAAATGCCGGTGGACTCCATCAATAAATCGGGACTACCGCCATTGTGGACAGTGCAGGTTATATACCAACCCCATTCTGGGTCCATTCATTTATTTCTACAAATCTGGAAAATTCTGATGCTGTTTTTTTAAATATGTTTTATTTGATTGTCTTTATCATTGATTGGGCCATATAATATGCCTTATTAAATATATTTCAAGTATAAATATATACCAGAGTAAGGGAAAAAGTACATTCCAGCAGAGAGCATGTAGGCTATGCTTCTCGGCCAACCCTACTCTGTGACAAGGCCGGACTGGCTCATCCTGCTATTGGCCCTTCTGACATTTGCCTGAAGTGTCGGATGGTCAGTCCGGCCCTGTCCATGGCTGACTTCACCACCAAGAACTCAACACCGACCTCAGCAACCAATGAAAAAAATGTACAATTCACTACCATCGATGGGGCCACCAATGACCACAGTCTATCTCAGAAGCTGGTATAGGATTTTCATTGGTACTTGTTTCCTAGCAGGGCGCCCACGATTTTGATCGTAGGCATCGCGAGGAAAAAAATCGCGGCGGTCGCGTCGCATGCTGACAAAAATCGCATGCGATGCGACCGACGCGATTACCGCGATTTTACATAGGGAACAATGTTAACCCCTTCATGACAGAGCCAGTTTGTGCCTTCCTGACAGAGCCCTTTTTTTCAAATCTGACATGTCTCACTTAAGTGGGGATAACTTTTTTTTGCTTTTACTTATCCCAGTGAGTAGATAAGGCACACTTTTTCTTCAAACTAATTGGTTTTGACAGGTCCACGCCCCTTTTATACAGGTTGTCCACGCCCCCATTTATACAATTTGATATCAAACTTGATATGATCGTATCACGTTTGATATCAAAGTGGTATAAATAATATTAACCCCCGTATTAAAATATAATTGGTTTGAGGCTGTAACTTCATACACTGATATTGACTATGTGAAATAACACATATATAAAGCTCGCTTAATGTTATCTTAACCAGCTGGAAGAATTTCTAAACATAATGCTAAAAAAGTTGTTAGAAAAATATGGTATACAACAGATATATAATTCGTAGAAATGTAGATCTTGTTTTATATCAAATTTGATTTGTGTAGGATGTCGCGCAACGCCGATCATCAAAACAGCCGGCTGAAAGCCAGGTATTATAACGTATTAAAGCCGGGGAGTTTTTGCGGCTTTGATAAATATTATAAAGCTTTGAAAAATAAATTTAAAAGATCCGATGTGAGAAAATGGTTACAAGAGCAAGACGCGTACACATTGCACAAACCGGCTAGAAAAAACTATAAAAGGAATATGATATGCGTATCGGATATAAATCAACAGTGGCAATGTGATTTGGTATCACTCATAGATCTGGCAAAGCACAACGACGGCGTAAAATATATACTAACCGTCATCGATATATTCAGTAAGAGGGCCTGGGCTGAAAGTCTGACTGCTAAGAGCGCGACGACTGTCGCTAAGGCTTTTGAAAAATTATTCCAACAGGGGGACGTACCGCGGAAACTACAAACCGATAATGGTAAAGAGTTTCTAAACAAAGTCCTAAAAAAGTTGTTAGAAAAATACGGTATACAACATTTCACAACCAATAATGATGTGAAAGCAGCCGTTATAGAACGCTTCAATAGGACTTTAAAAACACGAATGTGGCGATATTTCACGGCGAATAATACATACCGATATATAGACGTTTTACAAGCGTTCATTACCAGTTATAATAACACATACCATAGAACGATTAAGCGGGCGCCGAATGAGGTGGATGGCTCTAATGCGCTGGATGTCTTCAAGACGATATATGGCGATTACTTTAGAAGTAAGAAAACAAAGGCTTGTTTAGCGGTCGGGGACCACGTTCGTATCTCAAAATATAAGGATATATTTCAGAAAGGTTACGAACAGAGTTTTTCTGAGGAAATATTTGTAATACGCGGCGTGAACACTAAAGGACTTAAGCCGCTTTACACGTTGGAGGATCTCTACGGGGAGGCTATAACGGGTAGTTTTTACCCCGAAGAACTTCAAAGTATACCGAAAAACTATAATAGGATTTACAAAGTGGAGAAGATTTTAAAAAATAAGACGGTTAGAGGGAGGAAACACGTATTAGTCAAGTGGCGTGGATACCCCACAAAATTTAACAGTTGGGTCGCTGCATCGGAGATAAAAGATATATAAACAAAGAGGAAGATGGATGACAAACCCTTCTACATAACATTGCCGAGTAACGCCTCAGCCGATACATTTCCACAAAATAAGATTTCTGACTATACCACAAAGTTAGCAAGGCCTATAGACTTAAGTGGAGATTGGGAAGTAGCTCTTACAGAAATACAATACCCACACACCTGGAATACAATCGATGTGCGTGATTGTGTGTTGAAAATAACAAAGTGGGATGGGACGAGCGGTACAGCAACGAGGGTTTGCGTTAAACCGGGGTTTTATGAAACCATCGGGGCGTTACTGTTTTCTTTCAACGCTGAAATTGACCGACATAAACTGGATGGTTTAAAACTATTGTACGATCCGCTTGAACGAGAGATAATCATCGACAACAAGGCGATGTACAACATCACAGCCGGTCCTAAATTGTCGAGAATACTGGGGTTATACCCGAAAACTAAGTTTTTAAAACCGTGCGCCGACATCAACGGCGGGCAATATACGCTCTTCGTGTACACAGATATTATCGAACATCAGAGGGTCGGTGATAGTTATGTTCCGTTGTTGCGCACCGTTGAAATAAAGGGCCGTAACAACGAGATGGTCACTATACGGTATGAGAAGCCCGATTATGTTCCGTTGTGCAAGACGCATTTTGACACTATAGCCATAGAGATAAAGAATGATCAGAACGAAAACATGTCATTCAAGTTTGGGAAAGCGAACGTGAAACTACATTTCAGACGCCGCAAATCCGAATTTTATTAAAGACAATGGTGGCCGTTAAAAATTATGGTGACCCGGGGCTCTACGCGCAATATTATAAAACACAGGCCGGTAATGGATTACCCGGTTTTCACGGCAGCGCGTATATGTACGGGTGCGGTTTAGGTGGAATTTTTCGAAGCCTGTTCAGAAAAGCGGTACCGCTTTTCCGAAGAGGGCTGGCGATAGCAAAGCCCCACGTGAAGAATGCAGCACGCAACATCGCGAAAGACGTCATCGGACAAGCCACAGCGGCTGTTGTGAGCAAAATACACGACGCAAATCAAGCGAAGCAAGATGGATCAGGTTTAATCTATGCCAGGAAAGGGGCGGCTAAAAATAAACGGAAGCGGGCAATACGACTTCCGACATGGTGCAGACCCCTTTTAAACAAAAAACGGAGCAGACGCGGCTTAATTAAAAAAAGGAAACCGAAGCGAAGGGTCGGTGATATTTTTTAAGCATGTCTTTCATACACAATGAATCCATGGAATGCGCAAAATCTGAACTTGACCTTTTTGACGTACCACCGACGCAGACCAGCGTAGAGAAAAGCCTCTACGTCGAAGTTCAACCTTTGGCGGCATTATCCGAGACCGCGCCGCTTGAATTCTACATAGAGGCCAGCGGTGAACACTACTACGATCTGAACAACACGTTGCTGTACGTGACCTGCAAGATCGTACGGCCTGATAACACGGCTATACCTCAAGACGCCAAGGTCGCTCTTATTAATTACCCCATAGCAACTTTATTTAGTCAGGTTGATGTCACTTTGGGCGATAGGCTAATATCGCAGTCCAATAATCTTTACGCTTATAGGGCCTACATAGAGACCATACTGAATTATAGCTCAGATGCGTTATCCACAAAACACACAACTGGATTATTCTACAAAGATGTGGCTGGAGAACACAACACAAGAGCCCTGGATGGTGTAAACACAGGGTTTATAAAAAGGGCAAGAACAACGGCACAAAGTCGAACGGTTGAATTATTGGGGCCGCTACACTGTGACCTTTTTCATCAACATAAACTAATATTGAACGCCGTGGACTTGAAGATAAAACTCATCAGAAACAAAGATGCTTTCTGCTTAATGTCTGCTGAAGCGGAGGCCTTTAAAATTCAGATTTGTATTCCAGGTGTGTGGGTATTGTATTTCTGTAAGAGCTACTTCCCAATCTCCACTTAAGTCTATAGGCCTTGCTAACTTTGTGGTATAGTCAGAAATCTTATTTTGTGGAAATGTATCGGCTGAGGCGTTACTCGGCAATGTTATGTAGAAGGGTTTGTCATCCATCTTCCTCTTTGTTTATATATCTTTTATCTCCGATGCAGCGACCCAACTGTTAAATTTTGTGGGGTATCCACGCCACTTGACTAATACGTGTTTCCTCCCTCTAACCGTCTTATTTTTTAAAATCTTCTCCACTTTGTAAATCCTATTATAGTTTTTCGGTATACTTTGAAGTTCTTCGGGGTAAAAACTACCCGTTATAGCCTCCCCGTAGAGATCCTCCAACGTGTAAAGCGGCTTAAGTCCTTTAGTGTTCACGCCGCGTATTACAAATATTTCCTCAGAAAAACTCTGTTCGTAACCTTTCTGAAATATATCCTTATATTTTGAGATACGAACGTGGTCCCCGACCGCTAAACAAGCCTTTGTTTTCTTACTTCTAAAGTAATCGCCATATATCGTCTTGAAGACATCCAGCGCATTAGAGCCATCCACCTCATTCGGCGCCCGCTTAATCGTTCTATGGTATGTGTTATTATAACTGGTAATGAACGCTTGTAAAACGTCTATATATCGGTATGTATTATTCGCCGTGAAATATCGCCACATTCGTGTTTTTAAAGTCCTATTGAAGCGTTCTATAACGGCTGCTTTCACATCATTATTGGTTGTGAAATGTTGTATACCGTATTTTTCTAACAACTTTTTTAGGACTTTGTTTAGAAACTCTTTACCATTATCGGTTTGTAGTTTCCGCGGTACGTCCCCCTGTTGGAATAATTTTTCAAAAGCCTTAGCGACAGTCGTCGCGCTCTTAGCAGTCAGACTTTCAGCCCAGGCCCTCTTACTGAATATATCGATGACGGTTAGTATATATTTTACGCCGTCGTTGTGCTTTGCCAGATCTATGAGTGATACCAAATCACATTGCCACTGTTGATTTATATCCGATACGCATATCATATTCCTTTTATAGTTTTTTCTAGCCGGTTTGTGCAATGTGTACGCGTCTTGCTCTTGTAACCATTTTCTCACATCGGATCTTTTAAATTTATTTTTCAAAGCTTTATAATATTTATCAAAGCCGCAAAAACTCCCCGGCTTTAATACGTTATAATACCTGGCTTTCAGCCGGCTGTTTTGATGATCGGCGTTGCGCGACATCCTACACAAATCAAATTTGATATAAAACAAGATCTACATTTCTACGAATTATATATCTGTTGTATACCATATTTTTCTAACAACTTTTTTAGCATTATGTTTAGAAATTCTTCCAGCTGGTTAAGATAACATTAAGCGAGCTTTATATATGTGTTATTTCACATAGTCAATATCAGTGTATGAAGTTACAGCCTCAAACCAATTATATTTTAATACGGGGGTTAATATTATTTATACCACTTTGATATCAAACGTGATACGATCATATCAAGTTTGATATCAAATTGTATAAATGGGGGCGTGGACAACCTGTATAAAAGGGGCGTGGACCTGTCAAAACCAATTAGTTTGAAGAAAAAGTGTGCTTTATCTACTCCAGTGATTTTGAGATTGTTTTCTCGTGACACATTGTACTTCAAGTTAGTGGTAAATTTGGGTCGATACAGTCTGTGTTTTTTTGTGAAAAATACCAAAATATCGTGAAAAAATGGAAAATTTAGCAATATGCAAAATGTCACATTTTCTGCTTGTGAGACAAATAATCATACCACTCAAAATAGTTAATAACTAACAAAGACCATATGTCTACTTTATGTTGCAATCATTATTTCAACCTCCTTTTCATTTTTTTGGACACTAGGAGGCTTCAGATATGACTAGCAAATTCTCAAATTTTCAAGAAAATTTCAAACACTGATTTTTTTAGGGACCAGTTCAGTTCTGATGTGACTTTGAGGGACTTGTATGTGAGACACCCCCATAAATGATGCCATTTCAAAAACTGCACCCCTCACAGTATTCAAAACAGCATTTTGGAAGTTTGTTAACCCTTTAGGTGTTTCACAGGAATTAAAACAAAGTGTAGGTGAAATTTCAAAATTTCTTTTTTTTTGCAGAGTTTCAATTTTAATACATTTTTCTAACGAATACAGTAGATTTTACTAGAGAAATGTGACTAAAAATTGATTCCCCCAATTCTTTTGTTTTCAAAAATATCCTATATGTGGCCCTAGTGTGCACGTTGACCAAACCACAGGCTTCATAATAGAAGGAGCACCTACTTGATTTTGGAGCCTCCTTTTTATGAGATTTTTTTTTAGGCACCATGTAGGTTTCTAGGCACCATAAGTGCTAAAAGTTAGGAACCTCCCCCACAAGTCACCCCATTTTGCAATCTACACCCCTCAGGGAATTCATCTAGGGGTATAGTGTACATTTCAAACCCCCAGGGGTTTCACCAATTTTGGTACAACTGGGATGTGAAAATGGAAAATTACATTTTTTTACACAAACATGCAGTTCTGGCTCAAAATTTTTCATTTTCACAAGGAATGAAGGAGACAAAGCACCCCAAAATCTGTGCCTCAATTTCTCCCGAGTACGGCATTGCCTCACATGTGACCAAAAAATACCAGTTGGGCGCATGGCAGGACTCAGAAGGGAAGGAGTGATTTTTGGATTTTGCAGCACAGATTTTGGTGGAATAAATGGTGGGTGCTATGTTGCACCAATACAGTGGAACCCCCCCACAAGTCACCCCATTTTGCAAAGTACACCCCTCAGGGAATTCATCTAGGGGTATAGTGTACATTTCAAACCCCCAGGGGTTTCACCAATTTTGGTACAACTGGGCAGTGAAAATGAAAAATTACATTTTTTTACACAAAAATGCAGTTCTGGCTAAAAAATTTTCATTTTCACAAGGAATGAAGGAGACAAAGCACCCCAAAATCTGTGCCCCAATTTCTCCCGAGTACGGCAATGCCTCACATGTGACCAAAAAATACCAGTTGGGCGCATGGCAGGACTCAGAAGGGAAGGAGTGATTTTTGGATTTGGCAGCACAGATTTTGGTGGAATGAATGGTGGGTGCCATGTTGCATTAGCAAGACTCCCAAAGCACCAATACAGTGGAACCCCCCCACAAGTCACCCCATTTTGCAAAGTACACCCCTCAGGGAATTCATCTAGGGGTATAGTGTACATTTCAAACCCCCAGGGGTTTCACCAATTTTGATACAACTGGGCAGTGAAAATGAAAAATTACATTTTTTTACACAAAAATGCAGTTCTGGCTCAAAATTTTTCATTTTCACAAGGAATGAAGGAGACAAAGCACCCCAAAATCTGTGCCCCAATTTCTCCCGAGTACGGCAATGCCTCACATGTGACCAAAAAATACCAGTTGGGCGCATGGCAGGACTCAGAAGGGAAGGAGTGATTTTTGGATTTGGCAGCACAGATTTTGGTGGAATGAATGGTGGGTGCCATGTTGCATTAGCAAGACTCCCAAAGCACCAATACAGTGGAACCCCCCCACAAGTCACCCCATTTTGCAAACTACACCCCTCAGGCAATTCATCTAGGGGTATAGTGTACATTTCAAACCCCCAGGGGTTTCACCAATTTTGATACAACTGGGCAGTGAAAATGAAAAATTACATTTTTTTACACAAAAATGCAGTTCTGGCTCAAAATTTTTCATTTTCACAAGGAATGAAGGAGACAAAGCACCCCAAAATCTGTGCCCCAATTTCTCCCGAGTACGGCAATGCCTCACATGTGACCAAAAAATACCAGTTGGGTGCATGGCAGGACTCAGAAGGGAAGGAGTGATTTTTGGATTTTGGAGCACAGATTTTGGTGGAATGAATGGTGGGTGCCATGTTGCATTAGCAAGACTCCCAAAGCACCAATACAGTGGAACCCCCCCACAAGTCACCCCATTTTGCAAACTACACCCCTCAGGCAATTCATCTAGGGGTATAGTGTACATTTCAAACCCCCAGGGGTTTCACCAATTTTGATACAACTGGGCAGTGAAAATGAAAAATTACATTTTTTTACACAAAAATGCAGTTCTGGCTCAAAATTTTTCATTTTCACAAGGAATGAAGAAGACAAAGCACCCCAAAATCTGTGCCCCAATTTCTCCCGAGTACGGCAATGCCTCACATGTGACCAAAAAATACCAGTTGGGCGCATGGCAGGACTCAGAAGGGAAGGAGTGATTTTTGGATTTGGCAGCACAGATTTTGGTGGAATGAATGGTGGGTGCCATGTTGCATTAGCAAGACTCCCAAAGCACCAATACAGTGGAACCCCCCCACAAGTCACCCCATTTTGCAAAGTACACCCCTCAGGGAATTCATCTAGGGGTATAGTGTACATTTCAAACCCCCAGGGGTTTCACCAATTTTGATACAACTGGGCAGTGAAAATGAAAAATTACATTTTTTTACACAAAAATGCAGTTCTGGCTCAAAATTTTTCATTTTCACAAGGAATGAAGGAGATAAAGCACCCCAAAATCTGTGCCCCAATTTCTCCCGAGTACGGCAATGCCTCACATGTGACCAAAAAATACCAGTTGGGCGCATGGCAGGACTCAGAAGGGAAGGAGTGATTTTTGGATTTGGCAGCACAGATTTTGGTGGAATGAATGGTGGGTGCCATGTTGCATTAGCAAGACTCCCAAAGCACCAATACAGTGGAACCCCCCCACAAGTCACCCCATTTTGCAAAGTACACCCCTCAGGGAATTCATCTAGGGGTATAGTGTACATTTCAAACCCCCAGGGGTTTCACCAATTTTGATACAACTGGGCAGTGAAAATGAAAAATTACATTTTTTTACACAAAAATGCAGTTCTGGCTCAAAATTTTTCATTTTCACAAGGAATGAAGGCGACAAAGCACCCCAAAATCTGTGCCCCAATTTCTCCCGAGTACGGCAATGCCTCACATGTGACCAAAAAATACCAGTTGGGCGCATGGCAGGACTCAGAAGGGAAGGAGTGATTTTTGGATTTGGCAGCACAGATTTTGGTGGAATGAATGGTGGGTGCCATGTTGCATTAGCAAGACTCCCAAAGCACCAATACAGTGGAACCCCCCCACAAGTCACCCCATTTTGCAAAGTACACCCCTCAGGGAATTCATCTAGGGGTATAGTGTACATTTCAAACCCCCAGGGGTTTCACCAATTTTGGTACAACTGGGCTGTGAAAATGAAAAATTACATTTTTTTACACAAAAATGTACTTCTGGCTCAAAATTTTTCATTTTCACAAGGAATGAAGGAGACAAAGCACCCCAAAATCTGTGCCCCCATTTCTCCAGAGTACGGCAATGCCTCACATGTGACCAAAAAATACCAGTTGGGTGCATGGCAGGACTCAGAAGGGAAGGAGTGATTTTTGGATTTTGGAGCACAGATTTTGGTGGAATGAATGGTGGGTGCTATGTTGCATTACCAATACAGTGGAACCCCCCCACAAGTGACCCCATTTTGCAAACTACACCCCTCAGGGAATTCATCTAGGGGTATAGTGTACATTTCAAACCCCCAGGGGTTTCACCAATTTTGATACAACTGGGCAGTGAAAATGAAAAATTACATTTTTTTACACAAAAATGCAGTTCTGGCTCAAAATTTTTCATTTTCACAAGGAATGAAGGAGACAAAGCACCCCAAAATCTGTGCCCCCATTTCTCCAGAGTACGGCAATGCCTCACATGTGACCAAAAAATACCAGTTGGGTGCATGGCAGGACTCAGAAGGGAAGGAGTGATTTTTGGATTTTGGAGCACAGATTTTGGTGGAATGAATGGTGGGTGCTATGTTGCATTAGCAAGACTCCCAAAGCACCAATACAGTGGAACCCCCCCACAAGTCACCCCATTTTGCAAAGTACACCCCTCAGGGAATTCATCTAGGGGTATAGTGTACATTTCAAACCCCCAGGGGTTTCACCAATTTTGATACAACTGGGCAGTGAAAATGAAAAATTACATTTTTTTACACAAAAATGCAGTTCTGGCTCAAAATTTTTCATTTTCACAAGGAATGAAGGAGACAAAGCACCCCAAAATCTGTGCCTCAATTTCTCCCGAGTACGGCATTGCCTCACATGTGACCAAAAAATACCAGTTGGGCGCATGGCAGGACTCAGAAGGGAAGGAGTGATTTTTGGATTTTGCAGCACAGATTTTGGTGGAATAAATGGTGGGTGCTATGTTGCACCAATACAGTGGAACCCCCCCACAAGTCACCCCATTTTGCAAAGTACACCCCTCAGGGAATTCATCTAGGGGTATAGTGTACATTTCAAACCCCCAGGGGTTTCACCAATTTTGGTACAACTGGGCAGTGAAAATGAAAAATTACATTTTTTTACACAAAAATGCAGTTCTGGCTAAAAATTTTTCATTTTCACAAGGAATGAAGGAGACAAAGCACCCCAAAATCTGTGCCCCAATTTCTCCCGAGTACGGCAATGCCTCACATGTGACCAAAAAATACCAGTTGGGCGCATGGCAGGACTCAGAAGGGAAGGAGTGATTTTTGGATTTGGCAGCACAGATTTTGGTGGAATGAATGGTGGGTGCCATGTTGCATTAGCAAGACTCCCAAAGCACCAATACAGTGGAACCCCCCCACAAGTCACCCCATTTTGCAAAGTACACCCCTCAGGGAATTCATCTAGGGGTATAGTGTACATTTCAAACCCCCAGGGGTTTCACCAATTTTGATACAACTGGGCAGTGAAAATGAAAAATTACATTTTTTTACACAAAAATGCAGTTCTGGCTCAAAATTTTTCATTTTCACAAGGAATGAAGGAGACAAAGCACCCCAAAATCTGTGCCCCAATTTCTCCCGAGTACGGCAATGCCTCACATGTGACCAAAAAATACCAGTTGGGCGCATGGCAGGACTCAGAAGGGAAGGAGTGATTTTTGGATTTGGCAGCACAGATTTTGGTGGAATGAATGGTGGGTGCCATGTTGCATTAGCAAGACTCCCAAAGCACCAATACAGTGGAACCCCCCCACAAGTCACCCCATTTTGCAAACTACACCCCTCAGGCAATTCATCTAGGGGTATAGTGTACATTTCAAACCCCCAGGGGTTTCACCAATTTTGATACAACTGGGCAGTGAAAATGAAAAATTACATTTTTTTACACAAAAATGCAGTTCTGGCTCAAAATTTTTCATTTTCACAAGGAATGAAGGAGACAAAGCACCCCAAAATCTGTGCCCCAATTTCTCCCGAGTACGGCAATGCCTCACATGTGACCAAAAAATACCAGTTGGGTGCATGGCAGGACTCAGAAGGGAAGGAGTGATTTTTGGATTTTGGAGCACAGATTTTGGTGGAATGAATGGTGGGTGCCATGTTGCATTAGCAAGACTCCCAAAGCACCAATACAGTGGAACCCCCCCACAAGTCACCCCATTTTGCAAACTACACCCCTCAGGCAATTCATCTAGGGGTATAGTGTACATTTCAAACCCCCAGGGGTTTCACCAATTTTGATACAACTGGGCAGTGAAAATGAAAAATTACATTTTTTTACACAAAAATGCAGTTCTGGCTCAAAATTTTTCATTTTCACAAGGAATGAAGAAGACAAAGCACCCCAAAATCTGTGCCCCAATTTCTCCCGAGTACGGCAATGCCTCACATGTGACCAAAAAATACCAGTTGGGCGCATGGCAGGACTCAGAAGGGAAGGAGTGATTTTTGGATTTGGCAGCACAGATTTTGGTGGAATGAATGGTGGGTGCCATGTTGCATTAGCAAGACTCCCAAAGCACCAATACAGTGGAACCCCCCCACAAGTCACCCCATTTTGCAAAGTACACCCCTCAGGGAATTCATCTAGGGGTATAGTGTACATTTCAAACCCCCAGGGGTTTCACCAATTTTGATACAACTGGGCAGTGAAAATGAAAAATTACATTTTTTTACACAAAAATGCAGTTCTGGCTCAAAATTTTTCATTTTCACAAGGAATGAAGGAGATAAAGCACCCCAAAATCTGTGCCCCAATTTCTCCCGAGTACGGCAATGCCTCACATGTGACCAAAAAATACCAGTTGGGCGCATGGCAGGACTCAGAAGGGAAGGAGTGATTTTTGGATTTGGCAGCACAGATTTTGGTGGAATGAATGGTGGGTGCCATGTTGCATTAGCAAGACTCCCAAAGCACCAATACAGTGAAACCCCCCCACAAGTCACCCCATTTTGCAAAGTACACCCCTCAGGGAATTCATCTAGGGGTATAGTGTACATTTCAAACCCCCAGGGGTTTCACCAATTTTGATACAACTGGGCAGTGAAAATGAAAAATTACATTTTTTTACACAAAAATGCAGTTCTGGCTCAAAATTTTTCATTTTCACAAGGAATGAAGGCGACAAAGCACCCCAAAATCTGTGCCCCAATTTCTCCCGAGTACGGCAATGCCTCACATGTGACCAAAAAATACCAGTTGGGCGCATGGCAGGACTCAGAAGGGAAGGAGTGATTTTTGGATTTGGCAGCACAGATTTTGGTGGAATGAATGGTGGGTGCCATGTTGCATTAGCAAGACTCCCAAAGCACCAATACAGTGGAACCCCCCCACAAGTCACCCCATTTTGCAAAGTACACCCCTCAGGGAATTCATCTAGGGGTATAGTGTACATTTCAAACCCCCAGGGGTTTCACCAATTTTGGTACAACTGGGCTGTGAAAATGAAAAATTACATTTTTTTACACAAAAATGTACTTCTGGCTCAAAATTTTTCATTTTCACAAGGAATGAAGGAGACAAAGCACCCCAAAATCTGTGCCCCCATTTCTCCAGAGTACGGCAATGCCTCACATGTGACCAAAAAATACCAGTTGGGTGCATGGCAGGACTCAGAAGGGAAGGAGTGATTTTTGGATTTTGGAGCACAGATTTTGGTGGGTGCTATGTTGCATTACCAATACAGTGGAACCCCCCCACAAGTGACCCCATTTTGCAAACTAAACTCCTCAGGGAATTCATCTAGGGGTATAGTGTACATTTCAAACCCCCAGGGGTTTCACCAATTTTGGTACAACTGGGCTGTGAAAATGAAAAATTACATTTTTTTTTACACAAAAATGTACTTCTGGCTCAAAATTTTTCATTTTCACAAGGAATGAAGGAGACAAAGCACCCCAAAATCTGTGCCCCCATTTCTCCAGAGTACGGCAATGCCTCACATGTGACCAAAAAATACCAGTTGGGTGCATGGCAGGACTCAGAAGGGAAGGAGTGATTTTTGGATTTTGGAGCACAGATTTTGGTGGAATGAATGGTGGGTGCTATGTTGCATTACCAATACAGTGGAACCCCCCCACAAGTGACCCCATTTTGCAAACTACACCCCTCAGGGAATTCATCTAGGGGTATAGTGTACATTTCAAACCCCCAGGGGTTTCACCAATTTTGATACAACTGGGCAGTGAAAATGAAAAATTACATTTTTTTACACAAAAATGCAGTTCTGGCTCAAAATTTTTCATTTTCACAAGGAATGAAGGAGACAAAGCACCCCATAATCTGTGCCCCCATTTCTCCAGAGTACGGCAATGCCTCACATGTGACCAAAAAATACCAGTTGGGTGCATGACAGGACTCAGAAGGGAAGGAGTGATTTTTGGATTTTGCAGCTCAGATTCTGGTGGAATGAATGGTGGGTGCCATGTTGCATTAGCAAGACTCCCAAAGCACCAATACAGTGGAACCCCCCCACAAGTCACCCCATTTTGCAAAGTACACCCCTCAGGGAATTCATCTAGGGGTATAGTGTACATTTCAAACCCCCAGGGGTTTCACCAATTTTGATACAACTGGGCAGTGAAAATGAAAAATTACATTTTTTTACACAAAAATGCAGTTCTGGCTCAAAATTTTTCATTTTCACAAGGAATGAAGGAGATAAAGCACCCCAAAATCTGTGCCCCAATTTCTCCCGAGTACGGCAATGCCTCACATGTGACCAAAAAATACCAGTTGGGCGCATGGCAGGACTCAGAAGGGAAGGAGTGATTTTTGGATTTGGCAGCACAGATTTTGGTGGAATGAATGGTGGGTGCCATGTTGCATAAGCAAGACTCCCAAAGCACCAATACAGTGGAACCCCCCCACAAGTCACCCCATTTTGCAAAGTACACCCCTCAGGGAATTCATCTAGGGGTATAGTGTACATTTCAAACCCCCAGGGGTTTCACCAATTTTGATACAACTGGGCAGTGAAAATGAAAAATTACATTTTTTTACACAAAAATGCAGTTCTGGCTCAAAATTTTTCATTTTCACAAGGAATGAAGGAGATAAAGCACCCCAAAATCTGTGCCCCAATTTCTCCCGAGTACGGCAATGCCTCACATGTGACCAAAAAATACCAGTTGGGCGCATGGCAGGACTCAGAAGGGAAGGAGTGATTTTTGGATTTGGCAGCACAGATTTTGGTGGAATGAATGGTGGGTGCCATGTTGCATTAGCAAGACTCCCAAAGCACCAATACAGTGGAACCCCCCCACAAGTCACCCCATTTTGCAAAGTACACCCCTCAGGGAATTCATCTAGGGGTATAGTGTACATTTCAAACCCCCAGGGGTTTCACCAATTTTGATACAACTGGGCAGTGAAAATGAAAAATTACATTTTTTTACACAAAAATGCAGTTCTGGCTCAAAATTTTTCATTTTCACAAGGAATGAAGGAGACAAAGCACCCCAAAATCTGTGCCCCAATTTCTCCCGAGTACGGCAATGCCTCACATGTGACCAAAAAATACCAGTTGGGCGCATGGCAGGACTCAGAAGGGAAGGAGTGATTTTTGGATTTGGCAGCACAGATTTTGGTGGAATGAATGGTGGGTGCCATGTTGCATTAGCAAGACTCCCAAAGCACCAATACAGTGGAACCCCCCCACAAGTCACCCCATTTTGCAAAGTACACCCCTCAGGGAATTCATCTAGGGGTATAGTGTACATTTCAAACCCCCAGGGGTTTCACCAATTTTGGTACAACTGGGCTGTGAAAATGAAAAATTACATTATTTTACACAAAAATGTACTTCTGGCTCAAAATTTTTCATTTTCACAAGGAATGAAGGAGACAAAGCACCCCAAAATCTGTGCCCCCATTTCTCCAGAGTACGGCAATGCCTCACATGTGACCAAAAAATACCAGTTGGGTGCATGGCAGGACTCAGAAGGGAAGGAGTGATTTTTGGATTTTGGAGCACAGATTTTGGTGGGTGCTATGTTGCATTACCAATACAGTGGAACCCCCCCACAAGTGACCCCATTTTGCAAACTAAACTCCTCAGGGAATTCATCTAGGGGTATAGTGTACATTTCAAACCCCCAGGGGTTTCACCAATTTTGGTACAACTGGGCTGTGAAAATGAAAAATTACATTTTTTTTTACACAAAAATGTACTTCTGGCTCAAAATTTTTCATTTTCACAAGGAATGAAGGAGACAAAGCACCCCAAAATCTGTGCCCCCATTTCTCCAGAGTACGGCAATGCCTCACATGTGACCAAAAAATACCAGTTGGGTGCATGGCAGGACTCAGAAGGGAAGGAGTGATTTTTGGATTTTGGAGCACAGATTTTGGTGGAATGAATGGTGGGTGCTATGTTGCATTACCAATACAGTGGAACCCCCCCACAAGTGACCCCATTTTGCAAACTACACCCCTCAGGGAATTCATCTAGGGGTATAGTGTACATTTCAAACCCCCAGGGGTTTCACCAATTTTGATACAACTGGGCAGTGAAAATGAAAAATTACATTTTTTTACACAAAAATGCAGTTCTGGCTCAAAATTTTTCATTTTCACAAGGAATGAAGGAGACAAAGCACCCCAAAATCTGTGCCCCCATTTCTCCAGAGTACGGCAATGCCTCACATGTGACCAAAAAATACCAGTTGGGTGCATGGCAGGACTCAGAAGGGAAGGAGTGATTTTTGGATTTTGGAGCACAGATTTTGGTGGAATGAATGGTGGGTGCTATGTTGCATTACCAATACAGTGGAACCCCCCCACAAGTGACCCCATTTTGCAAACTACACCCCTCAGGGAATTCATCTAGGGGTATAGTGTACATTTCAAACCCCCAGGGGTTTCACCAATTTTGATACAACTGGGCAGTGAAAATGAAAAATTACATTTTTTTACACAAAAATGCAGTTCTGGCTCAAAATTTTTCATTTTCACAAGGAATGAAGGAGACAAAGCACCCCAAAATCTGTGCCCCCATTTCTCCAGAGTACGGCAATGCCTCACATGTGACCAAAAAATACCAGTTGGGTGCATGACAGGACTCAGAAGGGAAGGAGTGATTTTTGGATTTTGCAGCTCAGATTCTGGTGGAATGAATGGTGGGTGCTATGTGGCATTAGCAAGACCCCCGAAGCACGGTGAAATGATGAACCTAATAATCCATAGATGTGTGGTATATTTTGAAACACTCCTTTATACATAGGCCGGGTTTGTCGGGGCAAGTTTCACAGTGGAAAATAGTTTCCTTTCTTATTCCCTTTTTATAGCAAACTTTGCACCTTTTTTGTGTCCTGCCCTTTCTTGCAGTGGAGGGGATTTCGTTGGGAAAATGCTGCCCTGGTACAATACGGGGGCCAGTACTAGAAGTACTGGGGCCCTCTGCCTGCTGGTTCCCAAATATTAGGCCCTTTATGACTTCCTCTTGAAAGTGCATAAATGTCCCCCTCTGGCCGGTAGAACGGAATAGCACGTAAGCGTTATACAGTGCCATCTGGATGATATACACGGCCAGCTTCTTGTACCAGATATTTGTTTTCCGCAGGGCACTGTACGGCTTCAGTACCTGATCTGAAAGATCCACTCCGCCCATGTACTTATTGTAATCTAGGATACAATTTGGTTTTGAGGTGTGGGTACTGGTACCTCGTACAGGGATGGAGGTGGTACTGTCTCCATGAATTGTTGTCAGTATAAGGACATCCCTCTTGTCCTTATATTTGACCAACAACATATTTTCGGTGCATATTCCCCTGCTTTCACCCCTTCTCATTACTTGGGCAATGTGCGTTTTTGGGAGGCCTCTTTGGTTCTTACGCACAGTACCGCAAGCTGCTGTACCTCTTGAACCAAGGGCCTTAAACAGGGGGATGCTGGTGTAAAAGTTATCCACATAGAGGTGATAACCCTTATCCAGGAAGGGGTGCATTAAATCCCAGACAATTTTTCCACTAACACCTACGAGGGAGGGGGGGCATTCTGGCGGTTCAATTCTTGAATCCTTCCCTTCATATACCCTAAACTTGTGGGTGTACCCTGTGGTGCTTTCACACAGCTTATACATTTTTATGCCATACCTTGCCCTCTTACTGGGAAGGTACTGGCGGAATTTAACCCTTCCTTTAAAATGTATAAGGGACTCGTCGATGCTAATACATTTATCAGGGATGTATAGCTCTGCAAATTTGGCACTGAAATGATCAATGACCGGCCTGACTTTGAATAGCCTGTCAAAGGTGGGATCATCTCTGGGTGGGCACTGTGCATTATCGGTGTAATGTATAAATTTATGGATTGCCTCAAAACGAGTCCGAGTCATGGCCATACGGTAAAATGGGGTGCTGTACAGAACATCTGTACTCCAATATTGCCTAATTTGTGGCTTTTTTACTATGCCCATATGAAACACCAGACCCCAAAACGTCATCATCTCTACTGCATCTACAGGGGTCCACCTAGCAAATGATGACGTGGGGTTTTGAGCAATAAACTGCTGGGCATATAAATTAGTTTGGTCCACCATTAAATTTATAAAATCATCAGAGAAAAATAATTTGAAAAAGTCAATTTCTCTGAGACCTGTGGAATCAAATTGGATTCCTGGCATGGCCAAAAACTCAGGAACCTGGGGCTCAAAATTGTCTGGTGGTGGGGTCCATACGAGATCAATTATTGGGGGGGAGGGTCTCAGCTGCTCTACGGGGGCGTCTTTGAGGGGGTCCCTCATCACCAGAGGAGGAAGAGGAGCTTAAGACGAATCCTTCAAATTCCCCGCTTGCCTCACTGGCTGTGTCAGAATCAGAAGCAAGCATGGCATATGCCTCCTCCACTGAATACATTCTTCTGGATGACTGGGATGACATTTGGGATGACATTTGGGATGACATTTTTATTTTTGTGTTACTGGTAGTGAAATGTTTCAACACGTGTATAGTGTAGGGGGGGGGTACAAACTTTATTTCAACCCGGGGGGTATGTAGTGTGTAGTGTGTATGTAGTGCAGAAAAAAAAAATACTTTATACAAAAAAAAAAAAAAATGAAGGGGTTAAAAAAACAAAAAATTGAAGGGGTTAAAAAAACAAAAAATTGAAGGGGTTAAAAAAACAAAAAAAAAGGTCCTGCGCCAAAAATTGAGCACAGATGTTGGTCAGTAACGTCCGTCACTGAACAGCGCTCGAAGGCAACAGGAATTTGATCAAAAAAAAAAAAAAAAATAGATCAACCCTGTGCCGAAAAAGCTGATCAGTGATGTACGTCACTGATCAGCGCACAGCGGCCACAGGACACCCACAAAATCACAATGTGTGTAAAAAAAAAATTAAAAAAAGACCACACAGCACCCACAAAAAAAAAAAAAAGGTGATCAGTGATGCGACACTGATTACCAGTGAGGGGCAGCAGGTGCACAACCTTTGGTGCAACTGGCAGCAACTGACAGGTATATATAAAAAAAAAAAACCTCTGCGCCCCCAAAAAGTTGCTGATCACCTCAGATATAGTGATCAGCACAAAAGGCGGGGGTAGCAGACACAAAATATACACTCTCTATCACTCTCTGTCACTATCTCTCTCTATCTCTCACTATCTATCACTATCTATCACTATCTATCACACTGCAGCAGCAGCACCACTGACAGTTATATGTATAAAAAAAAACCTGCACCCCCAAAAAGGGGGGGTAGCAGACACAAAATATACACTCTCTATCACTCTCTGTCACTATCTCTCTCTATCTCTCTATCTCTCACTATCTATCACTATCTATCACTATGACACTGCAGCAGCAGCACTGACAGTTATATATATAAAAAAAAAACCTGCACCCCCCAAAAGGGGGGGTAGCAGACACAAATCTCTCTATCTCTCACTATCTATCACTATCTATCACTATCTCTCACTATCTATCACTATCTATCACTATGACACTGCAGCAGCAGCAGTGACAGTTATTTATATATAAAAAACCCCTGCACCCCCAAAAAGGGGGGGTAGCAGACACAAAATATAGCTCTCTCTGTCACTATCTCTCTATCTCTCTCTCTCTATCTCTCTATCTCTCTATCACACTGCAGCAGCAGCAGGAAGTCTCAGGAAGTCAGATCCAGGAAGCGTCCAGCACGCTACAAGCAGTGATCAAGTGATCAGGTAAGGTATTTGCAAGGATCAGGTAAGTATTAGCAAGGATCAGGTCAGTATCACGGCAGATAGGTACGGTGACCGCTCTGCACGCTATTCCAGACCGGAATGGCGTCTGCAGCGCAGTCACCGTTAGTTTAAATGTCGCGCCTTGGCTGTGATTGGTCCGTGGGTCCCACGGACCAATCACAGCCTTAGGGGCAGGTGGGGTGAGGGTGGGGTGAGGTGTCATCGTCACCGATGACCCCCTCATGCCCCCTGACGCCCGGCGGTGATTGACACCTGTGTTACCAAGCGTCTGATTCGCTGGTAACACAGGAAACCGCTGTGAATGGCTGTTCACACTGAACAGCCAATCACAGCGATCGCCGACGGGGGGGCGACATCGCAGCCCCCCCTGGGCATGCAGGGACATGTCTGCTGTCAGGGACAGCAGACATCGTCCCTCTGTCACTGCGTCTCGAGACGCAGTGACAGTTTAAAGTCATGACGTATATATACGTCATGTGTCGGGAAGTACTTCCCGGCCATGACGTATATATATACGTCAAATGTCGTGAAGGGGTTAAATGGCCCACAGACCCCAAATACCCACCCTGAAGTGTGAAATGCCCCCCCCCCCCCAATTGTTAACGCCACCCCACGATCAACGTCAACCCGAAGCATGCCCACGAGGGGCGGCGGTACGCGTCCTCCAACCTTTTCATAACCCCCACATACATGTTAAGTAATCCGTGTGCGCTCGCCACGCTTCGGGCTCGGTGGCTCGCTGCGCTCGCCACACTTTCTATTCTCAACTCCATGCCGACGTGGATAGTGGGGGTATGAAAAGGTTGGAGGACGCGTACCGCCGCCCCTCGTGGGCATGCTTCGGGTTGACGTTGATCGTGGGGTGGCGTTAACAATTGGGGGGGCATTTAACATTGTTCACTATGTGAAATCGGGTCAATTGGGACATTTAACATTGTTCCCTATGTGAAATCGGGTCAATTGGGACAGTTAACATTGTTCCCTATGTGAAATCGGGTCAATTGGGACATTTAACATTGTTCCCTATGTGAAATCGGGTCAATTGGGACATTTAACATTGTTCCCTATGTAAAATCGCGGTAATCGCGTCGGTCGCATCGCATGTCATTATAATGGCATGCGATGTACATGCGATGCCCGCGATGGGCGCCCTGCTAGGAAACAAGTACCTTTTCATTTTTATGTAGGGAGTAATCTGCGTTTGCACACTTCTGGCTTCTTTGTCCTCAATTGTAAACAGTCATGTACAGTATATGAGTATGCAAGCAGTATGTTCAGTATGCAGGGAGTATGTTCAGAATCTGACATAGTCTAAGAATTGGCTACCACTGGTCTAAGGCTAAGTACACATCGGGAGACCAGCAATCGTGCGATTTCTCTTCCCACCGGACCATCACAGATTGCCATTATACCCTGCGTGATTTAATGAACGATGGCATGATCTCTCATTACAAATATACCATAAATACCATTCTGATTTTAAAATGTCGTACGGGTTTGGGAAGGATGAAAATAAAGGCACTGTACTTTTTAGCATTTTTTAGGAACGCACGTGCTTATCCTTATACCCGGGCTGCAGTCACTGAGAACAATACATCAGTTCTCAGTGGGAATACTGTATAAAAGCATACATCTTATAAATGAATGTTTAAAACCCTAACCGCCCTGAACCAATTCACAAGGTTAAGGCAGTACCCAGTGGCAGTTCTTCAATGATGAGCGTTAAACAGGCACATTCATTATTTGTAAAATATTATTTACTAAGGATGTTCATGATTAGTGATCAAATTCAAGCAAATGAAGAAGAAAGTGAGTTTTAGTCTATCGGTAGCAGGGTCAGGGAACACAGCCTATGTCCTCAGTCTGCATATCATGATCTTGTCTATAAACAAGACACTAATCCACTAATACATTCATGGCTGATTTTAAACTCTATGGGGATTTAGGGAGTAATCTTCTTTTGCACACTTCTATTTCCTTTGTTCTAAATTGTAAACAGTCATGTATATGCGTATACAGGCAGTGTGCTGACATTCAGAATCTGACATGGCCTTATGGCATGGCCTATACACTCTGCAATATCAGGGCGTATTCTAAGCCAGGGGTCAGGGAACTTTTTACCTTTTACCCCAACATATATTAAGATATGCCGACATTACCCCCTTGATATGAAAGGAAGAAAATCATATAATTATCATACACTGTACCCCCAGAAATTGATGATATATCCTGCTAGTAAAGTACACAGCCTGGCAGCCATTGATGAGGATTACAATGTATGGCTGTGTGTGGTACAAAACTTGTACCACACACAGCCATACATGTTATTCATCATCATCTTCATCAATGGCTCCCAGGCTATGTTGTTGTTGTTATTATTATTATTATTATAATTTTATTTATAAGGCGCCACAAGTGTTTCGCAGCGCTGTACAAAGTAACAGTACAGGGAGACAAAACTTGGCATAACATTAAATAAAGTACAAATAAAGAGGGCCACAGATCAATACACATTACAGCTTAAATGTAAGTAGTGAGGACTCGATCAACATACAACTAGAGGCTTGAGGCCAATGATGGAGATGAGTATGCGGACAAAGATGGTTACTGAGTGTTTGAGTATAGGAGAGCTGTGAGTGACATGTGAAGAGAAGAGGGCTTTGACAACAGGAGGGAAGAGGGTCCTGCTCGGAGGAGCTTACAATCTAGTGGTATAGCCATTGATATTGGGCCCCCATACATTATGCGATTTGGGCCCGATTTCACCCAATTCGGCTGAATCGGGCAGTGAAATTGTCCCAAATTGCATCTTTAAACATCCCGCCGACCGCGGTCCTGTGCGCATCGGATCGGAGTCGGGCAGTCGCACCAGCTGCACATAAGATTTCCTAAATCTTATACCCTCCGGGCAGGGTCAACGGGCGGGGGGACGCCGGTGAGCCGGACAATGGGAGTGGCGGGCAGGGGCAGCGAACACAGAGGCAGCGGGCGGGGGACCCTCGCCGGTATCTGATGAAGGGAATGGGTGAGCTGGGTAGGAGGATCAGGGAGCTGGCGCTGCAAGGAAAAAAAAGTGGATTTTGTTTACCTACCGGTAAATCCTTTTCTCATAGTTAGTAGGGTATACTGGGGAACCAAGTAGACAATGGGGATGTCCTAAAGCTCCCACAAATGGCGGGAGAGTGCTGAGAACCTTGTAGAACTGAATTGCAGAATTGGCCGCTCTGCACAGTTGCAGGGCCGAAATTCCTCCAGCAGCCGCCCAAGAAAATCCCACCGACCAGGTTGAGTGGGCAGATATAAAGGCTGGCGCTGTCACAGCAGCCTGAGAGTATGCCATCTGAATAGTAAGCCTAATCCACCTGGAAATGGTTTGCTTGGATGTCAGACAACCAATCCTTTGTACATCATATAAGACAAAAAGAGAATTGGATATTCTGGTAGGGGCCGTCCAGGACACATAGATCCTAACCACATCAAGAGATTTAGGGATGACGGAACCCTCCTTGACTACAGGAACCACTATGGGTTGGTTTATGTGGAATGCCGATACCACCTTAGGAAGAAACTTAGGCCCCGTGCGAAGTTCCACCCTGTCATCATGAAAAATTAAGTACAGACTTTTGCAGGAGAGCGCTCCAAGCTCGGAGACCCTCCTCGCTGAGGTTAAAGCCAGTGGAAGAACAGTCTTCTAGGAAGAAACTTGAGTTCAATGGAGGAGAGTGGTTCGAACCATGAAGATTGCAAGGTTAAAACCAAGTTTAAGTCCCAAGAGGCTACAGGACGCACAAACAGGAGCTGTATGTGTAAGAACCCATTTAGGAACGTCTGTACCTCGGGTAAAAGTGCTAACTGTTTTTGGGAAAAAATTGACAACGCAGAAATTTGGACCTTGATGGACCCCAGTTGCAGACCCAGGTCCACCCCGCCTGTAGGAATCTAAGGAACCAACCCAACTTGAATTCAATAGGAGAAAAGTGAAGGCCTTCACACCAAGAAATATAGCGCTTCCATATACGATGATAGTGCTAAGAAGTAACTGACTTCCTGGCTTTGAGCATAGTCGGGATAACTGCGCTTGGAATCCCCTTGTGAGCTAGTATCTCCCTTTCAACCTCCATTCCGTTAAATTGAGCCGACGTAAGTCGTGATAAACTAACGTCCCTTGTTGTAGAAGATCTGGTCTCTGAGGAAGGGGCCATGGTTCTTCCACCGACAGGGACAAAATATCCGCAAACTACGCCCTGCGAGGCCAATACGGTGCAAGGAAGATCATGTGAACTCTTTCCCATTTTATGCATTTTAGGAGCCTCGGGATCAGTGGAATTGGAGGGAATACATATATGAAGTGGTAATTCCATGGTGCGGTTAGAGCGTCCACCCCCACCACCTGAGGATCCCTTGTCCTCGAGCAAGAGTGGCAGCTTCTTGTTCTGGTAAGAGGCCATTAAGTGCACCTGTGGACATCCCCAATGAGTGACTAAGGATTGAAACACCTGAGGGTGAAGGCTCCACTCTTCCGGCTGCAGAATGTGTCTGCTGTGAAAATCGGCTTGTAGATTTTCCACTCCTTGAATGAATACCGCCGAAATGGCCACGGCATGAATCCCATTGAAGGATCCTTGACGCCTCCTGCATGGCTGCTCTGCTTTTCGTTCCCCCTTGACAGTTTACATACACCACCTCCGTGACGTTGTCCGATTGTACCTGAATTGGTTTTCCGTGAAGAACCATTGCTTTGAGCAGGGCCAGGTAAATGACCCTAAGCTCCAATACATTTATTGGAAGATGGCTTTCTTGAGGAGACCACTGTCCCTGAAAATGAACTCTGAGTTACTGCCCCCCAACCCCTCAGGCTGGTGTCTGTCGTGACTAGCGTCCAGGAGTGAATCCCATCCAGAAGGTGTTATGAGTTTAGCCACCATAGGAGGGATATCCTTGTTTTCGCCGACAAAGTGACTAGAGAATGCATGTGGCGATGCAAACCGGTCCACTTGCTTAGAAGGTCGAGCTGGAAAGTCCTCGCATGGAATCTTCCGTACAGGATTGCCTAGTAAGCCGCCACCATTTTCCCTAGCAGACAGGAATGAACTAAGATCCTGCGCGGTTTGAGGACTGTTCGAACCAAAGTCTGAATTGCCTGGACCTTGTCCAAAGGAAGGAACATTTTTTTGGGCCACAGTGTCCAGTACCATCCCCAAAAATAGAATTTTCTGAGACAGAATCAGCTGCAATTTCGCTATGTTTAGGATCCACCCGTGGATAACTCAAAGATAAGCCTGATGTGGCGGCCAGATTGGGATGTGGAGGTAGGCATCCTTTATGTCTAACGCCACCAAGAACTCCTGATCCTCCAGACCCGCAATGATTGCCCTCAAAGACTCCATCTTGAACTTGAAAGTCTTTAGAGACCTTGAGGAAGAGTAGGTTCAGTATGGGTCTAACTGAAGTAGCCTTTTCCCTTATAAAACTGCGGTGCATCAACCATCGGGTACTATGTCCTGTCAGTGGCATACCTCCCAACTTGATCTGCGCGATCGCCCGAAAAGGAGCGTGGCGTATGTAAATGAGGCTGCGCCCCCGTTTTCGGCCACGAATAGACGCTGTGCACATGCGTCTATTCTGTCAGATTGGGGGGGGAGACTCCCAACTGCCCCCCCCCCCCCCTGCAGCGGGACACTGTCGGACGCGGGAACGTCCCCAAAAACTGGGACATTCCGGTGTTTAGCGGGAGTTGGGAGGTATGCAGTGGGTTGCGGACCATGAACCCTTTTAAGAGGTTGGTTACGCAAACCCCCCCACTGGATACTTGCTGCAAGTAAAAACAAAAAGAAAAGAGAAAAATAACAAAAAACTCTGGAGCTCCAGAGTGTGCTACTGGCCCTGAGGGCACTTTTTCTAGACTGGGCTGTGGGAGGGGGCATAGAGGGAAGGACCAGCACACAGGAGGTTGAATTTTATCTAAAGTGTACTGGCTCCTACGGACCCATCTATACCCCATTGTCTACTTGATTCCCCAGTGTACCATAGGACGTTAGAAAAAAACCCAATACAAACTAATGGACAGCCAGTGATTGGCTGAGAGCTCTCTCAGCCAATCACTGGCTGCCCATTCATTTGTATTGGGCTTTTTATTTGTTGCAGCTCCCTGATCTTCCTTCCCAGCCAGATCTTTCTGTTCCCCTGCAGCTCCTCGAGAGTTGCATATGATAAATCACATGCAATTTATCATATGCAAACCTTGGCACATCAACTGCCCAATCGTGTGTGTGACCCCTCTCGGGGAGCTGCAGGGGGAATCAGGTCCAACCTTGTCCCTAGGACAAGTTGGACTAATGTATGGGGACCTTTAGATTTGGGTGAGTTATTCTGTGTCTGTCCAGGGTAAATACTGGCTCCTTTATTTTTACACTACAATTTAGATATCAGTTTGAAGTAAAACCCCACCCAAATCTAATTCTCCCTGCACATTTTACATCTGCCCCACCTGCAGTGCACATGGTTTTGTCCATTTGAGAAGGAATTTGCCTTTGCAAGTGACCCAGAACAACCCCCAAGATGTGATGTTGCCCATAGCAACTATTCAGATTATATTTATGATCTTCCAGAAGGTGCTAAATAAGAAGTAGAATGATTGGTTGCTCATGGCAAAATCACATCTACAATAGAACTCCATCTAAAGTTACCCCTAAATGCCTCAGCCCAAAAGGGGCAACCTGTCAGTCACTGGACCAGTGTTTGGAAGAAGGATTTCTCCTAGAGTCAGATTAAGTGGGAAGGCATGGGGCCTGCTAACCAAGAGAACCACCAGACCCAGACGGAGACATGCTCCATAGTCTAGCAAGAAGGATTAAAAAGTAATTGTGCAGGCTTACAGTACAATGGTCATGTAGTGCCTGCAGTAACAGAAGTGCAGTATACTAGGTAGTTACTGCCTTGGGCACAGGGCTCAGAGTTGTCACCCCATCTTACCAAATATCTTCAAGACATGATATTTTCTGTCTCCGCTTGGAAGAAACACGCTATATACGGATGTGTTCTTACACCAGGGCTCGACAAAACCGGGGGCCAGGTCGCCATGGCGACCAGATTCTGCTTCCTGCGACCAGATTTGCCAGGAAGCAGAACCCCGGGAAGAGTGGTGGCTTGAATTATGGACAGCAGCGGGCCCCGCAGTGGGTTATAATTAGCGTTTCAGATAGCTTCTTTGGTACTTATGTATTATCTGGGCTCCCATGTTAAATGCACCCCATTTTTTCATACCCCTACTATCCAAATACGCATGGAGTTGATTTTATATAGTGTGGCGAGCGCAGCGAGCCACCGTGCCCGAAGCGTGGCGAGCGCAGCGAGCCCCGCGAGGGGATGCGGTCTCATAAGAAAAACGGGAGCCCAGATATTACATAAGTACCGCTTCTTTTTGCGGGGCGCTGCGCCCTGCCCGTTGCATCAGACAACTTGAACATGTGTATGGCCACCTTAACACGTGAAATCATTTCATCCAGATATAAACCAATAGAAACAAAACAAGTGTATTTGTACTTTTTTTAAACTATAAAACCCACATGTGCGGCATAAACAAGGACGCTTGCTGAATTTGCAAGATTTATTTAAACAAAATCAACTTAGAAATATCACTGAATTAAACAAAAGGTTTTCAACATGTAAACTTAACACATGTTTCTGAAACTGGGTTTTTAGCTCAATTGCATTTTTTTTTAAATACATCTGTGTAAAAAATAAAAAAACCTGCTAATAGTTTATCATAATCATCCCCAGCCAACAAAAAGAAAAAAAACTTTACGTTGTCAACACTGAATGTAGATGGGCTATTCAATTCCCCACTGAGCCTGTAAGCTGCATTCTAATGAATGCTGGGTCACTGAGCCTGTAAGCTGCATTCTAATGAATGCTGGGTCATTAGTCAAAGTGGCCTCCTGTGTGTGTCAGTACTAGGTCCGCCTTAGAAAACGCCCTTTCTTGCACACTCCATGTTTGAGCGTATAAGCCATTCAGAAAACCAACCATTATATTAAAACAGCCCCTCTCATAAGTGATGCAGGTTTACTTTTAAATTAGGCCGACCAAGCTGTTGAATCGGTACCAATGGAAACTGTTCTAAAGTTTTTACTTCTACAATGTATTCCCAGGTCTTAAAAGGAACGTTCAATTACAGTTCAGTTATTGAACAGTTTTCTAGTTTACCTTGTCCGAGAACATTTGGTAAGGCTATTTACAAAGTCCAACTTACCATGCACAATGTATAGATACAAAGTTAGCTGTATAAGTTTAATAAAATGTCATAACATTGCCTGTAAAATGTTGATAAAACCCACACATCTTCTGAAAATCAATATTATGAAGCTGGCAAAATTTTTGTTTTAATTTTTTTTTTTTTTTTTTTTAGAGCTACAGATGTATTTGTTTGTTTAATTTTTATTACTTTTTATTATAAAAACACTAATTCCGCTCATGAAATCTAAACACTACAGGTTAAGGCAGTAAAAAACATTCCTGATTACTGGAGGTCTTGACAACGTCAATTAAAGCTGTCTGGAGCCACCATGCCCACCCAAATAATCCAGAAGAGTTCACGTTGGCAGATCTAAAAAAAAAAAAAGTCTGCCTTGCTTACTAATGGTCGATCTGAACAGAGGCCATTTTGTTTCCCACAGCCACATCGCGAATCATGATTGTTAACCAGACTGGTTAGAGTGCAAGAATTATGTGTTTTTTTTTTAGGACATGATAGAATAGCGAACGTTAACAAATTTACACATTAAAATACTACCACTAATGGGGGGGAGGGAATGAAGAGGACAAGGCTAGTTAAGCAAAACAAAAATATATAGGGTAGATAACAATGGTTCATACATTCATCAGATCACAATTCAGTCTCCAAGTCAGTGCATAAAGGCTAACACTCATCGATTTATACTTTTTGCACTTTTCATGACACTGGGGGGGGGGGGGGGGGGGGGGGGGGGAATAGGACGATTTTACCATATAACAATAGCCATGGATTCTAAAAAGGACAGTAAGATAGGAGGCATCAATGAGATGGCAGAACTATTGTTTCACAGAATCACCCTTGCATGTTCCATTCTCTCGTCGCTCAGGTAGGGCACAATATGAATGTAAACAGGTTACCATTTTTTTTTGTAAAATCAGGAATTAGTCTTTTCTATAGCAAATTACAGTTCTCAGTTGGCAAACACATGTTGTTCAGCTTCTTCTCCGCCGCTGCATCTTCTACTCTATGAATCTCGAGTTCCTATTTGTTTCTCCCTCCGGTTTTGGGGGGGGGGGGTCATGTTGGCAGCAGTTGTATTAAAAACGCAGACTTCTCTTTATAAAATTCTGTACATGTTCACAAATTATTGCATAAACAGCATAATCTTAAAGAGTGCCTGAACATGTGTTCCAGTGATGAAAGGAAATCACGTTTCCCGTCTGGCCTTTTTCTTCTTTTTGACTTGTTTTGGGGATTCCCAGCTCTCTTCGGACTTAGCTGAAAGACAATTTAGCTTTGTTAAAAGAAGTACTTTTAGAAAGTAAAGAGGATATCAATTTATGACAAATAGAATAAATCAACCGGACCTCCACAACACGGTTGCAAATCTCTATGAGAGGTGACTATCACACTTCAAAGACCAATATTGAACAAAAAAGTATAGAGAAAACTGCGCCATAAATCTTCTCACAAATAAACCTGTGAATCAGTCCCAAAAAATGTCCTTTACATGTAGGATTATGGATGGTGATTTCTGTACGCTTATTTTCTCAGTCTCTCTCTCTCCATACATGAAAAGAAAAACAGCGAGAAGGAAAAAATATGGAGATAAAGGTACATGAAAATATAAAAAACACTTGGGGTATAAGGCGACTCCCAAAAATCCAAATGGAATGGCTTACATGAATACGTGTGGGTAAACTCCTAGCTGGGTATCTTTTAAAGGGTCACCACCGTGCTCCAAAAGTGATGGGATATTGGGGCAGATGTATGATGTGTCGTTATGGGGGAGAAGGGGTATCAGCGCACGTTATGTGCACTGATACCGCTTCTCCCCCATGTATGACGGCGCCAGGATGCGGTAATGGACAGGGGCGCTATGCGCCCCTGTCCATATCGGCGCTGCTATCAAAATGATAGCAGGCCGAATGTATGAACGGTCAGCATCGCTGACCGTTCCGCACGAAGCCTGCTTTGGCTTCGCCAGCATCAGGCTGGCGAAGCCCTATCTAAACAGCAGGGACAGCGCTGTCCCTGCTGTCAGCTGTGGGCTGCGCTGGGGATCTCGCGTGAGCAGCAAGATCCCGCGCATGCCCAGTGCGGCCGGCCGGGGGACAGGAGATAGCGCATCATGCGCTATCTCCAGAAAGGGACATCGCCGGAGGGGGGAGTTAACGCTCCCCCGCTTCGGCAGACAAGATGTTAATACATCTTGTCGATGTCCCTTCCTGCTTCGCCTCGCTATTGAGGCGAAGCAGGAAGTATCATAGCGGCGCTTATCGCGCAGCTATGATACATCTGCCCCATTGGCCCTTATATCAAAAGACTCAAGATAAAACTTGTAGCAGTTACTTTAGTAATGCTCACACTGGCTGACTTGAACTGTGTAGAAACAAGCCCATAAAAGGTATCTTTTCAGGAATCAAAATGGTGTACCATAAAAAATGATAAGAAAACTCCTCATGGTGCAAGTAAGCAATGACATGTCTTTAATGAAATACAAAAACACAAAACAAGGGCAGCCTCGTACCATAAATCAGGGATGTACCAAATGGCCCAACGCGTTTCGCTGCCCCTGCAGCTTTTTCAAGGCCAAAAAAAGCTGCAGCTTGAAAAAACTGCAGGGGCAGCAAAACGCGTTGACCATTTGGTACACCCATCCAGCTGCTTTTCTACATTTACCATCCTCCTCAGTTTGTGCTTGCAAGCAGTGCTTCCAAAACCGAATTTCCCATTGGGACCACATACACCCTCTGGAGTGCGGGACCCTAATACGGGCAATACCATCTTTGTGGAGGAACGCCGCCTCTGTAATACTGCCGAACCAGGACCCCACATCCACAACCATCTTTGGGGTGACTCCGACATAAAATAACAACGGAGGTAACACAGTGGTACATCCATCCCATTCCACTGTTCACCCATTACCAGGGAGCATTTTCCTTTTGGGCCCAAAAGAGGACAGGACACAGCTGAACTGAGGTGACCTTTTTGGGACTATTATCCCCCACATACAGAATGCTGCAGCACTCATTTCTTGTATACCTACATTGTATATATTATTTTATTATCAATTCTCTTTTTTCTTAAAGCCATAGGGCTTAAAATGTGCACTGATATTATCTTTTGAATATTTTTAATCAAAATAAATATCCATGTTTTAATCCATGTATGATTGAGTAGCACTGTATAGCGCAACCAACCCATTTTGCTTTTTTTATTTGTGAGAAGATTTATGGCGCAGTTTTCTCTATAAGGGTGGGATGTATTAATATACATCGCCGCCTAGCCGCCGCGCTGCTACAGCATATGTACTAAGATATGCGGCTAGCACCATGTGCTTATATCCATACCACAGAAGTATACCGGCATATATAGTACCAGCAAATATAGTCTAATGGTCTGAACCATACGGGGTGAGCCGTAAGTTAAAAGAAACAAATAATCAGGGTCCTACAATGACGTTCACACCAACAGATTTTGGACATTTGCAGCAATACTCTATGTACCCATATTATTACCAACTGAACTTGGTTTTAAATTCAGTTTTTCAACTCTTAACAACCCAGTTTAATCCAATCAAAAACCATTGCCGCCATTAAAAATGTCCAACTGTACACACACAAAGATAAGAGCACATTACCTTGCGATGGTGGAGGCACGCTGTTCTGCTTGGGGACAGAAGTACTGGCCTCCTTTGGCTGCTGCACTTGGGAAGGTCCCTTCTCAGAGATGTTATGCATCACAGATACCGGGGACTCGATAAATACAGTATGTTGAGGCGTTTCCTGCACAGCCTGTATCCAGGAGAGGAGAAGAGAGACTGTCAGTCCCCTGCTAAGCTGCCAGAACACAATGCTATGGATTTAAAGTCAAAACAAATGCAAGCTAGAGAATGGAGAACATCTATAATATTCAGAGAGTATATATATATATATTAGTGCAGCATCTGGGTGACCAAGTTTCCACTTTTGTATAAAGCATATGAACACAATTGTATTAGGTATGTAACATGCATACAGGCACACCTACCATCCTACCATTTCATACATCAGAAATTGGCTGAGGAATCTAATTCAGGGCTATCACCTACATTTACATGGCCCGGCAGTGCTATAGGATAACTGCCTCTATTCACATGTTAGTATTTTTTTGGTTTTAAAAAAGGTGTCATATTAGAAGTCCAATAGTTTCCTTGAGGAGAATTGAAACCCTTCCAAAAAGGACCAATACCATGCCAAAAAGGGTACATTTGCATAGGTCTTGTATTTATTTTTCCCTGTACCCATATATTAAGGAATGAAAGCACTGAAGGCAGAGTTACACCACCACTGGTACACACACACACACACACACACACACACACACACACACACACACACACACACACACCAAAGCCAGCAACTTTCATACCACTTTCACACTGCCTAAACGTTTTAAAAAAACGGTATTTAAGACGGGTCTGAGCCTTCACATTGCAGTAGATTACCATTTTAAATACCGTTTAAGTACCATTCACATCAGTCAACCCGTTTAATCCCCTGAACACGTTTCAAGGCAGAATGCAGGGGACAGCCTATCGCAGGTCTGTAATCTGTTGTTTTTACTTAATACCGTTTCAGAGCCATTCTCACTGCATAAAAACCGTCTCTGAAACGTGTAGGACTCTGGCGCTTTCCCACTGCAGCCTTAAACGTTTTAAAAATGAAAAAAAAAAAAGGGCAATATACAGTTTAACAAGTGCGGGGTGAAAGGGGTATCCGTTATACACCAACCAACAATATACTGCATTTTTCTTCTACAAAGCTAGTAAAATGACAAATAGCCACATGCAAGGTGTGTGATTTTATTTACAGACAATCACTGAGAAACGCCTTTTGTTTTCTGAAAACAGCCTGTAATCTTTAACTATCATACAGTGCAATGGAAAATATCCAAACTATTGTTGGGAGGAAAAATACTTGTTGATTTTCCCGGACGGCTGCTGGCGATGATGTGGAAGTGCACATCAGCACTCATCGCTGCCTCGCACACGCTGGGCGGCTTTTGAGCTGAAAACGGAGCTGCTTCCAGCTCAAAATGGCACAGTGTGCCTGGGCCTTAAGTGATGTTTGTGAATAGCTATAAAAAAAAGCAGCCAGCGTTCATACAGGTGTTCTCTATAGGATACCGTACCTACCCCACAACTCAGCTCTGTAATTCACAATCTACACTATGCAAATAAAACCAAAATGTAATAAAGTGGTAAGGAATAGGGATTGCTTTGATCCTGCGCACAGCAATGAAAACAATGAATTGCGCTCAAATACTACAACAAAATCACTTGTGTTGTGATTTCACTGGGCAATCACAGTTTAAGAGGGGGATAATAATAATAAAAGGCTTTTGCAGCCGCACTCTCCACCTTTAAACAAACCAGCATTCGATAGATAGCCCAGGTGGGAAAGCTCTTGTGATTCGCTCTCCAGGCTATACTCCACGTCCCCTTGGTGATTTGATTGGCTGGCGGTCATTTTGAAATGTACACACTAGGGAAACCAGTTTTTATTTACTTTAGATGTTGGACTTGTAAAACTGGACCAACAAAGAGTTTATGGGGCGAGATAAGGGACTGTTTCCATTATCTCTAGAGGTCCAGTCACAACTACTTTGTAAAGAAAATACGGTACTTGTGTACAATCACGGCTCCCATCGCATGCCATATGTAGTGGCATGCGATGCGATTTTACCGTGTTTTTATGCATTTTTGTTAAAAATCGCATGCGATCGCATCGCATGCAATCGCATCGCATGCAATGTCATTTTTCACTGAAATTATGGACGAGTTGAAATCATGTAAAATGCACCCCAAATGTCATTTTTCACACTGTACCACCCCCACTATCAACGCCAACCCGAAGCGTGGCGAGCGCAGCGAGCGGCGGCGGTACGCGTCCTACGACCTTTTCATACCCCCACTATCCACGTCGGCGTGGAGTTGAGAATAGAAAGTGTGGCGAGCGCAGCGAGCCACGCGAGGGGACGCAGATACCTTTACAGGTATCCGTGTCCCCTCGCGGGCTTCACAGGTATCCGGGTGCGCTCGCCACACTTCGGGCTCGGTGGCTCGCCACACTTTTTCTCAACTCCACGCCGACGTGGATAGTGGGGGTATTAAAAAGTAGTAGGACGCGTACTGCCGCCGCTCGCCACGCTTCGGGTTGGCATTGATAGTGGGGGTGGTACAGTGTGAAAAATGACATTTGGGGTGCATTTTACATGATTTCAACTCATGCCCATAATTTCAGTGAAAAATGACATCGTATCGCATGCGATGCGATTTTTCCGTATACGATGCCCATCGTGGGAGCCGTGATTGTACACAAGTACCAAAAATACTTAAGTAACTGTCCAGCGGGTGTCATTTACCCAATCAATTCGCTATTCTCTAGCCCTAAAAATGCCAGCCAGAACCTTAGGAAGCTCAATAGCTTACCCAAAAGCCAAGAAACATCTACCGCCAAGCATCTGCCTAGGACAGTCATTTTTTTACACTTCTGGTCAAAGTGGGAACTTTGCATTTATTCGGATACCAGTATAATTCACTGATGAAGAATGTAAACTCAATACAGATTATTGCTTTGGTCAGTAAAAGTAACATACCTCTTTCAATTCATTACTTTTTCCAAACACTTTGTTAATTACTGGAGGTGGAGGAGCTGCAGCAAAGTCCTCTTTATAATTATCCACAGCGTTCCTAGTGCCTTCTGCTTCCTGAGAGAGAAAAACCCAACTAATTGGCAATCATAATTGAAGTTTGCCCACAACATAATAGACTGATTAGGCCACTCATACAGAGCCATCGTTAGAACTCTCAAATACCACACTGATGAGCTAAACCTTCAACAAACAGATTGCACAGGCTCGGCTCATCATTTTTATTAATATATATATATATATATATATATATATATATATATATATATATATATATATATATATATATATATATATATATATATATATATATATATATATATATATATATACACACACACACACATATAGCTTAATAAAAAAATAAAAAAACAACAAAAAACACAACACACATCTAATTGAAAAGGAGGAAAAGTATGGAAAAAAAATAAATAAATAAAAATCTTGTATGTCCCATTAATGAACCACAGGAGCAGTGCGGCCAATATACAGGACACATTAACCACGGTGGTCCATAGCGAGACTACAAGAACTAGCGTAAGCATTAAATATTACAGTACGAGTACATTACCAAAGATTCCATTCAGTGTACAGATTTCATTACTACTTTAGACCACAGGTTCTCAAACTCGTTTCCTCAGAACCCCACACAGAGCAGGTTTTGCAGGTCTCCTCACAGACGCACAAGTGAAGTAATTAGCTCCACCTTTGGATCTTTTCAAATGTGTCAGTCAGTAATGAGTGCACCTGTCGGGTGACCTGGAAAATGTGAACCGTGTGGGGTCCCGAGCACAGAGTTTGAGAACCCCTGCTTTAGACCCAAATAAGCAGGGCCTGAAAGATGCAGAAAAGATAATGTAGCATGGTGGCACGTACCTGTGTGGGAGATCCAGATTCTTCTCCCTGCTTCTTCTTCTTTTTCTTCTTCTTCTTGGTTTTGCTGCCAGCGGAACCTTGCCCAGCACTTTCGTCCCTCTCTTTTTCATCGTCAGAGACCTGGAAAGCATTTAGAAAATGATGAGTGCTTTAGTTTAATAATAACTAAGGATCTCAAAATACTACAGCCATCCAAAAAGGAGTTTGCAATAGGTTTCTGGGTGGGCAGTGCATAGTGTAGCATTGACACTATGTGTCTGGCATAGAACTGAATATAAGCAGCATTGTACACTAGGAGTGAGGTGGATGACCGGTGACCTGCATCTCATCTGATTAATGCAACTTTGCATCGACTCCTCAAATAATGTTCACTCCGTTTGTAAATACAATACTATTTGTGACTCCAGAAACTTATTGCACATCCCTCGTATAATTAATAATTAAAAGTACATAAAGAAGTGATAAGGTGCAGTTGTGACAGAGGGCCCTGGAGGAAAGCCAACAATCAATACATTGTGTTTAGGGATTCCAATGTCGGGGCATTTTTTTCAATACCGCAATTGATATCCCAAATAAAAAGAAATGAAAATACACCCCCTCCTCCAAACTGGCCTCCCCGCACACTTACATGGTCATGCGGCCGGTAGCGGGCCAGCAGACAGAAGTAGTTTATTTATAAGGTGCCACAGAACTGTGCTGCCACCTGCCCGCTCCCAGGGACACCCTGGGAGCGAGCGGGCAGGTGGCAGCACAGTGGCCCACACGGTGTTGCAGCCCGCACAACAGGACCTCTGACCATCCTGCTGCGCAGTGCTGCACGCCGGGAACAGCCGGGCACGTGCTAAGACACTTCCCAGAGCATGTGAAGTCTAATCCCAAAATTGGATACTCCAACCCCAGGGATTGAAATCCCAGCAATTTGGGGGCAGAAACCTGAAACTCTGCCGATCCTGGGATTGCCCATCCAAATTGTATCTAACAGGTATCAAGAGAAGCATTAATATAAAACACTTTTGTATTGACACTATGGAAATAAACAATAGCATCAGTTGGTTGTGGGGAATATGTCGGTGTATAAAAAATAAAAGGCCATGAGAAAGTGTGTTTTGCTCGCCTGTAACAATAACGATGTGGAGAACTGAGGCCCTGATCATTTGCCTCGTTAAAGATTACTGTACAGGTTTTTCAACATAACCACCGGCAATGGCTTATCTGGTTACCTTTGGTACTTCTTGTTCAGGTTCCTCGATCTGTGGAGCAGACTCCAGTTCCTCTTCCCCATAGTTTCCCCACTCCTCTGCTGGTGCATTCCAGTCAGAACTGAGGTCACCTGTATTGAGGCCATCTGCAGACATAAAGGACACGTTAGTTATTCGAATCAATGGAAATATGAAGTTTAACCCCTAGTTATCCACACTCCCTTTCACACGTGTTTCATGTTAAAAATTATGAGATCTCTAATTAGATAGATAGAACAGGCCTATACCCAATTTCCATGATGGTGGTAAGGTGGTCTGTAATGCTCAACACTATTCTCCTTAATATGCTCATCCTGTCAGTGCTACAGATGAAGAATTCTACATTACCCCCAAGATTTGTAGGGAGGGGGCGCTACCACAGATTACTTATACTTGTAAGAAAGCAGCAGCAGAAGTTTGAAATGTTATATTTAAAAAACGGATCTAGTAACATAACTGTTTATACATTAAACTTAAAAAAAACAACAACAAAAAAAAACACCAAAATTATTTAAAATGAACATTGTGTTGCAGTGTCTATGTAGAAGTCTGTTCATGTTTTAGTTTAGTTCTTTGCAATTTACTTAATACAGAATGATACAACATTTAATGGCTTTAACAGGTTATTACTTGGATCTTGTTTCTGCACAATCTTTTCCGCTTTTTCTAAGAACATTTTTGTTTATGGGGGTGTCACACTCCAGACTTAACCCCTTCACTGGCAATCCTGAGAATTTTCCAGGCTGTGCCTTAATGCCCAGGCTGGCAAGCCTGGAAAATTCTTGGGATTGCCAGTAGTTAGCACCGGGCAGCGCTGCCTCCCCTCAGCCACGCCCCCGGTTCACCTCCCGCCCGTTACATTACAGCCTGCGGCGCTGGCTTATGACAAGCCGAGTCGCAGCGTAGAGACGGGGAGCAGGGCCGGGCAGCGGCTGATTGATGGTTCAGCGTCGCTGCCCGGACCCAGGGGAGACAGTGGTGTTTTTTTTATGGAGCTCTCCCCATAAAAACTCACCCAGTGGGGAGAGCTCCCTAAAAGAAAACCCACCACTGAAGGGGTTAATCCCATGAGGATTTAAGGGATTTACACAACAAGGTTACCTGAATGTGTTGGGTAAACCCATAACCCTGACCAAGATTATAAAAAAAAAAAGCCTCTTCATTATGAAATGTATTCCTATTCTAATTAGTTATGTTTGAATAGTGCGCCTGCACCTCTTTTCTCGTTCAGTGTGTCACTTAAGGTGCCCATACACGTTACAATTATTGTATACAAGATCGCATCTCGGTTTTGCCATGAGATGAGATCTGGTACAAAAATACTTTTTGTACCAGATCTCATCGCAAAACAGAGATGCAATATTGTATACAATAATTTTAACATGTATGGGCACATTTATTAGTCTATGTAGCCCTCCTTACATAGGGTGTACAAAGGAAAGGCCAGTAATAATTGATCATTTAGATCTTAAAATGTATTTTTCTCTAGTGTTATCACCATATTGCAGGGATTGCCAACTCTGCCTAAAAACTGACATTAGCGCCTCAGTCGGTTTGTTTTAACCATCTGTGATTAAACAGATGGTTAAAAAGACCACACACACACACTGGGCGATTTTGAGCTGAAAGCAACCCAGTTTTGTCATTTGAGCAGTTTTTAGCTCAAACGCCTCCCAGTGTCTATGGCCCATTGATTAGTGCTGATGCGCGCTCCGGCATCACCACCAGCCGCCGCTCGTCTGCTGGTATTACCAGGATGAGCGATGGTGTGGACTGCTTTCCATAGCTTCCGGCTACGGAATTCCATTCACCCCAGGGGTGAATAATACCAGCAGACGAGTGTCGGAGTGCCGGGATTGAAGACCCGTGAAGACCCTTTCACACCACCCAAAAACCCGGTTTATCCGGCAAATTACCGGTTTGAAAAGCTTTAACCTGGTAATTTGCTTTGTGGTGTGAAAGGGGTATTATAGGCAAAAGGCTTAGGCATGATAGTTTAATCAACCACCTCCCATTTTATACAATCTAACAGTATATATATACTTTTTGCATTACGGTCACCAATTCAGCCCCATCTGAAGTAGCTATGCAATTGATGAAACGCACCAACAATAACTGCAAGGAATTTGACTGTTGCTTGTAATGACCATGCTAGGATCATCGGGTTCCCGGTGACGTCACTGAACGATATTGGCGGCCGATATAGTTCAGTGTGTACGCACAATATCGGATTAACTATATCGGACGCAGCCAGGTCAGCTTGTGTATATGAGGCTTAAGTTTATGCTGTGCCTCTGTGCAGGCAAAAGTTCCCACAGACAATTAAGGAAGGTTTTGAAATTTGTCTATTCTGTTCTTAATCCACAGTTACAAACACATCCCTTGAGACAATTTGTTCTGGCGCTGATAAAAATGTTTAACACGTACTTCTGTTAGATTTATGCATATATTTGTCCTGGTTGGAGCCTGGAGTTTCTACATATACTAAATCAAAGAAAACAGAAAATCAGGTTCAGAGAAAAAGGAAGGTAGGGAAGACACAAAGAGAAACAAAAGTTTAATATTAGTTAAAATTAGGGTCAATAAAGTCAATGTACATACTTAGACCAGACCACTCATCATCAACGCTGGGCTCGGTCGGCGCTGCTTCCCACTGGCTATCCGACGCACTTGGCTGAGGAACGGGATCACTGGTGGCAGCTGGAGAAAAGAAAGGCGCATGTTACACAATAGCAGCCTATAAATTACGTGTTACATAGCCCGTTCTTTAAAACGGGCAACTGAGTAAATCTATCGTCACATAGGTGCATATAAAACTAAAAAAAGACTTAAAATTGGTTAAAAGCTGAAATTTTTTCCACAGCTACATTTTACGTGATTGGATCCAGCCATGACAGATCCACATTTCCTGAAGAACAGGGTACGGTTTTCAGGCTGCTGGATGTACCGATGGAGACATTCTCATTCATCCCAACAACGATCCGTTTATTCCTTTCTCGGTATGACAAGGATGCACGCAGAGCACGTCTCGCCAGAGCCCCGAGAAAGGAATACACAGCGCGCTGTCAGAATGAATGAGAATGGCTACATCATTACTGCGTATTGTTATAGATGTAACATGGTCTTTGCTAGAAGAAACCCAAGTACAAGATCATCACACCTACCAGACACAGCGTTGTTCAATCCAATGGTGGAGTAAGCTGGAGACCTCTGTTCTGATGCGTTTATCCTGGCTTCTACTGGTGACCATGGCGCTAAAATAGAAGACCATTCAGAATGATCATATACTCCCAATTGTAAAGTACAACAGAACATGCAGGTGCTAAATAACTTAAAAAAGGCATGTCCAAAGTCAGGCCCGGGGGCCAATTGCGGCCTGCGCTGTTGTTTCAAGTGGCCCGCAACCTCCAGCCGGAAGCAGGTGGAGCATCAGATGCGGGACACACAGCATCTAAAGGTGGGGCCCCGGCGTGCATGCCTTTACCTTGCTGTCTGCAGCAGTGAGGAGGTGCCGGCCGCCACAGTGAGATGTGTTTGGCGTCTTTGGGGTGAGTATGCGTCCAACCCCTGCTGCTACAATTGTATATCCCCCTTCTCCGCAATCAGTGACAGCAGTGTGTGGGGAGGGTGCAGCAAGGGGGAAGCTTGCTCCCGTAACATGCAGAGTGGTGGAGGGCGGCAGCGGGAGTCCAAGCATCTCCTGTCCTTGCAGTTCCTGCTTTGCCTCTCCTTCCTCTGGCTCACACAAGGGGCTGGGAAACATACAGAGAACGGAGGGGGCAGGCAGGGGGACATACAGTGAAGGAGGGTCAGGCTGTTGGACATACAGTGAATAGAAACAGTGATGGGCATTCAGAGAAGGGGGGGCTGGCTGTGGGACAGAGTGAATGGGGGCAGAGTAGGGGACATAGTGAATGGGAGTCATACAGTGAATGGGGGCAGATTGGGGGACATACAGTGAAGGAGGGTCAGGCTTCGGGACATACAGTGAATGGAGGGTCAGGCTTTGGGACATACAGTGAATGGAGGGTCAGGCTTTGGGACACAGTGAATGGACATTCAGAGAAGGGGGGACAGGCTGGGTGACAGAGTGAATGGGTGCAGAGTGGGGAACATACAGTGAATGGTGGACATACAGTGAAGGAGGAGCAGGCTGGGGGCCATACAGAGAAGGATGGTCAGGCAGGGGAATATACAGTGAATGGGGGCAAGCTGGAGGAAATACAGAGAATTGGGGGGCAGTCTAGGGAATATACAGTGAAGGGGCAGTCTGGGGGACATAAAGTGAATGGGGGCAGAGTGGGGGACCATTCTGATGTGATTAATGATTCAAAGAATGTCAGGCTGAATGGTCGGCCCCCCACATTTTCACCTCATCATAACTGGCCCTCGTCGCAAAAAAAATTTGGACATCCCTGACTTAAAACAACGTAAATAAGCGTAAGCAATGACATATCTGAGAAAACCAAAAGAGGAAATGGGTCAGAAAAGACACAGAGGCTGGTATATTACAGTTATTACAATTCTAGCTAAGGGTATAAGTATTCATGGGCTGATGCAATTCCATTGTCTGGCTGTGCACATATCTACCTATTACACCAGACTGACAGTCCTCTGCTACTCTACAGGGTACAAGGAAAAACTCGCAGTGTCGCTGGTCACTATGGGCTCCTCCCACTACACCTAATTCCACTTACAGACTTTGTTTTCTTTTCAGATTTGCAGTTTATTACCTATTCCAGGGAAGATAGAGCGCTCGCTCCACGGTGCGCTCCAGACCTTTCCATTGGTGTCCACAGAACCCTGATTCCAAGTGGATGGAGGTTCGGCTTTCTTCTTTCCTGCCGAGGAGGTAGCGGACCCCCACTTTTCTTCTATCAGCTGGGAAGAAACTGCTTTTGCAGGCTTCTCAATCCAACCACTTCCATTCACAGCAGAAACTTCACTTGGACCTGGAGAATTGACATCAGCAATAACAGATCAACCTCATTCTCTGCAACAATTGAAGACACAGATGTGCCAAATGTATTACACAACGGGCAGAGGAGAGCCAGCTCTGCAGACTCCTACTAATATATTGCACAAGTGTGCCGCTACAATCTCTTCCATCTGCCTGATAAAAGTTGCCGTAAACGACTTATTTTTTGACGTTTAATATAAAGTCGTTTTGGAGTAATATACCTTTCGATTTTCGGACATTTGCAGAATGGGATGACACCAGGGTGAATGCGTCACCCAGCGACAGGGTAGAGTCTGGGACGTCAGAGTCGTTTCCTTTGTCACGCCTGCGTTGTTGTCGCTTTTCCTTGTTACTGATTTTAGTTTCCCAATTTCCTGCCAAATAAAGCTGAATGTAAATGTCATGCTACTGTATACACATTTAAGTGGAGTACCTGAACTTGTACTATTATTATTATAATTTTATTTATAAGGCGCCACAAGTGTTTCGCAGCGCCGTACAAAGGAACAATACAGGGAGACAAAACTTGGCATAACATTGAATAAATAACAAAAATACAGTACAAATAAAGAGCACCACAGTTCAATACACATTACAGCTTAAATGTAAGTAGTGAGGACCCAATCAACATACAACTAGAGGCTTGAGGCCAATGATGGAGATGAGTATGAAGATGGTCGCTGAGTGTTGGAGTAAAGGAGAGCTGTGAGTGAAATGTGAAGAGAAGAGGGCTTTGACAACAGGAGGGAAGAGGGCCCTACTCGGAGGAGCTTACAATCTAGTAGGAAGGGGAGTACTAGTACTACAGTACTAGTAATCTAGTACTACAGTGCAATAGATAGAACATTCACGATCATTATGGCTTACCTTCTTCGGCTTCCTTCTTATCTTGGCTGGGTGACTGTTGTGTTTGTTTCCCATCAGACTTTGGTTTCTTTTTAGTCTTCTTTATCTTTATTAAAATAAAAAAACACACAACCTTTAGAAATTGCCACCAATCCTGGGAGACAAGAGTGTTGTGGTACGTGTGGCATAAGCTCATGTTCTTGGAGGAATCTGCATCAATTACACTAAATCCTCCAGTTCATGAACCCAGACACCTCCCCCAACAGACTGCCAGTATACAGATACTGTACTCCAACTGGCTGTAATGGGAGAACGGCAGGAGTTCGGCTTTTCCATTATACTTTGCACTGTCTACTAGCGGCACAAGAACTCCTGTTCATTCTATGGCTGAAGCTGCAATGGAGAACCATTGGTAGGTACAGATGGGTCTGTCTGGTAACCAAGCATTGCATTTTACCCCAATATAGGAGAGGCACTCTGTGCCCTACCATCATCGCCTCAATAAATCCTCTTACACACATCTTCATCCGTTGAATGCTTGTCACTATTAAGTTTATCTGTATCCAGATATTTGTCGTGAAATCCTGTTAGAATTTCCTTCACCCCACATCCTGTCTTTCTGCAAGTACAGTCTTCTCACCATTGAATCTTCACTAAAATATTACTACAAGCTAGCTAGCCACCCCCATCTTATGCTGGCCACACATCAGACCAACTTTCCTCCAACCATCCAACTAGTTGCCTGGATGGAATAAAAATATGGTACTGGATGGGAGCAAAGGACAATCAGAAATGTGCTCACAAACCCAGGAAAATGGACAAAAACCATTCAGTCAAATTGTTTAAATCAAACAGGTTCAACTACAGTACTGTGTCTGAGCGAAAGTTTTTTCAGATTTTGGGAGCAAATTTCTGAAGTAAATATTACATTTGCTCCCATCCAGTACCATATTTTTATTCCATCCAAGCAACTAGTTGGATGGTTGGAGGGAAGTTGGTCTGATGTGTGGCCAGCATTACTCTCACGGAAAGACTCATCCACTGTCTGCCTCATGTATTCCCTATCTCGGGTTATGCTGAATCGGTTCTGCATGAAGTTTCATCAAGCTGCATCCTTTCGTTTTACTCCATTACTGCGCTCAGTTCTTCCACGTGTTAGGCTGAACTCTTCCTTCCGAGATGTGATTTAGTTAATACTGCATCCATACAAGAGGATCCTACCAACCTGTCATTTATATTTGTATCATTTTGCAGACTTGGACACTCTAGAACGTGGGTCTTCAAACTGTGGCCCTCCAGATGTTGTGAAACTACAAATCCCAGCATGCCTTGCCACAGTTTTGCTATAAGGGAGTGTTAAAACTGTGGCAAGGCATGCTGGGATTTGTAGTTTCACAACATCTGGAAGGCCACAGTTTGAAGACCCATGCTCTAGAACAGTGGTAGTCAACCCTAGCCCTCGAGAGCTACCAACAGTGCACATTTTCCAGACAACCTAGCTGCTGCACAGCTGCACTCATTGATCACTGACACATTTTAAAAGATCCACAGATGGAGCTAATTAGCTCACTTGTGATTCTGTGAGGAGACCTGCAAAGCATGCCCTGTTGGTAGCTCTCGAGGACTAGGGTTGGCTACCCCAGCTCTAGAATCTCACCTACCACTTGACATTACTGTAATGTAGATCTGTTTTGTACTTCTGATAGAAGTACAGTATATAACAGTAACCCTATTATGTATATGTATCACATGAACAGTGATGGGGCAACTTTTCAATTTATAAATAGGAGATTATAGTGAGGACACTGTCCATGATGCACCTAGTTTGTGCTGCGTTAATCTACTAGCTCAGCAAAGGATGCTGATTCACACTGATGGTCAATGGAGTAGTACCCACAGGTGGCAGTTACTGCGTCCCATCAGCACATATCTGGTTTCCTCACACAATCCAAAAATATATCGGTAGGTTAACTGGCTCCAAATAAAATTAACCCCAGTGTGTCTGTAGTAGGCAGTATAGGTCGTAATATCCACTGGGGCAGGCACAGATGTGAATGGCTGAAATATTCTCTTCAAAGCATTATGGAATTTGTAAATGCTAAAACAGATCGTGTAAGCATATATTATACTTATTAGTTACTTTCTTTCAAGTTTCTAGGTGTAAACAGTAAAACCCCATTGCACAAGGATGCAGCTGCCAAATTGCAACCCCCCCCACCCCCGAATAAAAAGTAGAGGAGCCGAAAAATAAAAACTAATTACATTTAGAAGTTCATGGTCAAATGTAGAACACAGCTAGTTTCTAACAGCAGAGACTGCCAAGCCAGCTATATGGATATGCAAATAAATGCTAATGTTATTTACACCAGAGTGTGCGACGCAGCAAGCATACAGAATGCACACATTCGCTCATTTAGAGACCTTAAAGGAACCTTATGCAGCAATATTTGGAGCATAATAAAGTGAAGGAAACCTGCAGTAATTCAAATGATTCAGTCTGAAGCTCATCTACATAAGTCACCTTCTCATTCTTCTTCTCAGCGTCCAGCTGCAGCGGCTTTGGACTGTCCTTCTTAACCGTAGTCGACGGTTCTTCCTCGGACACCTTCACGGGGCGACCATTAGGCTAGAACAGAAAAGAAATATTAGGGGACCAGATTTTAATAAAACTGCTGTTTAAACTTCAAGGTTATAAAGTACACTTGGAACAGCATACTGATAAAACAAACTAAATCTTGGTTTTCTAAGAACTAGAACCGGACACCAATATTTCTAAGTGGTATTTTTTATGAATCAAGTGATCATACCTATGGAACTGCTGGTTATTGGTGGATGCATGGCATCAAAAAGGCTTATGGTATAGCAGATCGAACCAGTCTAGTTAGACACCTAAAGATAGTCGACAGCATCTAGATGGACAGTAATGAATGGTCAACGTGAGGTTTTTCACGCTTTTTTTTTTTTGGTGGCTATGTGGACATAGGTCAACATGGACACCAAATAAGCGTAATGCCCCCTCGCTCAGCTCACCATGCTTTCGGCATACTATTATAATCTAACTCTATGCCCTCTTGGATGGTAATGTATGAACCAAGTTGGTCTAAATAAAGCTAAACAAAAGTTAAAAACATGTCGATCGCGTTCCCGTCGACCTAACGCTTGTGTCTAACTTTCGTTACTGTCTAGCTAGACGCTGTGGACTATTTTTAAGCGTCTGACTAGATGCATGTGACTAAGCGTGGTTGGCCATAACATGGTCTATCTAGACACAGTCAATTGGTTACGATCAAAAGAAGTTCCCTCTGAAAGCCCCCATTTATTCCAGAATTTCTTATTGCTCTATTTCATGGACTGTAACCTTCATGAAACCAGATCTTCGTACAAGCCTCACTGCTCCTAATTGCCAATATATAAAAGACGTCATAGGCGTCTAATGGTTCACAACGTACAACAAAAACACGTTACAGCAAAGCTTCAGCTTATGGTTCCATATCACCTAACACATGAAGTGAAGAAGTGAATGTCTTCCATGTGTGTAATTGAGACGGATAACTAGCATCAGACGAGAAGGATCTTGTGCATCATTTAAGCCAATTTTAAATTGTAACGTGTGTGTTTTGAATGCGTGAAGAGTGAATATAATAACGCAAAGAACCACTTTAGGGTTTGGAAAATGACTAGCACAAATCTGCTATCTGCAGCAATAGAGGGCTGAAATGAGCTGTCAATCACATCATGCTGGAGGCCTCTCAGAATGAGAGAGGTTTTTTAATCTCATTCACTGCCTAACGTGGCTTTAAAAAAAAAACATACATATAAGCGGATTATGTATTTATATATAATATATATTTAAAATAATGGCCAAATAATTTCATCAACGCTGATCAATTTAATTTCGCTTTAATTTTTTTTTTTAAAGACCCCAAAGTACGAGGTATCTTTTCAAACACGGTCAACAGGAAGCTTTGCTAATGCTGCTTTCCCACTGCCTACACGGGTAAAGACCCGTTTTTTTTAAACGGGTCTTTAAACGGGTAAGAGCCATAAAGACTCTTTCCCACTGCAGCTTTTAAACGGTAAATTACCGTTTAAAAGCTGTTTTTGTCACATTCACACTTACCCGTTTAAAAACCCGTTTAAGCAGTGTAAAGATAGGGGGGGGGGGGGGAGAATTTAAAAAAAAAAAAACGGCGTGGGGTCCCCCCCACTGCCGTAACCAGCACCAGGCTGAAAGAGCCGGGGCTGGTAATAAAAAAATCAGGAAACCCGACAAATAGGGGTTCCCTGATTTTTTACAACCAGCCCCAGGCTCCAGGTCCGGGGCTGGTTCCCAAAATACGGGGGACAAAATGACTAGGGGTCCCCCGTATTTTAAGAACCAGCCCCAGGCACAACCAGCCAGCAGGGTAATGCCACAGCCGGGGGACACTTATGATATAAGTTCCCGCGGCCAAAGCATTAACCCTACCGACCAGTCAGCCTGGCCAGGGGCCCTGGGGGAGTGGGGACCCCCCCAATAAAGGGGTCCCCCCCCTCCAGGACTTACCTGACCAGGCTGAAGCCTGGTGCTGTCCCCGGTGACCCTGGAGCGGTGGTCACCGGGCTGATGGTATTGTGTAAAAAATAGAATAAAAACCATTGTCTTTTACTGGTGAACTATGAGTCCCAGCAAGCCTCCCCCGCAAGCTGGGACTTGGAGAACCACAAGTCCCAGCCTGCGGGGCATTAAAGGGCCCGCTGGGTCTTGTAGTTCCACAGTAAAAGAAAGAGTTAAATAAACACACTGACACACGTGAAAAATAAAAGTTTAATACATACATAACACATACATACTGATACTTACCTATCTTGAGCCCGTAGGTAGCCCTGGTCCTGATGTCCTGTTCCGTGTCGGCGTCTGTATCCAGTCGGCATCCCTGTCGGCGACGGCGTCGGCGGTCCGGAGTCCGAAGAAATCCATTTGGGAAGCTGTGGAAGGAAACCATACTCACCTGTCCCAGCGCGACGTAGTCCAGGTAAGGTCTTTGCAAAAAAAACAAACCGACACCCGAACCAAGCGGACACAGCTGAGAGCCGCACGGTGTTTACATCGTGCGGCTCCGCCCCCGAATGCCGCTATTGGCCGCCTTGCGGCCTAGCGGCCAATCAGGAGCCGCTAGGCCGCAAGGCGGCCAATAGCGGCATTCGGGAGGCGGAGCCGCACGATGTAAACAAACACACCGTGCGTCTCCGTCAGTCCGCTTGGTTCGGGTGTCGGTTTGTTTTTTTTGCAAAGACCTTACCTGGACTACGTCGCGCTGGGACAGGTGAGTAGGATTTCCTTCCACAGCTTCCCAAATGGATTTCTTCGGACTCCGGACCGCCGACGCCGTCGCCGACAGGGATGCCGACTGGATACAGACGCCGACACGGACCAGGACATCAGGACCAGGGCTACCTACGGGCTCAAGATAGGTAAGTATCAGTATGTATGTGTTATGTATGTATTAAACTTTTATTTTTCACGTGTGTCAGTGTGTTTATTTAACTCTTTCTTTTACTGTGGAACTACAAGACCCAGCGGGCCCTTTAATGCCCCGCAGGCTGGGACTTGTGGTTCTCCAAGTCCCAGCTTGCGGGGGAGGCTTGCTGGGACTCATAGTTCACCAGTAAAAGACAATGGTTTTTATTCTATTTTTTACACAATACCATCAGCCCGGTGACCACCGCTCCAGGGTCACCGGGGACAGCACCAGGCTTCAGCCTGGTCAGGTAAGTCCTGGAGGGGGGGGGACCCCTTTATTGGGGGGGTCCCCACTCCCCCAGGGCCCCTGGCCAGGCTGACTGGTCGGTAGGGTTAATGCTTTGGCCGCGGGAACTTATATCATAAGTGTCCCCCGGCTGTGGCATTACCCTGCTGGCTGGTTGTGCCTGGGGCTGGTTCTTAAAATACGGGGGACCCCTAGTCATTTTGTCCCCCGTATTTTGGGAACCAGCCCCGGACCTGGAGCCTGGGGCTGGTTGTAAAAAATCAGGGAACCCCTATTTGTCGGGTTTCCTGATTTTTTATTACCAGCCCCGGCTCCTTCAGCCTGGTGCTGGTTTCGGCAGTGGGGGGGGACCCCATGCCGTTTTTTTTTTTAATGGGTAAAGGGCTACCCCTTTCCCACTGCCGAAAAAACGGCTATTACACGTTAAAAACACTGCTTTTTACACGGGTAACAAAAACCGGTATTTGTTACCCGTGTAAAGCAACCTGGAGCTTTCCCACTGCAGCTCTAGCCGTTTAAAAAGGCTAAAAAAACGGCATTTACACGTGTAAAGCCTGCAGTGGGAAAGGGGTATAACATTCACATTGTCACATATGAAGATGTTTTACAGATCAAAGTGAACGCTACAATAATATAAAGGCTTTGTTTTTGGGTTCTGTTTGTTTTGTGACTTGTACACGTGTAATAGAGGAAGACTCCTGTTGCAGAATATCATATGCAGGATGGACGCACTTAGTTAGTAAGCAGTAGGAAGGTTTACTCAGTAAATAGGGCAATAGGTAGAGTCAGACTGTACAGGTCTCACTCCCCTGGCGTAAGCGAACGTTCGGTTTCTGTGTAAATCTGCCAGAGACTTTGATCAAGTCTAATTTTTTGTGTTTATAACATTTATCTTTAATACACAAGAAAAGAAGGTAAGAAGTGCCAGCTTCTGCTTAGGACAGAACATGGGGTACAAGAAGTAATGTACTGTACTGTAAACACCACTATTGTGTAATGAGAACATTTTAGGCCATTTATTTATTTATTAACAGCTTCTTATATAGTGCATACATTTTACGCAGCGCTTTACAGAGAATATTTGAACATTCACATCACATTTAATTTTGCCAGGTGCAGGTTTCAGACACGGACTTGCCCCAAGTTAGCCCTTCCGATATCAGTTGCTGAGCGGGGGAAGGACTTTGCCAGGGGTAAGGTGGGACAGCATATATAGGTCTGTCCTCTGAGCCCTTCCGCCGCAGCCAGTCAGAGCAGTGACAGATTCAGGACCTCTTACCGTCACTGAACTTCTGGTGTCATAGGCAGCAGGATGTGTCCAGATCGCAGGGGGAAAGCCAACCAACAGGACTAGAGGATGCCTCTGATGTGTGATCTCACACCTGCAGCCCTCCTCTGTTTCACACGGATTCATCCAGCTGTCAGCCCTGTTGTGACCATTGTAGCAGCACAGCAAAGTAGTGTTCATCTAGCACCCTGCACCTGTCAAAACCCATTCAGTTCCTCTTTCCTGCCTGGGAATTTGCTTTGGTACTTCTAGCACAGTCTGGTGTGTATCTCAGCACTGAGATACACACCAGACTGTGCTAGAAGTGACACCCCAAATAGGAAGGAGGAACTGCAAGGATTTTACAAGGTGCAGGGTGCTACAATGAACACAAGCAAAGGTAAATGCATGGGATTCAGAGGACGTCTATCTGCAGGTCACACCCCATGAGTCTGCCTGAAGGTCAGTGTCTAATAACTACATTGCCTGAGTACTTGGCTCATACAGCTGGCACTTAAGCTGGGTACACACTAAACAATGGGTACTTATGTATTATCTGGGCGCCCGATTTTTTCATTGCATGCCACTACTTAAGGCATGCGATGATATTTTTCATTGTAAAGACCCGATTTTTAATTGTATGGTCAACCCATGGGTGATTTCATACCCCCACTATCCAACTACGCATGGAGCGTGGCGAGCGCAGCGAGGGGACGCGGATTACTTTACATGTATTCTGCGTCCCCACCCTGCGCTCACCACACTATATAAAATCATCTCCATGCGTAGTTGGATAGTGGAGATATGAAATCACCCATGGGTGACTATACAATTAAAAATCGGGTCTTTACAATGAAAAATTGCATTGCATGAATTGTATGCCACTATATTGCATGCGATGAAAAAAAAAAAAAATCGGGCGCCCAGATATTACATAAGTAGCAAACAATGTGTGTATTGAGTGACATCGGCAGCATAGCCATCGCTAGGTCTTCTGTCGGTCCTGCATGTAGGGTGAACCAGAAGAGGTCGCTGATGACACGCAGGAGTGAGCAACATCAGCAAAATAGTGGGTGCCCAATATGTCCGTCCAATCGCCTGGATCGGATTACTTTATTCTATTGTATACCCACCTTTAGAGGACCCATTGAGTTGACCCTAATGTGTGTTCTGTAGGGGATGCACAGTTTTGCAGTGGGCCCCTAACATTGCAATCCCCTGGTGGGCCCTTCATATCCCAGTCCAGCACTGGCCGGTTCTAACATTTGCTTATGGCTAAGATTGCAATATTACTGGTTTGCAGTACTTTTTAATGAAAGCTTTCCAGAAGTCTTATTGTGCAGTTCCCTTATAAAGTTTTTTTTTTTACACCATTTTCAAAACCCCAAATGACAACTCGACGTCAGAGACAAGTATCAAGCACTGGATGGTGCCAAATACTTCACTAGGCTGGGAGCAAGATTCACGATTGCAGGAATGTCAACTCTGCATCTGTGGTATATTTAAGGCAGGGAATCTAGGGGTGAAGGAGCAGAGGGCACGTATGTACCATTTTTCTACTTTAAGCCATCTTAAAAGGAGTCCTCTGCAAAAGGTCAGATAGACCAGCAACCAGAGTCTCGTTAGGCAGGCAGCAATTGTACAGCAGGGCGATATTAGAAGTTGTGTGCTCCCGGAACCAGCCCTGTACTGGATCAATGTGATTGAGACATTTCAGTGCTGACTTGTCAAAATCGCTCAGCAACCATATTGCACCGGGTGTACACACCTTAAGCCTGTTACCAATGTAACAATTTCCTTGAATCCAGTAACCAGGTATCTTAAAAAGAAACACACCATTGTTTGTGGCCAATATTTTAAGGCAGGCATGTCCAAACTGTGACCCTGAAACGACACATCCCAGCATGCCTTGCCATACTTTTAAAACTCCCTATTAGCAAACGGTGACAAGGGATGATGGGGCTTGTCGTTTCACAACAGCTGGAGGGCCATGGTTTGGACATGCCTGTGTTAAAGGAACAATGTGGTGTCAGTGGCACTGACCTCTGAGTCATCATACCCCCTCCTATGAACACTACCAGTCATTAACCTTTCTGGACCTTATGACCAATGAAAATCTATGAATATTGATAAAATATTAGGTTGCAGCTGAATCAATGACAATGATCACCTGTGCAGAATTGGATGAATGAGATATAGATATAAATAACATACATACTATACCATTACAATCCATAGACCTATCAATTGCATAAATGGCCATCAAAAGCCGCTTTTGGCCACATCACCTCATGATAACTTACTGACTCAGCTATCATTACAATGAAATTGATGATACCTAGGTTTCTATTTCCTAACCCTTGTTGAGAGATACCAGTTGTACGGGTAGGGTAAGTCGTGCTGTTGCATTTCAACACCTGCAGCGACACCTAATCGTGTACCCTTCGTGGTAGCCTTTTGTGAGGGTAGTGTGGCTCCTGTCGCGATGACTCGCACTTTGAAAGAGAAGCAGCAGCCAATCAGCTCCCTTCATTTTTTTTTTAAACACAGCCTGTAACATGACAGGCGCGATTGACTGGTACTTTATCGCTCTCACCACGGCTTAGTACAGTGACGGCTAACCTTGACACACTAGCTGTTGAAATACAGATCCCAGCCTGCCCTGCATCAGTTTTAGCATGGCCAAATAGTAAAATTGTAGCAGGGCATGCTGGGATGTGTAGTTCAACAACAGCTGGAGTGTCAAGGTTAGCCATCACTGGCTTAGTACATACTAGATCCCTGATTCTCTGACATCACTGTCACCATAGGGATATTCCACCCTAGCCTGACACAGAATTCCCTCTGCACACAACGAGCCCAGCACCACCCTTGTACCTAGCTACAAGTCCCCAATGCTAGAAGCACCTAGTATATGGGTCTGCCATCACCTGCTATATAGGAGGCTAAGGATGGCCAGATAGATATATATATATAGCACCCATAGGCAGACACGGGAAATGGGCAGCACCAGGCCTGTCACTGCATCACCCTCACCTTGGCCTTCTCAGGAGGCTTCTTCTTGCTCTTCTTCTTGGCCTCCTCTACCTTAGCAGGAGCCTTGCCGGGCACCGGGGCCTTGGTGTGGGCGTCGGCCGGCTCCCTTTCCGCCTGCGCCGGCCGCTTCTTGCTGGGGGAGCCCCGGCACGCGGCACAGACCAGCAGCAGCAGGAGGAGAACACCTAGGGAGGCTGGGATAGCCAGGAACACCCAGGACGGATACGTCTGCGGCTGCAGGCCCAGCTCTAGGCCCAGTTCCGTACGGAGGAGGCCCAGCCCCGTGGTCAGCAGCTGCCTCAGCCGGGCAGACACCTCCTCGGCCTGCTGGGCCGCCGCCTCCTGCCAGCTGGAGACCATGGTGACTGGGAGCAGGCCTCCTTCCCTGCCGGGAGCGCCGGGCAACAACACTGCGAGTCAGCGGCAGAGAGTGAGAGAGGAGGGACGGGGCTGGAGAGCAGCACTAAGCGGCGTCCCGGCTCCGCCCAGGCCTAGCATGGCAACGTCATCACTCCGGCCGGGGAGGGGGACGGGGACACGCCATTTTGCGGCGTCACGTGACCCCCCCGGGCCAGCTGCTGACGTGGCGTGTCCCTGGTCCCTCCGGCCACTGAGGCCTCGACAGAGCCCATGGTGACCGCGCATCAGGAAGAAGCGCGCCCCCCTTCCAGTGTTAGTACATCAGCGGCACCTGACGCTGACTTTCCAGAGCAGGGCTCCTCAGGCGCTGTGCCAGTACTCAATATGGCTACCTCGACACGCTCGGCAGGCATTTTAGAACACTGGGTTCTGCGCATGCACCATTGCTTACTTTTTTTTTTAAATAAACTTTAATAAAACCAACAGCAACAGCGGCGAACACAGTGGGGCAGCTACAACTGAACAGACTGCAGATCAGTCCAGGTCACCCTTTGGTTTGATCACTGTGCAGTGCAGCTCAAAGGTCTTTAGACAGATCCGTTTAGGTGCTTAACCCTTTAAGTGCCAAGTGACATTTTTAAAATAGGTGTAAAAATTGGCAAGCAAATGGGAAGTACTAAAAGGAATGACAGTGGAATGCCAGTCTGGTGTGCTGAAATGGAATGCCAATTGACTATAATGGGAGAAGATTTCACTTATATGAATATTTCAGAAATTATTAGACCTATGAACTATATTTTTAGTACACATCTTGCTAAGACCATAACGCATATGTGACATGCAGAATGACGTGGAATGACAGCTGCCTCCTATGGAATGATGGCCATTTAATTCGCCATCCCACATTTGTATTCATCATAATGACCTGTAATGTTTACCTTAGATAGGAATTTTTTTTACACAATATTTTTATATGAATTTATATACCAAAAATGAGACATTTCTAGTGGATATTTTGAACATCTGCATACCTCCCAACTGTCCTGCTGTTTGTGTGTGTGTGTGTGTGTGGGGGGGCTGGAGTTGGCAGTCCCACCTGTCACCTGGAATAGACGCTGAGCCCAGCGTCTATTCCTGCACCCAGAGGGGCTTGGGGCATGGCCAGTAGCTCACAGAGCCACTGGCTGTGCCCCCACAGCAGTGGAAACGGGGGCGTGACCGCACGAGAGTGTCATGAGTATAGCATGCTTGCCTACCTGACCATCTCCATGCGGGAGAAAATGCTCTGCTCCTGGACTTCCCTGGTAATGTATGATTGCCATCACCTGTGGTGAGCTAGGTAAAGGTGTCACCACAGGTGATGGCAATCCTACATTACCAGGGAAGTCCAGGAACAGAGACTTTTCTCCCGCATGGAGAGGGTCAGGTAGGCAAGTATGGAGTATAGGCCATACCCCTTGCCAATAGGCCATGCCCCCAGACTATCGGGCCTGCGCTGTAGTGTCCCGCTTCTGTTTAGGCCAATGTTGGGAGTATGCACCTCTCAAAGGGTCGAACATCAGTCAGTGTGAATGCTCAATATCCTTATCAATGCGCTCTCCCATTTATTGTTAACAACTCCATTCATTGTCGGTACATGCCATCTGACAATATTGTAAGCGGCTACATGTACGGAGCGAGGGTCCGGGTGATGTCACTACCGATATCGTTAAAGATATCGGTCAGTGTGTATGCACTATGCGATTCTCCTGCGGCACCAATATAGTGATCATTTTGGGGGTGCCCGGAATTGCCGGGTGTGTACCCAGCAGGGCCGGACTGGGACCAGAAATCGGCCCTGGCATTTTGAGCACACAGGCCCACCTGTAGCATGCGGGACCCTTGCGTGCTAAAGCCACGTGGTGAAAAGGGGGCGTGGTCACATGGAAAGGAGGTGTGGCATCACAAAAAATGAGCCATTACACTGACCATTACATATTAAGGAACTCCACATTATGCCGCTCACCGTAATGCCCATTCCACATTATGCAGCACACCGTGATACCCATTACACATTAAGCGCACACCGTAATGCCCATTACACAAAATGCTACATACCATAATGCCCATTACACAAAATGCGGCACACTGTGATGCCTATTACACAAAATGCTGCACATCATATTGCCGATTACACAAAATGCTGCACACCGTGATGCTTATTACACAAAATGCTGCACATCATATTGCCCATTACACAAAATGCTGCACACCGTGATGCCTATTACACAAAATGCTGCACACCATAATGCCCATTACACAATATGCTGCACACAGTTATGCCCATTACACAATATGCTGCACATATGGGGTGGGGGTTGTGCGGGTGCGGGTGGCAGCAGGGGGTTCGGGGTGTGCATTTATTGACAAGTGGGAGGGGGCGTGTCAGTGAGGATATAGATGGGTATGGGGTAGGGGATGTAAGCAGATGCTGACAACAGGTTGTGCTGACTGAAGTGTGACACCAGGGTGCACCCCCATACTGAAATCACTGCCCCTATATTAACCACAGTAAGTGTCCCCTGCCCCCATATTAACCACAGTGACCTTTAGCAGCCTGAGGGTCCCCGCATAGAAGAGCTTGTCCTCACCTTCTCCTCCTCCCCAGCTCTCTGCTCACTGCCTGCAAATGTGTTGAGGCCGGGGTCCTTCTCCTGTCGGCGGCGTGGGTAGGTATGCGCGGACTGCACGGTGCAGGAAGTGTGTGGGGGAAGCGAGTGCAGACTTCACCAGCTGGAGGAAGGGTTTGGTCAGCGGTAGTTGGAGGGGGGGTGTGGGAGCTTACATCGCCGGGGTGGAGGGTGTAGACGCAGCTGGCGGCATTTGAGATCTTTCACATCGCAAATGCTGGGTCGCACCTGGGATTCGGACATGGGTCCGTCCAGGGAGCAACCTGGCATTTGCGGTGTTTAGCTGCTCACAGCAACCTGGCTTATTGCCGAATCGCTGATGCATACCTCCCAACATGACCCATTCAAGGGGGTACACAATGCTGTTTCTGGACTTCCCTCTTAATTTTTGACTGCCATCACCTTTTTTAAACAGGTTAATGGATAGTCATAAATTAAGAGGAAAATCCAGGAATAGAACATTTTGTCCCTTCTGGAGAGGGTCATGTTGGGAGGTATGCTGATGTCAATAGGGGGAGAAGCGTCAGCACATCAGGCAGGGGAGGAGGCAGCACTGAGGTGATGCTGCTGCCTCCTCCATAGAAGTGAACAGGAATTGGGTTGCTCGACCCAATTTACCCATTCACACTACCCAGCAACCTAGGTCTGACCCGGGAATAAATCTTCTTTTATCACGGGTTGGATTGCCGGGTTGCTGGACCCAGGATATTCGAAATAGCCCTTTCACACCGCACACCGACCCGGCAACAACCCGGGATTGACCCGAGTTATTTGTGCAGTGTGAAAGGGGTATTAGAGTCTCCGACAGGCAATGTCTATGGCATCTGTTTAAAAAAACACAATACATTTTGTATTGTCCCGGAAATACTCCATAAAGCTTCACATGCTATAGCTCCAGGAAACTAATAGCCCATGCTAAAACTCAGGGGGTTATTCGGACCTGACCGCTGCTCTGTTAAATTACAGATCAGGTATATGATATATTTGTTAGTGACATTGCAAATGGTATTGAAGGGAAAGTATGCCTTTTTGCAGATGACACAGCGGCGTAAATATAGCACCGCAGCCCCCGCCACTGCGGGGGGGCGCTGTGCATGTGGGGGCGCCGGGGGCTGCTGTGCTATATATACACCCCCCCCCCCAATCCCCCGCAGACTTACCTATCTCGCTCGTCCCGGCGGCTCCGTTCTTCTGCTGAGGACCACCACAAAATGGCCGCCCCCATATAGCACACAGTTCTCTGAAACTGTCTGCTGTATGGGGGCGGCCATTTTGTGGTGGTCCTCAGCAGAAGAAGAACGGAGCCGCCGGGACCAGCGCGATAGGTAAGGCTGCAGGGGATTGGAGGGGTTTTGCATGGGCGGCGGGGGATTGGGGGTGCTTGGCGGGGCGGCGGGGGGGGGCGCCCCCCCCCTAACGGCGGGGGGGGGGGCACCCAAAACTTAGTTACGCCACTGAGATGACACAAATATATGCAACAGAGTAGACACACCAGGAGGGGTAAATCAAATGACTGATGATCTAGGTAAACTTGAGAATTGGTCAAGAGCATGGCAACTACAGTTTAATGCTAAAAAATGCTAAATTATGCACTTGGGACTCAAAAACCCAAAGGCTCAATATAGTATCAAGGGTACTATTATGGAAACTACAAATGACTTAAAGGCAGGAAAGCAATGTAACAAAGCAATGAGGAAGGCTAGCCAGATGCTTGGTTGCATAGGGAGAGGAATCAGTAGCAGAAAAAAAGACATAATAATGCCATTTTATAGGTCATTGGTACGGCCTCATCTGGAATACCGTGTCCAGTTCTGGAGGCCATATCTTCAGAAGGATATAAATACATTGGAGAGTGAACAAAGAAGGGCAACTAAAATGGTGCATGGCCTACATCACAAAACATACCAGGAAAGACTAAAAGATCTTAACATGTATAGTTTGGAGCAGAGAAGGGAAAGGGAGGACATTATAGAAACCTTCAAATATATCAAGGGTGTCACGACCACCATGGCGGCCACCCTGGCTCCCTATGCTGTGCCTGGCTCTGGGCCCTGCAGCAGCGTGTCTCATACTCTAGCGCTCACCTCCGCTCTGGTGCCTTGTGCTGGTGGGGTGCAGGTGTCCACATTGTCACCGCGTGGTGACCATGGTACGCTGTGCTCCGGTGCCGCGCGGGACGTGGGTGGTGTGTGTGAGGCACCATGTGTGTCTGTTCCTGGATAGGCCCTGGCTGGGTTCTATCGCCTCTGCTGGCGGCCACCATCTTTTTGGTTTCTCCAACCTGTGCTGTGCGGCTCCACCCCCGCCTGTTAAGTAGCTGTCCAATAGCCGCACAGCTCACCTCTTAAATACTGACTGGCCGGACAGACCGGCAGTCAGTACAATGATGTCCATGCCTTGAAAAGCATTGCTCTCTCCTGGCTCTCTGTAGTGTTTACTACAGTTCCTGATCTCCGGTGAATGTCTTCTCTTCTCCTGCCGATCGTCTACTGCCTACCTGTGGACCTTGGAACCTGCTGCCGCCAATAAGGACCGGACAAGGTTAGCCCCCCAAAGGGGTATTATCTTTATCCTGTATCCTGACGGTTATTCTCCTCGGTTACTCCTGGTTCAGCAGCCACGATCATAATCAGCAAGGACTCCCAGACTTCATCATGCAATCCTTCATCCAATCATCCAATCCTTCATCCAATCCTTCATCCAATCATCCAATCCTCATTCAGTCATTCAACTTATTATTCAATCATCCAAGTCTTCATCCAATCATCCAACCTTGAAACCAATCATCCAATTCTTCGACCAATCCTGCAATACTTCTTCAATTATCAAGCATCTTCACCTTCTTCAATAGAGACTTATATTATTGACTTTTATCATTTCAAAAACCTACAGTATATTATCGTGCCATCAATTACCACCTGTATTACAGTACCTTTAATAAATAAGGTTTATTTTACTCCATTGATTCTTCACTTCTGTCGTTAATGCAACATCCCTATATTAAAGCACCTAGCCTCCGTTATACTTCAGCTGGTGCTTCACGGAACAAAGGGTTTTAACATAGTACAGGAGGGAAATTTTCTTCAAAGGAAAATAAGTAATAGAACACGAGGACATGCACTGAAACTGGAGGGAGGTAGGTTCAGGGGAAATGTTAGAAAGAATTACTTCACAGAAAGGGTAGTGGATAAGTAGAATAGCCAACCATCAGAGGTGGTAGAGGCTAAGACAGTAGAACAATTTAAACATGCTTGGGATAGGCATATGAATATCCTTACAAAGAAATAAGGATTAAAAAGGGTTGAGATTACCTGAAGGATAAAAAAAAGGGGGCAGACTAGATGGGCCAAATGGTTTCTATGCTTCTATATGCACATTTCTTAGCCCGGCTAAGCTGAATCAGCGATTAGCTGCAAATCCATTCGCAAGCAGCTCACCATCTAAAGATTGTTCTAGTGTGAGCAGTCGGTGCATAGCCCAGGACTTACTTGCCGGCTGCAATAGTAACAGGCTGTTCGGGGCCAGAGCTGACGTCACACGACTTCCCTTCAAATGTCTGGGCACGCCTGCACTGCTGACTGATGTATCAACATCGGGCAGCATCACAGTGGGTCCCTAGGCTGCCGCCATTCTGAGATGGAGGTAGCACATTGTAGCCTATGGGTTACAGTGTGGTCAGCCAGTGTCAGCTGACCGTGCTTAAGCAGACCCCTGGCATCTGGCAAATCAGAGCACAGGGGCAGGCTCCTTTTGGAGCCTGTGTCCCTGCGTCTGAAGAATGATAGATTCGTCTGAAAGGATCGCATATTGCATTGCGATCCTGAGCGGTTAATGTCATCCAGATCGCATTGCATATGCAATTCAATAATAAATGGGCCCCTAAATAACTACCAAACACCAACATGTTGTGGTTGTATCCAAGTACCGCAGTTATTCACAGTTGTCTCCAAAGTACTACAGTTGTTCACAGTTGTATCCAAGAGCCGCAGATATTCACAGTTGTATCCAAGTACCGCAGTTAATCACAGTTGTCTCCAAAGTACTACAGTTGATCACAGTTGTGTCCAAGTTCCGCAGTTGATCACAGTTGTGTCCAAGTGCTACAGTGGTTCACAGTTGTGTCCAAGTGCTGCAGTTAATCACAGTTGTCTCCAAAGTACCATAGTTGTTCACTATTGTCTCCAAAGTACAACAGTCATCCACAGCCGTCACCAAGTCTTCACAGTCATCCACCGCCGCCACCAAGTCTTTAGTTATCCACAGTCATCTCCAAGCTTTCACAGTTATCCAGTCGTCTTCAAGTCTTCACAGTTACCCAGTTATCTCCAAGTCTTCACATTCATCCACAGTTGTCTCCAAGTTAATCAGTCATTTCGAAGTCTTTACAGTTTTCTCCAAGGTTCTCACAATCATCTACAACTTCTTACAATGGACTCCAAATCCTTTAGTCATCTCCAACCCCTTTTACAGTTGTTCATCCTAGTTTTATGCAACAGTCCATCAATTGATATACAGTATGAACTGCTACTCTTATTACTGCTGCCTTATTCTTTACGTTATCAGTTTATTCAGTGACTGTACTGCAAGACCTTATCATTAAATCTTTTAAACCTCACTCAACTTTCCTCCATTTATCCTGTACTTTGGGTACATGAGCAAGCACTACATCCATCCACTCACTTCCTCAGCTGCCTCCTCTCGGCCAGTCCCACAAAAACCCCAAAGTGTGCCAAAAAGTTTGTGAGTTATCATTCATATTCTCTGACAAATGGCTATAAAATCACAAATTCTGCTAGGGTATGTAAACTTATTAGCACAACTCTATATCGGTATGATAGCATGTTATGTAAGAAAAATTTCACAATAAAAACTGTAAAACCTTTGAATAATCAATTTATGTAGGATACCTCTTGGAGATCCCAGATCAGTCCTGATACTGATCACTTGATGGAAGAGCAGGAGCAGCAACCAAGTACTAGTGCAGTGGTTGCTGCCAGTCATGTTAGTACTACAACAACTACTAATGGTGGTCCAGGGGGCAGAAAGTTAAAGTAAGGGCACAAGAAATAAAATTACATATTTGACAATGTTGAAAAAAGAGACAGAGGTTTTATATTTAAAATTGACAAATCAGTGTCCCAAAACACTTAGGGGTAAGCTTCTAAAAATAAAAAATAAATAAAAAATCTGATTGGTTGTTATGGGCAACATCGCTTATATTCATTTTTTAGAAGCTTTAGAGGTTGAGGAACAAATTGTGTGTTCACACATCCCCGAGGAGAGTCTAGAGGACTTCGCATAAGCTGTGAGTCTGACATGCCTCACATTGTACTCGTGAAGAAACCTCCTTCCGCCATTTCTGCACCCTCTGCAAATGTGGGGGTGAACAGTAGAAGTAAAGATGGTCATGATTAAATAATAAAAATTGAGATAGAATAGCTGCAGTAGTGTGGAAGGGCAAAAGTGTAAGGTGGATATTTGTTATTATCTGTCTCTAATGAAGATATTGATGAGAATGTTGATTGTGTCATCAGTGGCAGCAGTTCTTGTCTATGATAAAAAGAGACAGCCATTGTGATGTCTGAGCATAGGACCAAAAGAAACGACCTCTTGTGTGTGGGATTATTTTTACCCAAATCCTGACAATATTTGTGAAGGCATCTGCTCCATTTGTGAGGCGTTAGTAGAGGTAGGGAAATTGGGCCCGATTCAGAGCTGATCATAGACAGACTCATAATAGACAGTCATGTGGTCAACCACTAATGGTCGACAGGTAATAGGTCGACATGCATTTTTTTTACAAAATTTTCAGCCAACACGTGCCAACGGGCGGTATTTCATGCCCTACCATCCACTAGGGCGTGGAGGGAGAATAAAATAGTGTGCCCAAGCCCGAAGCATGGCGAGCGCAGCGGTACACTTAGACAGCGTCCATGTCAACTTATGTCGACATAGACACCCTAAAAACATTTAAAAAATCATGTTGACCCTTTGACCATGTCGACCTTCTAACCATGCCAACCTTTTACCTGTCCACCCTTTGACCCTGTCGACCTTTGGACCCTGTCGACCTTTTCAATGTTGACCTTTAGACCCTGTCAACCTTTTGACCCTGTCGACCATATGATTGTAGACCTAGACACTGTAGATATTTTATACCGTAACCCACAGTACATACGCGCAAGGCTCAACAGTCACAAAAACACAGATTACTCTAATTGCAACTCCCTCGCAATTTGACTGACCGGAAGTTGGCATTTGGGGGTGGTAACTCACTGTTTTCTGGGAATGTCTGAAAAATGCAGGTGTGCCCAGGTGCTTTCAGGGAATGTGTGTGACGTCATTACCGACCTGGATCAACCTGCGTCTGTTGCAGAGTTGTGGAAGGGTCAGAGTTATGAACACTTGCACAGCCTGAAAACATCATTCAATGGTGCGTAAGATGGCCAATAGTTGGCAGAGGGGTTGCCATTAGCGATCCAATCGCAAGTCATTCTCAGACTTGCACAGTGCAGGATTTCACTCTGTTTGGGCAGTCTTCTGCAAAATTGCACAATAGCAATCAGGTCTGAATCAGGCACATACACCATCTATGCACCTCTCTATTGCTACAGAATTTTCGGCAAGTTCATGAGTTAATAACAAGCAGTCCAGTATCAGCCACCAACAGTTTGGACTTGCTCATGAAATCTACACCATCAAAGCCCTCATAATCATGAATGAACAGAGGAAAAATTGGTTTGTGTGGGCCCAAACAAACTAAGCACTTCAGCCACAAAAGTGTCAGTACCTGTCACTGAAGTGTTTGCTTTGTTAAACTGTGCATGTCCTTTTTAATTACACAACATGGGGAGTGGGCACACTACTTTTCTTTTCATAATGTGCTGTATTTCGGGGTGGGGGCATCAGGGAAGGTTGTTTTTGCACAGACACATTTTTTAAGGTCGACCTTTAAATCCTGTCAACCTTTTCCATGTCGACCTTTAGACCCTGTCTACCTATTGTGTGTCGACCTTTAAACCCTGTTGACCTTTTGACTGTCGACCTTTTGACTGGCGGGGATCCAGTTGCAGCGGCCTGTGTAGTTTGGTTTCTGGTTGGCACTGGGAGGTTGGTGTATATAGCCTAGTGTATAGAGCTGTCAGCCCAAAGTGTCTCTTCACCTGTGCTCTACCTGAAGCCTGCAGATTTCCCTGGGCCAATGCTGTTCCCTCTGCTCAGCCTGCCACAGTTTCTTTCCTGAGGTCCAATTCTGGCAAGCCTGCTGATAACATCTTTTACTCTTGCCTGTGTTAGTACCCATCTGCACAAGTGGACGACCCAGTGCTATCTCTGTCCTTTTTGGCTCCTCCCCCTGCATCATTCTTCAAGTCATCTGGATTCAGCTAAGTCCAGATTGTCGTTATTTCTTCTAAGTCCAAATTTTCACTGTTATCGCAAAGTCCAAGTATTTCAGAGACTGTTGTTATTTCTAATGGCCAATCAGGAGTCGCTAGGCCGCTAGGCAGCCAAAAGCTTTATATGGGGGTGGAGCCATAGAATGTAAACAAAGCTTTCTGCGGCTCTACTCAGTTCATAAAAGGACTTGCCGGTTCTTTATTTTGCCAAGTACTAGGGATACCTACATGGATTGAAGAGGATGTGATCTACGTGGGAGGATCTAGGTAATTATGGTTTCCTTCCACAGGTACCCCATATGGATTTCTAGAGGACCAGTGGACAGACGGATACCTACCTACATGTCAAGGTAGGTAAGTATCAGTATGCATGGGCTCTGTATGCAGTGCTGGTGCATGGCACCGGAGCACCCCAGGGGCGCTCCATCGGGGAGGGGATGCGGCGCGGCAGGGGGGTGTTAGAGATGCAGCAAAGGCCTCCAGGAGGGTCTGCAGAGGGACACAGACAATGACCAGCACAGGGGGGGGGGGGGGGGCATGCTCCAGGGGGGGCGGCTCACTTACCTGCTCCCAGCTCCTTCCTGCTGCACTTCTCAGCCGGAGCTCCAGGCCCTGTCTGTATGTAATAACGTTGCACGGTACTTGTGTATTTTAATGTACTTTACAATTAAATGACATATAATGTCATTTATTAAGGCCCCCCCCCCCAGTATCATCGTGATCCTGAAGCGTGGCGAGCGCAGCGAGCCCTGCGAGGGGCGGCGGTACGCGTCCGTCCGACCTTTTCATACCCCCTCTATCCACGTCGGCGTGGAGTTGATTTGTATAGTGTGGAGAGCGGCCGCGTATTATGTTACATGTATTACGCGTCCGTTCGCCACGCTTCGGGCTCGGTGGCTCGCTGCGCTCGCCACACTATATAAGATCACCTCCACGCCGACGTGGATAGTGAGGGTATGAAAAGGTTGGTCAGGCGCGTACCGCCGCCGCTTGCTACGCTTCGGGATGATGTGGATAGTGGGGGGGTGGGGGGCCAAAATAAATTACATGATATGTCATTTAATGGTATGGGACATTAAGGGGGAAATTTACTAAAGGAAATTTGTAAAAAATTAGGTGTATTTGTATCCAGAAATACACTTATTTTTGACATTTACTATCCCGAAAATACGGCAATTCGTATTCGTATTGATGTGCTATCAATACGAATACAAATTTCCCTATTTTCGGGATGCTGGTTCTTCAAATACGGAGGACCCCTTCTCATTTTGTCCCCCATATTTTGGGAAACAGTACCAGCCCTTGAGTCTGGTGCTGGTTTTAAAAAATCCAGGGGACTTCTATTTAGTTTGCCTCGTGATTTTTTGAAACCAAGGCCGACTTTATTATTTATTTATTGTTCTGATTTTTTTTTTACACTGCAGCCTGCACGCAGTAAATACGGCAAATTAGTAAATCTGCCCTATTTACGATTCGTATTTCGTGAAAATACGACTGAGTCCTAATTCATATTAAGAATACAAATACGACTGAGTCCTATTCTTAGTAAATTCCTCCCATTATCATGTTCCAAAAAAATCGCATACATGTGTAACAAATCTGTGACTAAAATTTGCACATTACCATGACCAAAAATTGCCATAAATTGCATGCGAAAATAATTTCCACCAGAAAAAACGCATTCTATTACATTAGCAATTTGGACAAAAAAATTAGTGATTTTCAAACATGCGATTTGGTGCGATTTTGGAACCTTACCAAAAATCTCATCCTATTACACGTCACCTAATATATTTTACAACGTTTAGCAAGTTTTGATAATAACAGTGCTGCCTTCTTACGCAATTATCCTCCTGAACAGGAGGTGGCAGTCAAGTACTGTCCTATTATTCTGGTGTCTGCAGTAAAACAGTACATTTGCACAAGCCAAATATCATTGCAGTTTTTGTTTATGAAGTGTTCGTTATCTATGATATAGAAAGTAACAGTTCTGCATAATAAAGAACATGATTACACAAGCTGTGAGGACAAATACATTAAATGTGAACTGATTTCAGAAACATATTTATCAGTTTATTCGGAAGCTCTACTTATATAAATCACTAAGGGCCTGATTCAGTCCTGTTCGCTAGGCTGCGTGAACAGGACAATGCCACTCGGCCAAAGGCTCGCCCCCCTCCTAGCGAATCCCCTTGGCAACACATCCCCTCGCAGGTGGCCGCAAAGGGAAGACTATTGAATGTGGTCACTTACTATCCTTGATGTTTCCAGCCTGCGGTCTGAAAAGTGAGTCAAGTTCAAGGTGGCCGCTTTACTCTGAATTCGGGGAGGGCGCTGATGTCATGTGATGTCAGCCCCCAACGCCATGTAGGCATCGCCATGCCTGTGTGGGGTAGGGGGGTGTTTGGAGCTGTGAGGCCATTGGCGCTGTGGGAGGGAGGGAAGAGAGAAGAACACTGATACCCACAACCCTGCGGTGCTTGGCCAATCCTATTCTACATATGCATATCCTGCTCCGCCCCAGTCACCTCCAGAAGGAGGCTCACTGCTATGTGATGCGGGTCTCCCAGCAGAATGCCGGATCCAGCGCTCTCAGACTGTGCTGGCGATGGCTCCCCAATGCTGCCGCAGGGTCTGCGGACCCATCGTTACGCCACTGGTTCTGATGTATGTAATATATATATATATATATATATATATAATGGCTGGTTCCCCCGAGGATTGGCAGTGATGCATGTATCAGGCACCTTGCGGCCGATAGGACTCAGTCTTAGGTCTTCTGTTTTTCTCTATGGGCACATTTTGCTTTCCACCACTCTCCACATGCACATCGTTGGCCACAATTTGGCAATGGATAGTTCTTGCGGTAAGAGCTGTTCTTTGCAATGATAGGACTTCCAGCTTTAGAGTCCCATGGGATTCAGTATGAAATCCCGGCGGTCGGGATCCCGGCGTTCAAAATCCCGACACCGGGATCCCGACCGCCGAAATCCCGACAAGGGGGGGACGTGGATCGCCCCCCCTTGCGGGCTCGCTGTGCCCGCCACGCAGCGGGCCCGGTGCCTCGCTACTCTCGGCGCGCTAATTTATTCTCCCTCCAGAGGTGTCGTGGACACCCACGGAGGGAGAAAGTGTCGGGATTTCGTCGGTCGGGATTCTGAACGCCGGGATCCCGACCGCCGGGATTTAAACTGCATCCCGTCCCATGTGCACATGCATCGAATGGCGTACATGCCGTGGAAAGAGGCTGGAAGGAATCTGATTGGATCCCTCACAGCAATGAGGCATGATAGAAGCCCATATGGGTCTATAGGGCAACACCAATCTTAAGATCAAAGCAACAAAATCTATCACATTTGTGGGCAATGCAAAACCTCCGCAAATGGCATTTTCTGTGGTTTGCCCACATTTTACACTTGCTCACCCTATATCATGCCTTGGGAAATTTATCAGCTCTTTTGAGTTCAGTATCATCTATATGTGGATGATGCACAATCCTCCCCAAATGTATCACCATCTTTATAGGTCCATGTTACTGATTCTCTGCTATTTAATCTCGGATTTTCATCTCACCACCTCAAACTTGGGGGTCTATGTACTAAGACATGGGGTGGGATGCCTCATCATGAAAACTGTGACCAAACCTCAGAAAATGCAGCTTATCTCATATGCACCATGCCCTAGAATGCGGTTCTGTGGCCCTATAAGAGCCCATGTGCTCCTGTTACATGCTCAAATAGGACTCTGGGTCATAACCCGAAATTCTCCATCCCATAAGGCTGCTATATGTGGCCCCAGCCTTAGAGACTTCGATTAATTTTACATCTAAGGCATTGTGGGCCAGATGCATCAAGCTTCAAAAAGTGATGTGAAAAGAAGAGTGATAAACAAACAGCCAATCAGCTCCTACGTGTCATTTTTTGAACCCAGCCTGTAACATGGCAGTTAACAGCTGATTGGCTGATTGTTTATCACTTTCCATTTTATCATTTTTTGAAGCTTGATCAGGGCCAGTGCAAGGCACCGGAGCGCCCCAGGTCAGTCGGGGTGGGCGCGCCCCGGTGCCGGGGGTGGGGGCGGGTGGTACCTGTTGCGCCGTCTGGGGAGCGGGCAGGGGGGTCCATGCTGGTGTCTGATAGGAGCCTGCAGTGGTGTCCTTGCCGCGCGGGTACCTGCGGCGCTGTGTATAAAGCTGGCGGGGGTCCCTGCAGTGAATAAGAAATAACTAGCGCTAGTGATCTCAGCCAATCAGCGTGCGGCCAGCCCGGTGGATAGCGCTAGCGCTCCCCAGACGGTGCAGCAGGTACCCCCTTTGCATGGGGGAGAGGGGCGAACTGCCGCCCTCCAGTGGTGGTGCCTAGTGGTGGCGCCTGCCCTGAGCTTGATACATCTGGCCCCCACCAGTGTGTTACAAATGTTTCAAGGATCCTGCTTCTCTCTCACCAGTCAGTAGAGCAGCATAGCTTATAGGTTTATAAGGTGCGTTGTACTCATTCTTTCCTTTAACTAGATTTTACCCAAGAGAGCTTAAGAAATAGTGAAAGGCTGAGGATAATGTCAGAATAAAATGGAAAGTTTCTGACTGGTTTATATGGTCAGCTGATGGCGATGGAGATGCTTAATAAGACCTCTTCACTCTTCACTACCGGCTCAGAAAATGCACAGAATAATATTACTAGAATCAGGGAGGGAGGTGCATGGAGAATGCTGGGGATGGATCAGAAGATCCCTGTCCATAAATGCTCTCTCATAGAACAACTAATGCCATCTGAAGATGAGATTAGCTATCGGTGCCAACTAATAATTTTCGAGCTTGACAACCACAGTCCTCATTGAGAATAATCAGGACTGCAGTCAGCAGAGAAGTTATCTCTGACATTTCTTGAATTAAGTATTTTGTAAATTACTCAGATTTCAATTTTTTAGTACAAGGCGATCTCATTTGGAATTTATTTGTGTATAATAGATAACATTTATTGCATTCCCTGACAGACAAACATGCAGATAATTGGAATAACATTATTAATGGAATGGGAACTCCCTATGAAATACTAATTTAACTAACTGAAATACTAATTTAATTAACTAATGAGTGCAGTGATAGATTAACTTGAAAATTAGTTGCACTGTACCTACAGTAAAACTTTTTCACAGTTTTGTCAAAATGATGCATTGTCTAAGAGTCAATTGCTCCTTATAAGGAAGTAATAAAGTTTATATACACCAGGGGTGAAATGTACAGTAATGGGGTTAGCGAATCAGAGAGTGAGAGAATTGGTAAGAAATCTCCAGGTTTTTTTAAAGCGGCAATCATAACTAGCGGGACCTGCTCATTACATATGCACAGGGCGGGGACCTGCTCATTCAATACGCACTGCACTGGGTCCTCGCTCATTAGATATGTACAGGGCGGGACCAGCTCAGCGATCACTGCTGCCTGGGTCTCCTGTCAGTTCAGGCAGCGGTGCCCACCGCAGACCCCGCTGGCGCTGCTCTCCCAGACTCCGCGGAGCCTGCCACATACGGAGCTACGCCACTGTTTTTAAGAGTTTCTGTCAATCGTGCTTAAAATTCCATTCAGACTGGTACTGCCGCTTCCCCTGGCTGGTCTGCACCTGCGCAGACTCCAGAACTCTCAGACACACCCAGCCTCCAGATAGAATAGAATCAACTTTATTGGCCATGTATGCTTGCGCACAATAGGAATTTTTTGTGGATTACAGTGCAGCATCAAGCAGGGATGAAAAGGGGGGGGGGGGGACATTACATATATTACATAAAGACATTACAAGCATTTCATTTATAGCTATATGGTGGTCAGGTCGCCAAGTAGGGACACGTTGTTTGGCTGTTGATATTGGGATTGCATTCGCTTTGATTGGATTGTTCAGGTGATGGACGGCCAACGGAAAGAAGCATTCTTGCGGATCTGGACGTTTTGGCAGGGATGGACCTGAACCGTCTTCCGGATGGTAGGATGTCAAACAGGTTGTGACCAGGATGCAGCTTGTCCTTTGCGATCTTCTCAGCGCGTTTCCTTACCCTGGATGAGAACAGATCCCTTATCGGGGGGAGGTCGGTCCCTATGATCCTTTCCGCAGTCTTCACTACAGTTTTTGTTTGTTGTTCTCGGTTGCGCCACCGTACCAGATTGTGATCGAGGAACATAAGACAGACTCCACGATGGTGGTGTAGAATACGCCAGATACAAGTTATAGTTACGCCACTGTCAATATTATACTAAAATCTCCTATAATTATCATCTCACCTGTCACCTGACATCTCAATAAACAAACAAAAATTCCAAAATTAATTCTTTTACTGAAATTTTCATTAAAATACTGAAGCAGGGTCTTTTAATAACTCTTCAATTTGCAGAAAGAATGCTGCCCATCGGTTTTGGGACAGGGAACAGTGTGCGCACTAAGCAAATGCTGTAAAACAACCAGGGGAAGTATATTTTTAATTGTGATTAAGATTTATTTGAAGTTCAACTTATTTTGTTTTACTGACTTCAAAGGCATGCTATATACTGTTTGATAAAGACTTATCTGTTAACTTTCATATCACATGCGCTGTGAACAGTCTGATAATTATAAAGTTGTCAATTAAAATTAAAGTATTTTCATTTGGAGAGAATTCACCTCTTCTAACAGTTTTTTTTTTATTCTGATACAGATATGAAGTAAGGATTTCCATGGTAACAGTCTTTTGAAAGAACTGGGATGATAGATGATTCTACAAGAAAGATTGACAAAGACTAAAAATAAAAGAAAGTAAATTGTTCTGTTGGCTCTTGTTCAACTGTAACAGCTTTGATTTGGATTTGTAGCTGAAACATTGTCAAAGTACTGTATACCTACTTGTCACTCTATAGGAACAAAAGATAAACTGCAACAAATGTATTATTATTATCGTTTAGATGGCACACATTAATGCTGATTAAAATCATTATCGCTGGTAATGCAGGGGGGAGCACAGCGGCGGGGGAGAGGCGTTGAGGAGGCGCAGAGTCTCTGACAGTATTACAGAGACCCTGTGCCCTCCAAAAATGGCCACCACCATTGAGAAGACACGCTAGAAGTACTCCTGCACCTCTGGCAGCAAGCATGTACAGTTTCCCCCCCCCCTCCTGGCAATGAGCATTTATCATCCTATGGCAGCAAGCATGTATTCCCCCCTGGCAACAAGCATATAACCCCTATGGCAGCAAACATATATTCCCCCTTGGCAACGAGCCCCCCCCCCCCCCCTCCCAAATGAGCATGAAACCCCTAGCAATGACCATGGAACCCCTTACGGCAATGAGGATGCAATCCCCCTTGGCAACAAGCATGTAATCCTCCTGGCAATGAGCATTGAACCGTTGGCAAAGGGATTGTAGGTAAGTGGCACTTACAGTATGTGCCTTGCAATGTGATTAATAGCAGTTAATCGCAAAAATGTAATGCAACATTTTAATCATTACCCACCACTAAAATATATATATGTGTGTGTGTGTGTGTGTGTGTATGTGTATGTTCATTCATATGTGTGTTTTCTTCCACAGGACTTGTTTATTTAAATACTAGGCGATTCATCGCGCCCTACGGGCGCTCTTCACACCGTCGTAAGGGGCTGCGCCCCCTTAATTTGTGAACGTTTGTATATGAGAAACATGGTTAGAATTGTATGAAAGATGCCCTGTATTGCAACTTAGGTGTCCGCGAATCGCGGGAGGGGGGGTCGCGGAGGGTGCCGCGAATTGCAGGAGGGGGGGTCGCGGGGGGTGCCGCGAATTGCAGGAGGGGGGGTTGTGGGGGGGTGGATGCTGCGAATCGCGGGAGGGGAGGGATTGCAGAGAATCGCGGGAGGGGGGTCACGGGGTGGGTTGCCGCAAATCGTGGGAGGGGGGTTACGGGGGCGGGGGGTTGCGGCGAATCATGGTAGGGGGGGTCGCGGGGGGTGTGCCGTGAATCACGGGAGGGGGGGTCACGGGGTGGGGTGCCGAGAATAGCGGGGGGGTGTGTGTGTGCTGTGAATCGTGGGAGTGGGGGTTGCGGGGGGGGGTGGGGGGGGGTGTGACGCGAATCGCCACAAGAAAAAATCAACACAGAAAGGTCAACACATGTAAATGTTGACATAAGTGTGGCACTTCATTGGTGTCCATGTCGACACATGAGAATGAATATGAAAATATTCAAAAAATGAAGAAAAAAAAACTTCAAAAACTCATGTCAACCTTTTTCATTGTCGACCATAGCCATGTCAGTGTTTTCCATGTGCAATTGAATTCTGGAGCTGCCGCGAATCAGGGGGGGTGCCGCGAATTGCGGGAGGGGGGGGTCGCGGGGTTGGGTGCCGCGAATCGCGGGAGGGCGGGGTTCACAGGGGTTCCGGTGAGGTGTTGCCGCGAATTGCGGGAGGTGGGGGGTCACGGGGGGTGCCGCGAATCGCGGGAGGGGGGGTTGCGGGGGGGTGTGACGCGAATCGCCTCAAGAAAAAATCTACACAGAAAGGTCAACACATGTAAATGTTGACATAAGTGTGCCACTTCATTGGTGTCCATGTTGACACATGACAATGAATATGAAAACATTCAAAAAATGAAATAAATCTTCAAAAACTCATGTCAACCTTTTTCATTGTCGACCATAGCCATGCCAGTGTTTTGCATGTGCCATTTAATCCTGGGTCTGCCGCGAATCGCGGGGGGTGCCGCGATTTGCGGGAGGGGGGGGTTGCGGGGGGTAGGTGCCGCGAATCGCGGGAGAGCGGGGTTCATGGGAGTTCCGGTGGGGGGTTGCCGCGAATTGCGGGAGGGGGGTCGCGGGGGGGAGCCGGGGTGCTGCGAATCGCCGGAGGGGGGGTTGCGGGGGGTGTGACGCGAATCGCCACAAGAAAAAAATCAACACAGAAAGGTCAACACATGTAAATGTTGACATAAGTGTGGCACTTCATTGGTGTCCATGTCGACACATGAGAATGAATATGAAAATATTCAAAAAATGACAAAAAAACTTCAAAAACTCATGTCAACCTTTTTCATTGTCGACCATAGCCATGTCAGTGTTTTCCATGTGCAATTTAATTCTGGAGCTGCCGCGAATCACGGGGGGGGGGTGCCGCGAGTTGCGGGAGGGGGGCTCGCGGGGGTGGGTGCCGCGAATCGCGGGAGGGCGGGGTTCACAGGGGTTCCGGTGGGGGGTTGCCGCGAATTGCGGGAGGTGGGGGGTCACGGGGGGTGCCGCGAATCGCGGGAGGGAGGGTTGCGGGGGGGTGTGACGTGAATCGCCACAAGAAAAAATCAACACAGAAAGGTCAACACATGTAAATGTTGACATAAGTGTGCCCCTTCATTGGTGTCCATGTCAACACATGACAATGAATATGAAAAAATTAAAAAAATTAAAAATAAATCTTCAAAAACTCATGTCAACCTTTTTCATTGTCGACCATAGCCATGTCAGTGTTTTGCATGTGCCATTTAATCCTGGGGCTGCTGCGAATTGCGGGGGGGGGGTGCCGCGAATCGCGGGAGGGGGGGTCGCAGGGGGGGTGCCGCCAATCGTGCAAGGGGGGGTCGCGGGGGGGTTCTTTTTGCCGCGAATCGCGGGAGGGGGGGGGTCGCGGGGTGGTGGTTATGCCGCGAATTGCGGGAGGGGTCGTGGGGGGGTTCTTTTTGCAGCGAATCGCGGGAGGGGGGGTCGCGGGGGTGTTTTTGCTGCGAATTGCGGTAGGGGGGGTCGCGGGGGAGCGGGTGTTTTTGCCGCGAATCACGGGAGGGGGGGGCGCGCGGGGGGGGTTTTGCCGCAAATCGCGCGAGGGGGGCGCTCACCTGGTGGCTGTGGAGTAGCAGTGCTGGGCAACATGGGAAGGCAGTGGGTGTCTGGCACTGTCTGTGGGCTCACTGGGCTGGTTCTCTGTCACATACCTCCCAACATGACCCTCTCCAGGAGGGACACAATGCTCTGTTTCTAGACTTCCCCTTAATGTATGATTGCCATCACCTGTTTTAAACAGGTTAATTTCTCAGAAAGGTGTTCAGCACAGATGAAGGCAATCACACATTAAGAGGAAAGTCCAGGAACAGAGCGTTATAGACACAGACACCCACTTTGAGTGACAGATGTAGCCAAATATATAGGAGATGCTCACCATTTTCAGGTTAAACTCACTTCATCAGTATGTATATCTGAATTGCTGCCTCTTTCTTTTATAGCACTGATATGATTATACAAAGATAGATTGCCTTAGAATAGTCATTTTTAATGTCATTGTGATCCTTGTTAAAGTATATAAATGAAGTAGTGATTTATATTATGATAGCTTGTTTAGTTTAACGTTATAGATAGAATTTCTATCTTTTAAGTTATAGGAAAGTGCATTCATGCATTAATTTGGGTGGGCCTGTATGATCAATGTGGACAAAGGAGCAGACTGTCATCCAATCAGCAGCCAGCTACCCACAATGCCTTGTGAAGACTGACCAATGGAAGAACCTGAAGATGTGACCTCATCACCTTTTGCTATCTGTAAATATAACCAATTACTTGGGACCTGAAGCCCCAAGCTGTGTCTGGATTTCTGTGTGATAAATATCACTGTGAGGCTGGATCTTACGGCTGTACTTTTTGGGCTACACCTTTCCATGCTACACTGGAGTAAAAACCTTTAGCTCTGAACACATTTGTACTTGGATTTACTTTCCTTTATCTATTGAAGCAACTACTATTTTTAAACTAAACAAAACTAAAAAAGTTTCTGGTGCCCCCCTCCCATAAAATGCCCCTTACGCATTATACCTTACACCCTTATACCTTAATACGCTATACACCATTATGTCACTTACACTATATGCCACAAACAATAATGCCACAATATACACCACACTTTAATGCTATATAGCCCCCACGCACAGTATACACCACCCCATTATATACCCCCTATACACACACTGTACACCACCTTTATTATATACCCCCCCACACACACACACACACACACACACACGGTGTGATAACCCCATAAGTGAGATCCCCAATTCCCTAGTCAGCAGACATATGTGGGTGGGGACGCTAGGACCCAGCGGCTTAAGACTGCACTGGATGGGTCACATACTGGGACCCCTTGAGAAGTGATAAAGGGTTAGATACATTAAACTGCAAAAGTGATAAAATGGAGAGTGATAAACAGCCAGCCAATCAGCTCCTGCCTGACATTTTTCAAACACAGCCTGTGACATAGCAGGTAGAAGCTGATTGGTTGGCTGTTTATCACTCTCCATTTTATCACTTTTGAAGCTTAGTGCATTTGGCCCAAATAGAAAAACCCCTGGACCATTAGGAGCTAGGCTGAGGTGGAGCAGCACTGAAAGGAGACGGCACGCATTGCACGGAGTCCGACTGTGAGGACTCGCTGTGCTGACAGGCTCCATAGTGTGTTGATCCTACTGTACTTGAACTATCGGCAGCAGGTCTCTGACAGCTGTGGAGCCTGAAGAGGTGCCTGACAGTAGCGGTGGTCCCCAGCAGCAGTTGCGGAGGCTGACTTTTAGTGGTGGGGATCTCCGGGGGATGGCAGTGATGAAGGAGGCAGACACTCCCCTCTCTTGAGGAAGTGATCGGCCAGCAGCCTCTATAGAAACAGGTCAGCCCAGGGGTGTGGCTTGCAGGGAGGACAGATGCTTCACTGGTGCAGCAGGAGGAGCAATAAGCTGAGGCCCCCGTGTCAGCCATCCATTAAGGCAGGCCATCTGAGAGGAGAACTCAGTGAGGAGTGACGGGGATGGGCCCAGCAGTGCAATTTAGATCCCAGCTAACAGGTCACACATATTTTAGACCTCCAGCAGTGGCAGGACTGCAAACCAGGTGCGGCCTCCAGCCATACTCATGGGCACCACACTTCTTGCGCTCCCTGCAGACCCCACCGGTGCTGGCTCCCCTAAGCCAGCGCGGGGTCTGCGGTATCATTGTTATGCCACTGTATATGGGGACAAATGTAGTAAGGTGTGATTTTTTTAGGCTGCTAAAAATCCGCACAAAATCGCACATGTGAAATGTGCTATTTTTTTGCCAATCTAGCAAATTTACTATAGTTTGATTTTTTTTTCAACAAAGTCAATAATCACTTGAAAATTTTTAGTAATGGAAATGTTATTATTAATGAAAGTGCACAGGTTTTTGCTATAATTGAAAAAATAAAAAAAGCTTCTGGTATAACCAGCATAACCAGCCCTGGGCTCAATGAGCTGGTCCTGGTTCCCCAAATACAAGGAAAAAATAGTGGAGATCCCCCCTATTAAAAAAAACAGCAACGGGCTTTTTCACCGGTCCTGGTTCCAAAAACATGATGGACAAAAATAATGGGGGTCCCCTTTATTTTAGAACCAGCACCGGGCTTCAACAGCCAGCAATATGATGCTACAGCCAGGGGACACTTGGTACACAAGATCTCCTGGCCAAAACATGACTACCGTGGCTGGTCAACCTTGGACGGGGTACCTGGGGGAGTGGGGACCCCCCCAATAAAGGCCTGCCTCCCAGACTTCACCAATCAAGGCCTGAAGCCCGGGGCTGTCCCCACTACCCCATGGCAATGGGTGGCGGGCTGATGTTTTTGGTGTCAAAAAAAGTTTAAAAACTACATTTGTTTTCACAGTAGAACTATGAATCCCAGACCTCCCCCACATGCTGGGACTTGGAGAACCACAAGTCCCAGCATGCAGGGCAGTAATTAGCCTGCATAGATTTGTAGTTCCACTGTGAAACCAGTGTAAAAAAAGAGAGAGACACACAGAAAAGTATAACTTTAACACACACACATACTAACACACACACACGCACACACACTAACACACATACTTACCCTATGCACGTTCCTCCTTCCAGAGCTGCTCCTCTCCCGGTGCGATTGTACATTGCAGCATTATTAGCTTAAAGTTGCAAATGCAACTGCAGCAAAAAACGCAAGGAAGCCGCAACTGCGTCCAACTCAAAATCGGGCACTATAAGGAGAGATCCCGCCATCCCAGTCCTCAACAGACCCCACTCCCAGTAGGGAGACTTCCATAAATTTCCTGTGCTGGTTTTCGATCTCCATCCAGACCTGGTCCACATGTTCCGTAACAACAGCTAGCGGCGTGTTTCGCCTTATGCACAGTGACCAACTGACTCTGAAGAAGGTTGTCAGTCTAAAATGCACCTGCTGCTCTAGTTACTCCCAGAGGTTCCCAATGGGCGTAAGATCTGAGCTGGGCAGTCCATTCGGTTACCTACTGAAACAGCCCCACAGCATAACGCCACCACCTCCATGATCTACCCAGCCGGGTGGTGGGCAGCGTTGAGTCGCTCCAAAGTATATATACCGTACCACCTAGGTGGAACGGTATATACAGGCGCTTTAAGGTGGGTTGTTTGGCAAGCTGCTCACACCGTGGGGAGGTCAGCCCCCAGAAAATAGAGAAGAAGAAAAACAGACAGGTGGTGGAGCGCTAACACAAAATTATAAATGACCAATTGGGTATCACAAATATTTTATTTACTAAAAAAGAGGAATATATTAAAATGGTGTATAGGTTTTAAAAAGCAATTGCATTTTCCAAATGACAAATAAAAGGTATACAGCCTAATCTGGGACATATAATATATATAAGTACACAGTTGGGGGTATCTCACTTGTTCCTAGATATGCTCTCCTGGGATAGAGTGTAGCAATCTCCCACAGTCAGTGAAAACTGGGATGGCGGGTGTCCATAAACCTGCTGGAGTTTTCTTGGGACCTGATCCAGATTTTGTTGGATCCTGGGGTTCAGTCCTTGGTGCAGTATCTCCAGATGTAGTGGCAGGTGGTGGTTTCCCTTAGAATGTCCAGTGAATGTCCAAACAGTGGGAAAAGTGGGGAAATGGAGAGCTGGTCCAAGTGAGAGTTCTTTTTGTAATCCCAAATTAGTAGGCTGTAAACGCTTGGCCTGACGCGTTTCGTCGTCCACAGACAACTTTTTCAAAGGTCGATCAGCGAACGACTTCTGCTTAGCGAGAGGTACAGAATCAGGCACCTTAATCTATCTCCACATTATCTCACTCCAAGACTTAGCTCATCTGCCCCTATTTTATATGACGTTGTTTGGCTGCGTAAGGGTTACACATGAAATGTAGTATAATTGTGCATCCATTTACTGCATGAACTGATGTATGTAAGCATGGTTTAATGATGGATGATAATGAATATGACATTAGAATATGATATATGTTTGGAACCTAATTAAGGTTTTTGCGCATCTCTTTGAACGTCCACAATTCCGAGAAGCAAGTGCAAACAATGTAAAGTGAACTCCTAATTGATTAACTATTAGGGAGTGACTGTCTCTGTTATTTCCAGCCCATTTACCTTCACGTCAGAGCTTCTCCCAGTGTTCTAGGGTATGAATCAGTGTTCATTTGAAATGACCCAGGGAAATTAGCCATAGAAAAACCAGGCTCATTTAACACTGTAATATGCAAATAGCAAATGACACTTGGAACGCAGCCTAATAATGATGGGTAATAGAGCGTTCTGCTTAAGACGCATTTACATGGTCCAGTGAATGGACTTCACTTCCAGGCCCAAAAATCTTCATCCCTGGCTGAATTCCCTTTTAAAATAATGATTTGTCTTTAACAACAATTGTTTGGAACAATGTAGCAAATAAAAAGAATTTGCTTTCCCGGGAAACAGCTGATTTTGCAGTATATTAATGGAGATCTTCATCCTATTCTGAGTCGGAGGGATCCGTCCTGTTTGAAGATGGGCATTTCAGGTCGGACACTGGCCCTTATTCAGATCTGATCCCAATACAAATTTGTTCTCAAAATGGGCAAAACCACTTGCACTGCAGGTGGGGCTGATGTAACATGTATAGAGAGAGTTAGGATTGTGTGAGTTGTTTTTTTTCTGTGCAAGGTAAATACTGGCTGCAATATTTTTACACTGCAATTTAGATTTCAGTTTCAACCCAAATCTAACTCTCTCTGCACATGTTACATCTGCCCCACCTGCAGTGCACATGGTTTTGCCCATTTTGAGAACAAATTTGTACTGCGATCAGATCTGAATAAGGGCCACTGTGCAGTGACGATTCTATCACACAGAACTGTTCTGTCTTGTGGGACTGTCATGGAAATGCAACTAGAGGTTGCTGTGGACACTCCAAATGGAATAAGGATTGTAACATAGACAGAGGAAATGGTGTACCAATCTAGACTCAAGAAGACCTCTGACGCATTTCGTCTCGATGGAGTCCCTACTGCCACGTCTAACACATACAGTGACCACTGGCCTTGGATATTTATTAACAGTTTATTTTATAGCGCTTACATATTCCGCAGCGCTTTACAGAGTATAGGTGAACACTCACATCAGTCCCTGCCCCAGTGGAGCTTACAATCTATATTCCCTACCACATGTACACGCACACACAGACATTCTAGGGTTAATTTTTGTTGGGAGCCAATTAGCCTGCCACTATATTTTGTGGGAGGAAACCAGAGTACTCGGAGGAAACCCACGCAAGTACAGGGAGAATATACAAACTCCGCACAGTTAGGGCCATGGTGGGAATAGAACCCATGACCTCAGTGCTGTGAGGCAGTAATGCTAACCATTACACCATCTGTACTGCCCCAATATATATATAAAGATAGATATAGGTAGTGGGCAGGATGCAATGACCTCAGAGTTTGGTGACAGTGCAGGTTGCCAGTTGAAAGTAGACTTTTTTTTCCAAAGGGAAAATGATTGCCCATTTAAGAAAATGTCCGAGTCCAACAGGCATTGCGCACAGCCGCCAAACCCAGACTTCATCACATCCAGCCGAGAGAGAGTTGTGCCGATCTAAAAAAAAAAATTGTTTGGGGAACCCCCCCTGGGTGCACCACTGTTCATGGACTGGCCACACCCACCCTAAAATCATGCATTCGGAGACCCACCTTTAGAAATGCCATACTTGCCACTGAGGGTGACTGGCTGATTTGTGTTGTCTGTGTTTCTTGATTTTCCTGTTCTTATTCCCAATTGGCATAAATACCTTACACTGGGGACATGGTCACTAGGTCGACCCTATTAAGGTCGACAGTATTAGGTCGACAATTGAAGGTCAACAGGGCTTAGTCGACTCATGAAATAGGTTGACATAGCTAATGTTGAAAGGTTGGAAATTCCAAACAAGTATTATGTCGACAATGGGAAGGTTGACAGTCAAAAGGTTGATGAGTTTTTCATGTTTTTTTGAGCCGGCATGTGCAACAGGCGGTATTTCATGCCCTACCGGCCACTACGGCATGGTGGGAGAATAAAATAGTGTGCCGAGCGCAGTGAGGCACCGTGCCGAAGCACGGGGGTGCGGTACATTTTGACGGAGTCCATGATGACTATTTCAACATTCAGGACAAAAAAAAGTGTTGACCTTCCCATTGTCAACCTAATGCCAAGAACCTAAGCCCTGTTGAGCTTCAGTGGTCAACTCAATGAATGTCAACCTAAATGGGTCTACCCAATGTCCCACACCCCATACAATGCACTTACTGGTGTATAGGGTGACCAATCCTGGGATCGGGATTGGCGGGATCCCGGGATTTGGCCTCAAAAAGTCCGGGTTTTCAATCCCTGGATTGGAGTATCCAATCCCGGGATTTCGGGATTAGACTGCGCATGCGCAGTCTAATGCCGGGCAGCGTCTGAGTATGCGCTCAGACGCTGCCCGGCTGTTCCCAAATCCCGACCCCGGCGTGCGACCTGTGTAGCATGACAGTAGAGGTCACGCTGTGCAGGCCACACCGTCACCGCCCACTGTGATGCAGCCTCTCCGCCCGCCCGCCTGCCTCTTCTCCTCCGCCCGCCTGCCTCTTCTCCTCCGCCCGCCCGCCGGCTTCTTCTCCTCCGCCTGAGGCACAGTGTACCTCCAAACCCACACCCAGCCGCCCGCCCGCTAATGTAAGTAAATGTCGGCCGGTGTGGGGATGTGTATGGGACATGCTGCATGTTAATAGTAGGGATGCCAATCCCGGGATCCCGGGAATCCCGGCATTGAGCATTTTTCAATCCCGGGATTGGAAAAATGCCCCGGGATTGGCATCCCTACTGGTGTGCTTCAATAATAGTAATTCAGTATCTTATGTATTGTTGGGGACACTCACATTATTACAGTCATTCTTGTCTGGAGCTCCGAGCACACAGAACAAGTTAGCAGCTTCCTACCAGACTGTTCCTTTCTAAAGGTTCACTTCACAGGCTGACAGAAGGCAAAACTTAAGCACTGAGGCATGGCAATTAAGTAGATTGTGCTGGACAGCGGGTCATTGATAAATCTGCCCCATTGCACATCACCAGTTTTACTAGATAAGTTTAATTAACAATGAGGTTTCCCAGACAGATGACTGCCGCTAGACAGTTGGAGGTGTTCAGCGCCCTTCTAGAATGTTAAACTGTTTATCCGGATGCCGCAGAATTTCTCTCACTGTGCTCAGTATTGTTACTCTGACTTCTCTCTGTAATTGGTTATCAGAGAATATTGTGATTCAATGAGAAATTATAATTTGCCGTCTGCCCCAAAAATTGATAATCCTTTTTCAATTTTTTATAGTGGAAATAAGGGTTCCCTTTGTTGGAATAGGGGGTGTTCCATGTGCTACCCTCCGGCTGCTTTCCTATGAAGCATTGACCACTCTTTTACTACTACTACAGGATTAAGCATTTGCCACATCATCTCTTCACTGTGTTAGACCACCATTGTGGGACCCTACAAAATCCTGCTGCCAAGTCCCAATATACATGTCCGCTGGTCAGGGCCGGCGCCACCACTAGGCAGTGTTAGGCATTTGCCTAGGGCGCCGGCCACTGGGGGGCGGTAGTTGGGAGCAGGGCAGGAGGGAGAGCTGGAGGTCGGGCTTAGCGGGCAGGAGGGAGGGCTCGCTGCGCTGTAGTTCAGTCCCGGTGCATGTTAACTGACATCTTCCTCCACCTGCACCGCGTACAGCCGCTCAGCCGGGCAGCGTCTGAGGGTGAGCCAAGTGCTCAGCGCTGCCCGGCTGAGCGGCTGTACACGGTGCGGGTGGAGGAAGATGTCAGTCACACTGAGCCGGGACTGAACTGCGAGGCCTCCCTCCTGCCCGCTAAGCCAGACCTCCAGCTCTCCCTCCCTCCAGCCCGATGAGCTAGACCCGGGTGAGTAATTATATATGCATTGGAGGGAACAGCACGGCGGCCGTATCCCTCCCCCCCCCCCCAGATCAGCGCGCCGGCCGTTTTCCTCCCCACCCCCCCACCCGTGGAACGGGTGAGCGCCGGGGTGCCCCCCCTCCTGGGGCGCTCTGGCGCCTTGCACCGGCACTGCCGCTGGTCCACTGCCCTAAGTGTGTCTGGGCGGGATGCGTTATTATTATTGTTAACAGTTTCTTATACAGCGCAGCAAGTTCCGCTGCGCTTTAACCAGAAACATGGGGGAAACCCTGTTTTCTGGGTTTTTACTGCATTTCCAAATATACTTAAACCCCAATGCTAGGGCTCCAATGGAGAGGGTTGTGGAGATATATATATATATATATATATATATATACAGTATGTACACACTATATCCGTAGAGTTAATACTTAACTACATGGGCCAAATGTGATAGGGTGAGAGTTTCAGAAAGTGAGAGATTTTGGGAGAGTTTTCCCATGTTTTTTTAAAGCAGCAATCAATTACACTGCAAAATCAACCTGGTTTTGCAGTGTAATTGATTACTCCTTTAAAAAAAAGGGGGAAAACTCTCCCAAAATCTCTCACTTTCTGAAACTCTCACCCTATTACATTTGGCCCCATATGTCTATCACTTTGACATTGCAGCAGAAAGAGTCTCACTTCTACTTGAGCCAGCAAAGTGTGAGTGAGAGGCTTGCAGACTTGCTTAGAAGGTGCGGAGCATTCTTGGCCGAATCCATGACTGTATTGATTTGCACAGCTGCAAGGATGCAGATGTGCACTTCTACATAAGTACAATTGTATTGCAGCAGGAGGTGTCTGTAGGAGAAAGACGCCTCCTGTTACCACTTGTGAGATGCAAGTGCAATGTCTGACGGCATAGGATCTCCATCGTGAGCACCGATCTCTACTCTCAATGATTTTGGTCACCAGTCAGCCTGTTACTAAGATCCAAGTGCAGTGTCTGAGGGCATAGGATCTCCATCGTGAGCACCGATCTCTACTCTCAATGATTTTGGTCACCAGTCAGCCTGTTACTAAGATCCAAGTGCAGTGTCTGAGGGCATAGGATCTCCATCGTGAGCACCGATCTCTACTCTCAATGATTTTGGTCACCAGTCAGCCTGTTACTAAGATCCAAGTGCAGTGTCTGAGGGCATAGGATCTCCATCGTGAGCACCGATCTCTACTCTCAATGATTTTGGTCACCAGTCAGCCTGTTACTAAGATCCAAGTGCAGTGTCTGAGGGCATAGGATCTCCATCGTGAGCACCGATCTCTACTCTCAATGATTTTGGTCACCAGTCAGCCTGTTACTAAGATCCAAGTGCAGTGTCTGAGGGCATAGGATCTCCATCGCGAGCACCGATCTCTACTCTCAATGATTTTGGTCACCAGTTAGCCTGTTACTTGATCTGGCCGTCGGATCTGGACACCCAGGTCCAGTAAGCCTGGGACGGATGTTGCAGACCCTTGACCTGCCATGCCTTCAAAAGGGGGGCAACCCAATCAAAGAACAGTGCTGGGTGACACTTTGGTACTTGTGTACTTTCACGGCTCCCATCGCATGCCATCGCATGCCAAATGTAGTGGCATGCGATGGGATGCGATTTTTACAGTTTTAAGCATTTTTATGCGATTTTTAACAGAAATGCATCCAAATGCATTGAAATTAGTATCAAACATGTTCAATGGCCCCCAAATGTCATTTTGAGGCTGTACCATCCCCACTATCAACGCGAACCCGAAGCGTGGCGAGCGCAGCGAGCCCACGAGGGGCAGCGGTATGCATCCTACGACCTTTTCATACCCCCACTATCCACGTCGGCGTGGAGTTGAGAATAGAAAGTGTGGCGAGCGCAGCGCGCCACCGAGCCCGAAGCGTGGCGAGCCCAGCGTGCCCCGCGAGGGGACGCGGACACTTGTGAAGCCCGCAAGGGGACGCGTATACCTGTGAAGGTATCCGTGTCCCCACGCGGGGCTCGCTGCGCTCGCCACGCTTCGGGCTCGGTGGCTCGATGCGCTCGCCACACTTTCTATTCTCAACTCCACGCCGACGTGGATAGTGGGGGTATTAAAAGGTCGTAGGACGCATACCGCCGCCCCTCGCGGGCTCGCTGCGCTCGCCACGCTTCGGGTTCGCGTTGATAGTGGGGGCGGTACAGCCTCAAAAATGACATTTGGGGGCCATTGAACATGTTTGATACTAATTTCAATGCATTTCCGTTAAAAATCGATGCGATCGCATGCGATTTTTTACTATGTGATGGACATCGTGGGAGCCGTGATTGTACACAAGTACCGACACTTTTGCTCTACCCCCCCCCCCCACCCCAAAGCCACAGCATGTCAAACACGCTGCAGCTGACAGGGGATATGAGTGATTTCGGATTATGGGCCCCGATTCAGACCTGTTTGCTGGGCTGTGAGTATTCGGGAACCCAGTGAGCAGGTAAATACTCACCATCTAATGATTTTCCCGCTGCTCCCAACACTCAGTAAGTCTAGACTCACTCTGCGCTGTAAAAGCCGTGGGTAGAAGACGGCCACTGCTCATGTCAGCCCTCCCTCCTGATAATTACTTTATAACCCTTAAATATAACGGCAACGCTGAAATGATTGCACACCAACACAAACTTGTAAAAAAATGTATGACAATGCTTTACTTGAAAGATAGCTTGATTACAGGGATCCGATACGATTTCCCGGCGGTCGGGATCCCGGCGGTCGGAATCCCGACACTGGAATCCCGACCGCCGAAATCCCGACAAGGGGGGGACATGGATCGCCCCCCCTTGCGGGCTCGCTGCGCTCGCCACGCAGCGGGCCCGGTGCCTCGCTACGCTCGGCACGCTATTTTATTCTCCCTCTATGGGTGTCGTGGACACCCACGGAGGGAGAAAGTTTCGGGATTTCGGCGGTCGGGATTCCAGTGTCGGGATTCCGACCGCCGGGATCCCGACCGCTGGGAAATCAACTGCATCCCGATTACAGGTATATACACAATGTGTATAACACAATAAACATAAAATCGATTAGTTTATACTTAAACAATAATTCTAGATCAAATCAAAATGGAAACCTATCAAGGACAGTGATTAACCGTTGAACCTAATTCATAGTTACCTCCAGCCCCTGTGCTTGCCTGTTCTTCCTCAACTGCCTGCCCCTTCCTTCTCTAGCTTGGATACTTAAACCTTGCTCACATTAATTAATTAATCATAAGCATTGAGTCTTATTGGCAAGTTTTGCTTTCAATCAGACTAAAATAATTCACCCATCATCCATCTTCCTTGTTACTAGGGAAAGATTCCAAGGCCTTGAGGTCTACGCATGCGTGACCTTCTTATCAGGTGGTTTCTCATATTGTAGAGACTAGCGGGCTGTCCTCACACTCTGTACTGTCAACATTGCATTCTTAAACTTATAAAATCAAAACAATTCTCCATAAGATATCACTTTTCCTGCACTGTTCTAAATCTTCAGCCATTTTGTAATGTCTTTTATGCAAGTCATAGTTGACAAAATGGTTGCTGTTTCTGACAAACACCTTCTGCTTAGCGCAAAGGGTAGGCCTCATACGCTGTGGGCTATTACCTTGTGCAATAAGCTAATGTTATCTGCAGCAATAATAACAGTATTATAAAAGCATAGAATTATTGATTTACATATGGTCTATAAAAGAAACAAATTTATTTACATTGTCCCAAAATTATAAAATTTATTTGGAATTTGAGAACATAATTAAAATATGGTACAAGCATCACAAATACTAAACTGATGGTGATATTAAAAGGAAAGTTGAATGAAATTATTGGGGTAAAAAATTAGTTTACTAAACAGTGAGTGATGTGATTCCCTACAGTTGGTTTACTTGGTTGAACCCCAATAACTGGTTTTGATTGATTGTTAATTTCTGTTTTAACAGTTCCATCGTCTGAAAAATAAAAGTTCATATCTCTCACAAAATGCATCATTTGTCTCCTTCTTAATACATCAGAAAACCTTCTTGATGCCCTTCAGTAGTATACGGAAAAATCAATGATATTATCTTGGCAAAAAAAAACACATTAAACTTCTCAAAGCATATGTAGCGTTGACTATGCAAACCAGTTATTGGGGATCAACCAAGGAAACCAACTGTAGGGAATCACATCACTCACCTCTGTTTAGTAAAATAATTTTTAACCCAAATAATTTCATTCAACTTTCCTTTTATTATCACCCTCAGTTTAGTATTTGTGATGCTTGTACCATATTTTAATTATGTTCTCAATTTCCAAATAAATTTTATAATCTTGGGACAATGTAAATAAATTTGTTTCTTTTATAGACCATATGTTACTTTCAAATCTTCATGTTGGATTAATACTGTATTAATTAATATAGTTCCTCTAAAACTTTGTAACCATTTAGAAACTTAAGTTTTGCAAATATACTATGATTCTAGTGATTATGTCCATGGCTTTTGAGACAGTATGTTTGAGAAAACATCATAAGAAACAATTCAATGAGTACCCTTTTATTTAGAATTTCTTCTAGCTCACCCAACTCTGTCACATGATAACTACATGTTTTGTAGCTGTGTGCATATTAGTTTTGAAGTGCATAATTTTTAAAGTGCGGCATAATTTAAATATAACTGCAGCGTTATACTGGCGTTCTAGACATATCTTCAGCTGAATGAACTGACTTCTCTTCTCATCTCTTCTCATCAAGGTAACCAACATCCCACATACTTGGTCTGGGCTGCAGATTATTCCACCCCCTGTCCTAGATTGGAGAAGTATTGAAAAAAATTTGGTTGGGCGCCTGCTTGAAAGAAACCTTTATTAGGAAAACCCAGGAGGACTTCATCAGGCTGCAGTTAAGGGTCGCATTTCCCCACCTTCACCCCTTTTTTCAAGACATAGAACATGAAATGCCATCAACGTCATCTGCCAAGGCCAATGCCCATTGTCATAATAGAGGGCATGTCATATCCAAAATGGCAAAGTACGTTGAAGAAAAAAATAAATGTAAATCCTTGGAGGAGAAACGTAAGCTTGCCAATATGCCATTTACCACATGGAGTGGCAAGGAACAGCTAAGGCCCTGGCCTATGTTCTTGACTAGTGGTTCGGCTTCACACGATGATCACAGCCCTCCTCATCATCCTCGTCCCCCTTCCCTAGAAATGTAAAGAGAATTAAGCTGTCAATAAAAACATATCAAACATTTCTGCTTTCTAAAGACATGGAATCATAAATCCCCAAGGAGAGTCCAAGCAGTGGCGTAACTATAGCACCGCAGCCCCCGCCACCGCGGGGGAGGGGCGCTGTGCATATTGGAGCGCCGGGGGCTGCGGTGCTATAGTTACACCTCCCCCCAATCCCCCGCAGGCTTACCTATTTCGCTGGTCCCGGCGGCTCCGTTCTTCTGCTGAGGACCACCACAAAATGGCCGCCCCCATATAGCACACAGTTCTCTGAAACTGTCTGCTGTATGGGGACGGCCATTTTGAGGTGGTCCTCAGCAGAAGAACGGAGCCGCCGGGACCAGCGCGAAAGGTAAGGCTGCGGCGGATTGGGGGGGTTTGAATGGGCGGCAGGGGCGCCCCCCCCTAACGGCGGGGGGGGCGCCCAAAACGTAGCTACGCCGCTGAGTCCAAGGGTGTTGGTGGTTGCAATGCCTGACCTTTCCATCACTGTATGGGAAGAGGGGGCTCCTTTTACCATTTGCAGCATGCCCTCTGCATTTGCTGGAAGCATCACCCACAGTCCAGTTCCTGATTTTGAAGAAGGAGGAAATTTATGTAGCTGGTGCTGAGGAGGAAGTTAATGAGGAGAATGCTGCTGATGGTGATGTGGTTTGCTTAAATGAGGCCCCGGGTGAGACAGTTGTTGTCCGTGGGATGCAAAAGGCCATCACCATGCCTGGGCAGAAGACCAAAAAATCCACTTCTTTGGTCTGGCATTATTTTTATCCAGATACGGACAACAATCGTCTCACCATATCTAGCTTATGTAAAGCTGAAATAAGCAGGGGTAAGACTGTTGGCCACCCAGAGACATCCTCGCGTATGAGTCACCTGAAGTTAGTTCATAAGTCACTGTTTTGTTCAGAAACTGTGGCTAGGACTGTAAGCAGTCCAGGGACACCTGAATCCCTTGATCCTGTTGTATCCAAGTGCCTGAAAACCACACAAGCAAGTCACTCATAATCAATTTCCTCCTCCATCCGGATCGGAGGTAGTCCTACAGGCCGTATCACTGGCATGACTGACTCCTCTTCCATCCAGGATTCCTCCAGAGGATCCTGGAGCAGTACGCCTACTACCGCTGCTGCTGTTGCTGCTGGGAGTCGGTCATCATCCCAGAGGGGAAGTTATAAGACCGATACGTCTATCACTAAGCAATTGACCATCTAACAGTTGTTCACCATGAGGACAAAGTACAACAGCAGTCATCCGTTGGCAAAGTGTATATCTGCGGCCTTGACAGCTATGTTGGTGTTAGATGTGCATCCAGTGTCCACCATCAGTGGAGTGGGATTTAGACAGCTGATGGAGGGGTTGTGTCCCCGGTACCAAATCCTGTCTATATTCCACTTCACTAGGCAGGTGATACCGAGGATGTACAGAGACGTCTGAAAAATGCGGTTGTACCCACTGTCCACTTAACCACGGACATGTGGACAAGTAGTTCAGGGCAGACTAAGGACTATACGACTGTGACAGCCCATTGGGTAGATGCATTACCTTCCGCAGCATCATCTCTGAAACGCCAGCTCCTTCCAAGGCAGGCTATGCTATGTATCACCGGTTTCAGTAAGAGGCTCAATGACCAGAACCTCTTACAGAAACTGAGGGAAATCATCTCGCAGTGGCTTACTCCACTTAGACTCTCCTGGGGATTTGTGGTGTTGGACAACGCCAGTAACATTGTGTTGGCATTAAATATGGGCTATTTCTAACACATGTCATGTTTTTCCCACACAATAAATTTGGTGGTGCAGCATTTCATTAAAACTGACAGGAGCATACAGGAGATGCTTGCGGTGGCCCGCAAAATTGCAGGACACTTTTGCCATTCTGCCACTGCCTGCCGAAGGCTGGAGCGGCAGCAAAAACTCCTCAACCTGCCCTACCATCACCTCAAACAAGAGGTGGTGACACGCTGGAATTCCACCCTCTATATGCTGCATAGGATGGAGGAGCAGCAAAAGGCCATTCAAGCCTACACAGCCACGTACAACATAGGCAGTGAAGTGTGGATGCACCGGACTCAAGCGCAGTGGAGGCTGATTTCCGTGTTATTCAAGGTTCTCCAGCCATTTGAACTTGCAACACGTGAAGTCAGCTCCGACACTGCCATCTTGAGTCAGGTGATTCCCCTGATCAGACTGTTGCAGAAGCAGCTGGAAAAAGTGAAGGAGGAGCTAAAGCATTGCGATTTTGCAAATCATGTAGCTCTTGTGGATGAAGCCCTCCATACGCTTTGCCAGGATACGAGGGTGGTCAGTCTGTTAAAGTCAGAGGAAAAAGGTTTGTAATCAGCGCACTGAATCGTGTTCGGCTAGCAGCTGCACTTCAAGGGTGACTAATCCTTTGCTTGTACACAGATATTTGGGTTTTGTAGTGCTGCGCTCTGCCTAAGTATTAAAGTGTGTGTGTGGTCATAATAACAGTCCGTTGTTGAAATTGAAAAAACACACTTTACTGATAAATCAAGGTGCGAATTGACATACACATGCAAAATTTAAAGATAAAATATAAATGAAAGTCAAAACATAAACTTAAATGCATACATGGTCTGCAAGTAATGTTGCAGCACAAGTGGAAAATAGTTTAAATGAGCAACAGTTGCCGATATGTGCACAAACTCCCAAGGAGTCAGATTGGTGATCTGTCCTGGTTGGGCAGTGTGTACGCTCTTGCGGAGCTGTTGCTTCGAAATGTAAATTTCACGTCAGAGATGAGACAAAACCTTAGGTTGTTAATAGCAACGGGGGAAGGTGAGTTGCAGATGGTAATTGGCAGTCTCGGAATGGTATTGAGCGCGGCGTCCCGCTAACTCAGATGTAATTTGAACAGATCTTCAGGTACCCCTTTAGATGTTAAGGTTGTGTTGGTTTTCGGAGGAGCTGTGGATGGTGCATGTAGGTAAGCCAGGTGAGCTAGTGCACCCACCGATGTTTGCTGTGCGTGTGTGGAGACACAACGCACAGCACCTCGGTCCTTTGGTGACTGCCTGTTTCAAGGATGTGGACCGTGCCGCCTGAGTCACCTTCGGTCACTCGTGCGCCGCGTACCAACCTCCTTGCCTGGGAGTCCTCCTGCCTCTCGTCACACTGGACTACCTCCTACTTACCCGTCCTCACAGTCCGGCTGTCTTAGCTTCCGCTCCGTCTCAGTTCTGCTTGCAGCTTGTCTGTTTGCTGCAGCACCGCGGGAAATTGCGGGATGGTTTGATGTTTTCCTCTCTGGTGTGGAACAGTCCAAATGTCTAATGGATATCACTCCAACGCGTTTCAGCCTTATTGGCCTTCTTCTAGGGAGATAATTGTATGTCTAAAGTTGCAGTTTTTATCTGTCCCTCTGTTCAGACAAACTGTCTGTCATTGGTTCATTTCCGTATGTTCTCATTGGTTCATTTCCTTGTTTGTGCATGATTGGTTGAGTCATGTGTCAATCATGATTGACATGTTCAAGTCTGTTGCTAATCAGTTGATTAGTTAAACAGTGTGTAGATTGCCGTGGCAGGCTGTCTTCACATTCTGGTGGCAATTAAATGAAAACTTTTGCATTGTATTCATAATCCTAACAGTTCTAGCATTTAAAATGGTTTTATAAGTAATGTTTTAACGAATGTTGGATTATGTTCTAATTATGCATTGCTGCAACATCTTAATCATTTCTTACCCACTATTGCTTTTACCTCATTATCTAGATTTAAGCCTCTGGGTTTCAAGGTTTTTAGTGTATACATCCATTTTAGCTCTAACTTGTTAATTTTAAGTGTGAAGTCGCCCCCTCTCCAGTTTTGTTTCACTTCTTGAATGCCTATAAACCTCAAAGTGCTAGGGTCCCCATTGTGGTGGTCACAGAAATGTTTAGAGAGATTATGTTCTTCATGTTTTTTCTTTATGTTACGTACATGTTCTGCTATTCTGGTTTTGAGTGTCCTTGTCGTTCTGCCTACGTATTGTTTGTGGCACCCACATTCCATAAGATAGATTACCCCCTTACTGTTGCATGTGATCCTGTTCTTGATTATGAATGTCTCTTGTGTGATGGATGATTTAAATTCAGTAATTGGTTTGGTTGATTTTATTTGTTGGTTGGTACATCCTACACATGTCCCGCAGTGGAAGAAGCCTTTACTGGGTTGGCTAGTGCCTATTGTTGTCTGTGTTTTAGTCTTGGGGGGATGTGGTTGGTGACAAGTTTACTCCTGATGTCTGGGGCTTTCCTGAATACCACTCTAGGTTGTTTAGGCAAAATGTCAGATAGTGTTTCGTCTTCCAATAGTAATGGCCAGTGTTTCCTAAGGCTTTTTTGTAGTATTTTGGATTCCTTAGAATATTGTGTGATAAATAATGTCTCTTGGTATGTGTCTGATTTCTTTTTTTTGTAGCTTAGAAGGTCCTTTCTGTCTATAGTTTCTACTTCTTGTATTGCTAGCTGTAAGTCTTTCTCTTTGTAGTCTTTCTCTCTGAATTGGTCTGCCATTATTCTACTTTGTTCTATAAAGTCTTCATGTTTCGAGCAGTTACGTTTTACTCTTATAAATTGGCTCTTTGGTATTGATTGTAGCCATCTCGGGTGGTGCCAGCTACTTGACCTTATGAAACTGTTAACATCGACCAATTTCCTAAATGTGTTGGTATGAATTTGATTATTTTCTATAAAGATGTTCAGATCTAGAAATTGTACATTGGTCTTACTGTACTGCGTGGTGAAAACTAGGTTATTGTGGTTGTTATTCATGGATGTCAGAAAATTTTGTAATGATAATTCGTCCCCTCTCCAAATGAATATGACGTCATCTATGAATCTATTCCAGAGCACGAGATTCTCCCCCGGGCCGTCCGCACCCCATATGTGCTGAAAAACCCAAATATCTGTTAAAGTCAGAGGAATACATTCTGGCCACGGTGCTCGATCCTTGGTTTTAATCATATGTTGTATCTCTGTTTCCTGCAGACACAAGTCTACGAAGGTGCAAAGACCTGCTGGTCAGGAGATTGTCATCTGAAGTGGACCATGAAATGACAACAGCTCCTCCCTCATTTTCTCCCACACCTGTGGCTGTTAGAAAACAGCTGAAAGTTCCGACACAACCTACTGGCAGGGTTGCAGGGCAGACAGAAGCCAGTTTGGACATCTGGTCAAGGACCGGCCAACAATTGCTGACATGTCTAATGTCGCTGCATTGGATGCTGTCACCATTGAAAAAATGGTGGAGGATTACTTTGGTGACAGCATCCAAGTAGACTTGTCAGACAGTCCATACCTCTACTGGCAGGAACAAAAGGCAGTTTGGAGGCCCTTGTACAAACTGGCTCTATTTTACCTGAGTTGTCCCCCCTCCAGTGTGTACTCCGAAAGAGTTATTAGTGCAGCGGGCAACATGGTCAGTGAGCGGCGTAGAAGGTTGATTCCGCAAAATGTGGATGTTCATCAAAATGAATTATCAATTCTTGAATGAAGACCAGCAATTGCCTCCAGGCACTACAGAGGGACCTGTGATTTTGGAGTCCAACGGGGATGAATTGATAATCTGTGAGGATGAGGAAGTACACACTGAAGGGGGTGAGGAATCGAAGGATGTGGACGACATCTTGCCTCTATAGAACCAGTTTGTACAGGGAGAGGTGACTTGTTTCTTTTTTGTGGGGGCCCAAACAAACCAATCATTTCAGTCACAGTCGTGTGGCAGACCCTGTCGCTGAAATGATTAGTTTGTTAAAGTGTGCATATCCTATTTGAACAACATAAGGGTGGGTGGGAGGGCCCAAGGACAATTCCATCTTGCACCTCTTTTTTTGCCATTAAGTGCTTTTTGGGGCCTAGTTTTTCATACTGCCATCCTGTCTGCCGCTGCAGTGCCACTTCTAGCTGAGCCACGTGTTTGTGCCGCACACTTGTGTGGCTTAGCATAGTTATCCATCTACCTTGGTGCAACCTTTTGCACGAAAAACAATATTGTGAGGTGTGAGGTGTTCAGAATAGACTGAAAATTTGTGGAAATTAATGATATTAAATTTAATAATAGCGTAGGAGCAAAAAAAATCCACAAATTCAGAGATTTTAGTGATTTTTATGTTTTTTTGGCAAACAATACAGATCCAAAACACGAGTGTCTTGGAACAGATCCAGATCCAAAACACCGCCCGAGATACAAACCCAAATGCGTTTCTCGAAGCACGAAAAGTGCTCGGTGCACATCCCTAATAAATTACCACTTGCAAAGATATCATGGAAAGTACAAATGAGATCATGGTACTGGTTGCTTCGTTTGGAGCATACATAAATGAGCTAAGATAAAGATGATTTCCTGCTAGACGCTATGTGATTTATTTACCTTTCTGATCTAATAGGAAGGTCGTCATAGTCAGAGCAAAAAGATTGTATTGGTAAGTGCGCCATTTATCTTAATTGTAAGTGTGTCACCAGCAATAATTTATCCCAGTAAGGAGTGAGTGGTAGGGAGTCATCCTAAATCAGAATGTATTAGGCAGCTGTGAGAGAGAAGACAGAGAGCAAACTGCAGCTGAAACACCTATACTGTATGTGCAGAGTTATAAAGGAAGTCTATAGGAAAGCAAAAAGCAAGTACTCTATATACATTATTATAATTAATTATAAGACTGTTTTCCCTGGTATTATGTTTGTTCCATATTTATTTTCTTTGAAACACCACTTGGAGAGATGTCCAGAAAAGCAGCAGGGGTTTTCAAGGGTGGAGCTAAACAGACGCATGATTAGACAATTCACATAATTTTAGCCCCGCCACCTCATTGTGGACCCCCGCTTTATCTGCATATCCTGTCTGCAGGAAGCACGAGGGATGAGGGTGTAGCACTTACCCTTTTACCAGGAGTCTTCCGCAACTTCCGGAAGAGTAGATAAGTACGGTTTGGGCCTCTGAAATATAATCCAAGTACTTGCTACTTTTCTGGGTACTTGTTTCCTAGCACGGCGCCAGCGATTTTAATTGCATCCATCGGGACCCAAAAAATCGCATTCATCGCATGCAACCAAATCGCATGCAACCAAATCGCATGCGATGCGATTGACGCGATTTTTTACATTGGAACCAATGTAAAATGGTCCCTGAGACCCAATTTTACATTGGTCCCAATGTAAAATGCCCCCCAGACCCCAATTTTAATTGTATACCAACCCTCATGGGTGAAATGCCCCCCCATTGTTAACACCACCCCACGATCAACGCCAACCCGAAGCGTGGCGAGCGCAGTGAGCCCACGAGGGGCGGCGGTACGCGTCCTCCGACCTTTTCATACCCCCACTATCCACGTCAGCGTGGAGTTTATTTTATATAGTGTGGCGAGCGCAGCGAGCCACCGAGTCTGAAGCGTAGCGAGCCCCGCGAGGGGACGAGCATTACTTCACAGGTATTACGCGTCCCCTCACGGGGCTCGCTGCGCTCGCCACGCTTCGGGCGCGGTGGTTCGCTGCGCTCGCCACACTATATAAAGTCAACTCCATGCCGACGAGGATAGTGGTGGTATGAAAAGGTCGTAGGATGCGTACCGCCGCCCCTCACAGGCTCGCTACACTCGCCACGCTTCGGGTTGGCGTTAATCGTGGGTTGTCGTTAATAATGGGGGGCATTTAAAATACACATTACCCATTAGGGTGCCTATACAATCAAAAATCGGGGCCATTGGCCCATTTAACATTGTTCCCTATATAAAATCGCTTTGATCGCGTCGGTCGCATCGTGTGCCATTATAATGGCATGCGATGGACGCGATCAACGCGATTTTCTCATTGTCAGCAATAAAGGCTAAAAATAGCCAAATATCCGGTATTAAGGTATGCGATCACCCACGACGGGCGCTGTGCTAGGAAACAAGTACCCTTTTCTGCAATATCTCTCTGGTAGATTCACAATTTTGAGGAGTTCTCCCGCAGTCCTGGGCTCCCACCAATGGTGGAGGGGCTGCAGCACAGGCCAAAATTCAAATAGGGGAGCCACATTAACTCACAATGGCCCTTATTCTGATTGAGTCGGACAGCTGCGTGTTTGGTCGGACGGCCGATGTTTGGTATTTGCGCATGTGCAGAGGCGTTTCTGCGCATGTGCAAACTCCACGCACACCTGAGTACGGCGTGAATTCCGTACAGAAAACGATCGGTCGGAACAATCCAAACAGGGGGTGAAGAGGGGCGTAAAGGGCTGTTTAGGCTCATTACCATATGCGTACTCCCCGAGTTTCATGGGCGTTCCCATGAAAACGCTGGGCGTACTTATGGTAATCCGGCCGTGACGCACGTGTGGGGGGCGGACAGCTGACATAGCCGGATGCCAGCTGCCCGCCCATATCCCTGCTTTCGCATGGAGAAATGTCCGAGTGGTCATGACCGCTCGGTCCATCATTCGATGGTCGGCGACCATCCGAGGATGGGGGAGGTTCCCACAGATGGGGGAGTTATTCACATGAAGCATCCACTCACAGTCCGTTCGCTCGGCGTCTTACCGCATTCGGACGGAGTCAGTGATCCGTACGGTAGGCGGGGCTAAGAACACTCAGTGGCCGTCCGAAAATACGCATCCGTCCGAGTCAACTAGAATAAGGGCCAATGAGTCAGATAACAATGACACACGTTCAATACGTTGACATGTAAAATGGCAATATACTGTATGAAGTTTTGACATTTAGCAGGGTTTGGATGGCCGGTGTTATTCAAGCTCATGTACATGTGCTAGGGAATATAGATTGTAAGCTCCACTGGGGCAGGGACTGATGTGAGTGTTCAACTATACTCTGTAAAGCGCTGCGGAATATGTATGCGCTATATAAGAAACTGTTAATAAATAAATAAGGAAAGGGGAGGGTTAGAGTTAGGCTGCTGGAGGAGGTTAGGGTTGGGCACAGGGATAAAGTTAGTGATTGCCAATATACTCATCTCTTGGACACCTCTGGGTAGGCTAGATGCCATCAGAACTTTACCTCCAGACCTGGAAGACACCGCTGTATTTGCCAGAACAGCCATAACACGTAAGTAACCACTTGACCAACAGGGACGTTTTGTCACCACGTGATGAATGACGATGTGGTCAATGACCGTGACAACATTTTCATGTCAACATTATAAATGTCAACATGAAATTATACCACAATCTTGGTTGAAAATTCAAGGGCAGCACCTATATTTATCTAATCGCATACAGATGGAGCGCCTGTAAGCCAGCCTGTAGGGTCACACAGATGTCCTGAGCACGCGCAAGCTGGCGGACAGGAGCTCCATCTAATGGGGACGCACAAGCATCTCACATGCTTGCACTACCCCGTCAGCAAGGCGGCGGGGAGTGGCTTCCCTGCCCATCTCCGCTTCAGGGAGATGGGCAGGGAGTGGGGGCTGCTGGGGGTCTGTGAGGGAGCTCCGGGGAGCTGGCCGAGGGCGGCAGAAGGCTCCAACAGAATGGGGCATGCAAGCATCTTGTGCCATCTTGTGCACGCATGCTCCTTCGGTCGGAAGGCAGCGGCTGGTGCGGGCGGTGACTGGCGATTCTATTGCCAGGAGCGGTTCCATTGAGAGCTGCTCCATCTGTAAGGGTAAATTTACTAAGTTGGGAGTTCTATTGAAGATGGGCTGTTGCCCATAGCAACCAATCAGATTTTATATATTATCTTCTAGAGGATTCGGTATGAAATCCCGACGGTCAAAATCCCGACATATAGTATGTGGACAGGTGAAAAAGTCAACTTGACTTGCGGCGACAGGTCGCGAGGTCGACATGGATTTTTTCACTGTTTTTTTACCCGAATCTCAACACAGTCGACATGGACACAGTTGGAAGTCAACTGCAGCCCCGCCCATCGCTCACTTCGCTCGCAATGCTTCGGGCACGGTGCCTCGCTGCGCTCAGCACACTATTTTATTCTCCCACCACGCCCTAGTGGATGGTAGGGCATGATTTACCGCCTGTCGGCACATGTCGGGTCAAAAAACAGTGAAAAAACCCATGTCGACCATGCGACCTGTAGACTGAATCATGTTGACTTTTTCACCTGTCTACATTCTATATGTCGGTATTTTGACCTTGCCGGGATTTTAAATGTCGGTATTTTGACCATGTTAAGATTTTAAATGGCGGTATTTTCACCTTGTCGGGATTTTGACTGCATCCCCTTCTAGAAAGTGCTAAATAATAAGAAGTAGAATCTGTTTGGTTAATATGGCCAACATCCCATCTTCAATAAAACTCCAATCTTAGTAAATTGACCCCATATTATCCATGGAGAATAAATATATATTTCATGTGTACAGATATATGAGGCTGATAGTCCTGTGTTAGAAGATATGAAAAACTAAAATTAAACTGTCAAAAAATTTAATTTATTAGGTGCCAGTAGGCCACCATCATATAAGCCAGGAAGGGGGAACCATCGGCCTTCCAGCTGTTGTTGAACTACACATCCCAGCATGCCCTGGCCAAATAGCAAAACTGTGCAAGGGCATGCTGGGATGTGTTGTTCAACAACAGCTGGAGGGACAAAGGTTTCCCATCCCTGCTATAAGCACATTGAGTAAAAAAGCAGTGTGTAAAAAAATAAATGAATAAAAAGAAAACACTTTGTGTGTGTTGTTCAAGTATTGTGTTGTAAAATAATAACATTGGACACACAGCGCAAAGATTACACACACTGAGATGCCCATTACACATTATACCACACACACCGTAAACCCATTACATATTATGCTGCATATCGTAATGCCCATTACACATTATGCCATACACCATAATGCACATTACTTATTATGCCACACACCGTAATGCCCATTACATATTATGCTACATCGTAATGCCTATTACATATTATGCCACATAAGTTCCACTTACCTACATGCTTGTTGCCAGGGGTTACATGTTCATTGGCCGGAGTTCATTGCCACAGGGGGGTTACATGCTTGCTGCCCGGGGTTACGTCGCAGGCTTCCGGAATCTGCATTTCTAGCTGTCTCCAAATAGGCAGCAGACAACTTTGGATGGGTGCAGGGTCTCTATGCTGACAAAGACTCTGCGCCCCTGAGGTGCTGCTCTTCCCTCTACCAGTGGGTGTTTTTAGAACCAGTCAGGGTGTGATTCTGATATTATCTTAATCATTATTCCACTTCTTATGATAATTAATATATACCTGACAACCACTAATAAAGTCTTGGAAGTAAATGTGTAAATGCATTCCCACCCCCTAGAGACATGGAGGACTAAAAAATGTGTGCGCGCTATAAGCCTTGCTGCAAGGGACGCGCTTTGCAGAAAAAGACTACTTTATACCCCAGCTTTGCAACCTGCATGCCTAGACATTGCCCACCATAGGAAAAAAAAAAACGAAATCTGTACACAATTCACTCATCATCGAATGATATTTCCACTGTGAGTGTGCGATAGAAACAGGCTGATCAAGGCCAGAGCTGGCGTAACACACCCTCCCCTAAATTGCTTGGGAATGCACTAATTTTGTCTGACACTCTCAGAAAATGTCTAGTTACCACCCCTACATGCTGGCTACCTGTCAATCAACTTGCTAATGGATTGCAAATAGATTTATCTGAATTCTTATTGTTCAATCATTTGACACCATACGAATTCGCACAGCAATGAGAAGGTCTGAATCAGGCCCATTATTTGTAATTTTTGCTCCTTATAGTAATGCATTTAACACATTATGCCACACACTGTACTGCCCCTTATACAATATGCCACACACTATAATGCCCATTACACAATATGCCAGACACAGTTATGCCCCTGACACAATTTTATGTTCTACACAATATAATGCCACTTACATAATATGGCAAACAGTAAGATTTCATGGCAGAAGATGCAGCTTTTTGCATCTTATCCCAATAGCCAGTGGCGGATTCAGGGGGGGGGGGGGGGGGCACCCGGGCACGTGCCCCCCCTGTCATTTATTTTGTAGCTGAGGACCAGGGCTTTCCAACGAGCCCAGCCCCCCGTGTCTCTAGCCCCCCGGGAACCGGAGATATCGCCTGGCAAACTTGTAACGTTTTTTCCCCATAGGATAATATGGGACCCGTCAATTCCGACCCCCACCCAGTTCCGACGGCTGTCAGTTCCTGCCCTGGCATTACAGAAGCTTGTGGTTGATTTCATTCAATTCAAAATCGCTGGACCGTCAATATGATACCAGGCTGGTCCAAATCGGTTAATCGGTTCCAGAGATATTGCGTGTAAACCGATTTCTTTATTTTTGAAATGTAATTTCATGGCTGTTCATGTTTTTGAGGGCAGATTACTCTGGAACCAAATGTTCCAGTTTCACTGGACCAAAATCATTCAAATCCCACTCAAAAGTTCTTCAATATAATACTTGTCTCATGTAAATGGGTAAGTTGGTTCCGAAGATATAGCCGGTTAAATGAGATAACTGGTTAAAGGGGGGAGGGGTGGTTTTCTCTCCCCCTCACACCAGAAAATGCAGGGACTAGGCTGGTATAAAAGGGGCCAACCTGGGAATGCATTTTCTGGTGTGAAAGGTGTATTATTTCAAATAGCCGGGACCTGCAGTGCTCTGAATACAGCCAGGCTCTGACACTGTCAGTGGCTATCACTTCTGCCTGGTGGCGGCTGTCCCCCATTTACCACGAGCATGTATTCCCACATGGCAATGAGCATGGAACCTCTGGCAATGAGCATGGAACCCTTGGCAATGAGCATGTAGATAAGCAGCACTTATGTAGCATAATTTTTAATAGGCATTATGGTGTTTGGCATAATACATGATGGACATCATGCCGTGTAACTTAACGTGCAATGGACATTATGGTGTAAATGTTTAATGCGCGCCTTTGGTGGACAATGTCCCTGTTTATGAAGTGTATTGTGAATTTTGGCTTAATCTGTGTGGCATTATGTGAATTCTGGCTCAATCCATGTGGCATTATGTGAATTTTGTCTCAATCCGTGTGGCATTATGGGAATTTTGGCTCAATCCATGTGGCATTATGGGAATTTTGGCTCAATCCGTGTGGCATTATGTGAATTTTTTCCCAATCCGTGTGGCATTATGTGAATTTTGGCTCAATCCGTGTGGCATTATGTGAATTTTGGCTCAATCCGTGTGGCATTATGTGAATTTTAGCTCAATCAGTATGGCATTATATGCATTTGGCTCAATCCGTGTGGCATTATGTGAATTTTGACACAATCCATTTGGCATTATGTGAATTTTGGCTCAATCCGTGTGTGTTATTATGTAAATTTTGGCTCAATCCATGTGGCATTATGTGAATTTTGACACAATCCATGTTTCATTGTTTGAATTTTGGCTCAATCCATGTGGCATTGTCAATTTTGGCTCATTCCATTTGGCATCATGTGTAAGGGGCAAGTATAATGGGGTCTAGTATTTTGTTGCATAATGTGTAGAAGTTGTATATGGTGTTGACATGCCCCCTGTTGAGTGGCCACACACCCTTTTCTGGAGCCTTTGGCGCGCGCACAACTACATCCTTCACTTTTGTCGCCATGGTGGGACTGCGTACTTTAAATGCCAGGGCCTATTTTTAATTCCATTCCCACCCTCTCCTGCCGCTCTCTTAGCATGTACACTGGCACCACTAACACCGCCCCTCCCCCACCCAAACCCTTTTTTATCATGGTGCCCCCCCTGTCATTTTATCCTGGATCCGCCCCTGCCAATAGCGCCAGCGTTTCCAGTACTTCTGGGTAACACAACACGCGCAGTGGCATAACTATACATTTTGTGTACAATAAATCCTATAAAATAATAACAAGCAGTCCAGTATCAGCTACCAGGAATTTAAATAAACATATGCACTCTTCGCTACCAACACCCTCATCATCAACCTCCTCATTAATGGGGGCAGTCCTTCAAAATATTGGTTTGTGGGGGCTCAACAAATCAAGCACTTCAGCCATAAAAGTGACAGTTCCTATGCATGTCCTCTTTAATATCCAACAGGAGGGTGAGAGAGCTCAAAGACAGTGACATCTTGCACAACTTAAACTTTCTTGTCAGCACCGAGGGTTCTTGTGTACTCGGCAGTGACCGTGGTGGGCCAGTGGAGGGCGCTGGGTAGCAGGATATAGAAGGTTTGGTATGTGACCTACACAGGGAAGCAGGGCACAGTAGCTCAGTGTTGGCAACTGACAGTGAACAGTCTGGAAGCTGTGGGAGTTGTTGACGTAGGATGTCGACAGTCAGATGGGAGGCGACTGGAGGCACAGGTATAGGAACAGGATGGATTCTCAGATGAGACTGGGAAGCCTGGAGTCTTGGGAGCTTCGCTGACACAGGAGAAACTCTGGGGGCAGATTTGAGCAAGAGACTTTATATAAAACATACACTGGGAACCCGAGCAGAGCGAACCAGAGGGTTGGCGGAGACCAGAAGCAGGGGCGCGGAGTCTAACTTGCCAGCGGTGTTCACCAGGAAGTCCCGCAAGGAACTATGGGCTTGGCTGAGTCTGGCAAGCAGGTCGCGGCCCCCTGTCCTGGTCCTCTGGACGCGGGCTGGGAGTGAGGACACTGGAGAAATGAGGAAATGTCTTTGGAGACGGCCTGAGAGCCGGGGAAGATAGTAGACAGCCTGGGAGCTGTGGGACGGCCTGGGAGCCGGAGTTGTAGTTGGCAGCCTGGGAGCTGCGAGACGGCCTGGGAGCCGGAGATGACAGTTGACAGCCTGGGAGCTGCGGGATGGCCTGGGAGCCGGAGTTGTAGTTGGCAGCCTGGAAGCTGCGAGACGGCCTGGAAGCCGGTGATGACAGCTGGCAGCCTGGGAGCTGCGGGATGGCCTGGGAGCCGGAGTTGTAGTTGGCAGCCTGGGAGCTGCGAGACGGCCTGGGAGCCGGTGATGACAGTTGGCAGCCTGGGAGCTGCGGGATGGCCTGGGAGCCAGTGGTGATGACCTGGGAGTCGTCAGTACAGGATGTAGATAACCTGGAGAGAGTGACAGAACCTCTGGAGACACTTGGGAAAACAGTTGACACAGGATGCCGACAACAGATGTAGGTGTGACAATGCTTGAATGCGGCAACTGGTGGACGTCGGAGATGACACGGATGTTGTTAGTCACCAGGAGATGACGGCAGCACAGAGTCTCTGGAGGCCCTTTGGGAAACAGTTGACACAATGTCGACAATAGATGATAACGTGACAATACTCAGATGCAGCAACTGATGGATGCCAGGGATGACGCAGATGTTGTTAGTCAGGGATAGACGGCAGAAGCTGAGTGTCGACTGTGAGGTAGACAGTGCCTGTCGGCAGATCAGGACTGAGATGGAAGAAAGTCACTGATAGGTTTGAAGGTAGTTTGGCCTGGGAGCCAAGGGGTCTAGCCTGAGAGCTAGTGGAGATTACTAGCCAGTGCCAGTGGTATCCTCTGCAGGGAATAGCTTGCTCACTCAACCGCAGGATGGAATTAGCAGGAGTCTCTGGAGATGACCGGAACCAGGTAAGTAGGAGCAGTAGCAGCAGGACACTTGGAGATGGGATCACAGGAGACTGGATAACCAGGAGCCTTGGAACTCTCTGTCTCTGGGGTAACCACTCAGGAAGCAGAATGAACAGTTGTTCAAGGCAAGGAGGACTCTGGGAAGCTGGCTTATATTCCTCCAGGTGATTGCTAATTGTCTGCAGCTGCAGCAGCAGCCAGAACTAAGAATTATACCTTCAGTACCTGGAGCATGTGACTAGTGCAGAACTCAGGAAGCTTCATTGGAGTTAATCACTGAGGAATGGAAAGCAGCTGCAACAGCAGCAGCTAGGAACCAGGCCAGCATCAGGAAATAAATGTGAATCAAGTCAGGTTTGTGACAGTACCCCCCCTTTTTAGGGTGGACTCCGGACACCCCAATGAACTTGGCAGGAGAACTAAAGAACTCACAAACTGAGTTTTTCACAGATCTTCTTAGTTTTCATCTTCGGAACAGGTGGACCATCCATCATCAAAAAAAACTGAATTTATTGGAGTATCGTCCTGGAGAAAAACATGGTCGGGAAGAATAAAACCTCCTGGATAGGGAGTTTCATCATAAACTGGGTCATAATCAGAATCTGAGTCCAATTCTAGTGGACATATATGATCCTTTCTCTTGGAGATATCAGTTAGAGAGTCATGTGAATAATGTAAAGTAGAAAAACCAATACAGATTGCAGACTCTGAATGATCAGTATTCTTCTCTTTAGGGACCGAAGTGATGTTAGCTGGTACATCCATGGGGCTAGAATTCCTAAAAGAACCTGCCGAAGAACAGAGTGAAACTACACCCAACCTTAAGTCAGGAGAATGGGGTATAGAAACATCTTTATTTCTGGAGATATGAAGACTGTTAATATATGGATCTTGTAGTGTCTGGTCTTGTTCAAGTTTGGATACTCCAGAAATTTGAGACTGCTGATATACCGTGGAGGAATTCCAATTTTTTAATTGAGAAATGTCTTGATTCAATATAACTTGATCTTGCTCGGAAAGTGATGTCTCTGGGATTATGGTAACAACTTCATCCGTTGGGAGAAGACGGTCCATTGAAGAATTTGAACCTGAACCTCCTTTTGGGTTCATAATGGGAAGACCATTACTAAGAGGATCAGACTGAAGTTCGACACTGGGGAAGGCGGAGTCCGGGCTGGAACCGGAACGGACAGAATCCGGGTATACAGATGGTCCGTCTTGGACCTGGACTACACAGGGTGTAGACATCATGGCACAGGAAGAAGGCTGACCTGGAGTAAATGGCTTGGGTGCCATTTCTGGAACTGGAGAAACAGAAACCTCTTCTGGGGTCAAAGCATCAGATGCCTCGCTGGAGGCTGATATTTTCAAAACTCTTCCTTGGACTGTAGCTACAGATGTCCCAACACAAGCTACAGGATTAGGTACCTCATCCGAAGCTACGGACACAGATGTTTTATTTGGGACTAAGGAATCGGAGACCCTTTGAGTGACGCGAGACTTGTACATCCTCTTCTGGTTCTCAGACTTGGAACTAGGAATATGCGTGACTGAGGCAGAGATGGCGGGAGCAGATGTTTCAGAAGTATTATGCAAAAGAGCAGTGCGGTATTGGGGCTTGTCACCTCTCCTGGATGTACAGAGGTTACAGTCTCTAATAAGGTGACTAGCGCTACCACAATAGAAGCATAGGTGGAGCTGTCTGCGACGCTGACGTTCAGCTTCCGAGCATTTGGGATGCGAGGACCTCCTGACTTTGTCTTCACACTGCATGGAAGAGAATAGATTATTTCTAAGAGAGTTTGTAACAGGAGATTGTTTCATAGCATTGGTTCGCACGGAACTTCTTGCGGTAACTTGTGTACTCTGAAGAATCTCTGGTATTAACAGAATTATAGTGGACAGAAGACTTTGTAGCTGTTCCAACAATCTATGAAGAACGCTCAGAGGCTCAGAATCCCTTGGACAAGGGAACTGGGAAATCCGCGGACAATCCATAGAGGACCGGGGACAGGATACTGGAACAACCGGTGTTGAATTGGAATATGGACTAGAAGTACCCAGAAATTGCTGGAGATCATCCAAACTAGAAGTGGCAATAGGTGACGTAAAAAAATTTTTGGCAGTCGACGCAAGAGGTGCCAACGACTGCTGTATAGTATCCAATCGGGTGGATACTCCCTGGAGACTCTTCATTATCCCTTGCTGAGTGGCATCTTGGATCTTCATACAGCCGGAGACACCTGGAAGAGCCGCTGGTCCCACACTTGGGTCGTGAGCCAAGTACATCGGCCTTGAACAATCTGTCAGCACCGAGGGTTCTTGTGTACTCGGCAGTGACCGTGGTGGGCCAGTGGAGGGCGCTGGGTAGCAGGATATAGAAGGTTTGGTATGTGACCTACACAGGGAAGCAGGGCACAGTAGCTCAGTGTTGGCAACTGACAGTGAACAGTCTGGAAGCTGTGGGAGTTGTTGACGTAGGATGTCGACAGTCAGATGGGAGGCGACTGGAGGCACAGGTATAGGAACAGGATGGATTCTCAGATGAGACTGGGAAGCCTGGAGTCTTGGGAGCTTCGCTGACACAGGAGAAACTCTGGGGGCAGATTTGAGCAAGAGACTTTATATAAAACATACACTGGGAACCCGAGCAGAGCGAACCAGAGGGTTGGCGGAGACCAGAAGCAGGGGCGCGGAGTCTAACTTGCCAGCGGTGTTCACCAGGAAGTCCCGCAAGGAACTATGGGCTTGGCTGAGTCTGGCAAGCAGGTCGCGGCCCCCTGTCCTGGTCCTCTGGACGCGGGCTGGGAGTGAGGACACTGGAGAAATGAGGAAATGTCTTTGGAGACGGCCTGAGAGCCGGGGAAGATAGTAGACAGCCTGGGAGCTGTGGGACGGCCTGGGAGCCGGAGTTGTAGTTGGCAGCCTGGGAGCTGCGAGACGGCCTGGGAGCCGGAGATGACAGTTGACAGCCTGGGAGCTGCGGGATGGCCTGGGAGCCGGAGTTGTAGTTGGCAGCCTGGAAGCTGCGAGACGGCCTGGAAGCCGGTGATGACAGCTGGCAGCCTGGGAGCTGCGGGATGGCCTGGGAGCCGGAGTTGTAGTTGGCAGCCTGGGAGCTGCGAGACGGCCTGGGAGCCGGTGATGACAGTTGGCAGCCTGGGAGCTGCGGGATGGCCTGGGAGCCAGTGGTGATGACCTGGGAGTCGTCAGTACAGGATGTAGATAACCTGGAGAGAGTGACAGAACCTCTGGAGACACTTGGGAAAACAGTTGACACAGGATGCCGACAACAGATGTAGGTGTGACAATGCTTGAATGCGGCAACTGGTGGACGTCGGAGATGACACGGATGTGGTTAGTCACCAGGAGATGACGGCAGCACAGAGTCTCTGGAGGCCCTTTGGGAAACAGTTGACACAATGTCGACAATAGATGATAACGTGACAATACTCAGATGCAGCAACTGATGGATGCCAGGGATGACGCAGATGTTGTTAGTCAGGGATAGACGGCAGAAGCTGAGTGTCGACTGTGAGGTAGACAGTGCCTGTCGGCAGATCAGGACTGAGATGGAAGAAAGTCACTGATAGGTTTGAAGGTAGTTTGGCCTGGGAGCCAAGGGGTCTAGCCTGAGAGCTAGTGGAGATTACTAGCCAGTGCCAGTGGTATCCTCTGCAGGGAATAGCTTGCTCACTCAACCGCAGGATGGAATTAGCAGGAGTCTCTGGAGATGACCGGAACCAGGTAAGTAGGAGCAGTAGCAGCAGGACACTTGGAGATGGGATCACAGGAGACTGGATAACCAGGAGCCTTGGAACTCTCTGTCTCTGGGGTAACCACTCAGGAAGCAGAATGAACAGTTGTTCAAGGCAAGGAGGACTCTGGGAAGCTGGCTTATATTCCTCCAGGTGATTGCTAATTGTCTGCAGCTGCAGCAGCAGCAGCAGCCAGAACTAAGAATTATACCTTCAGTACCTGGAGCATGTGACTAGTGCAGAACTCAGGAAGCTTCATTGGAGTTAATCACTGAGGAATGGAAAGCAGCTGCAACAGCAGCAGCTAGGAACCAGGCCAGCATCAGGAAATAAATGTGAATCAAGTCAGGTTTGTGACATTTCTGGTGCACATCATAAATGTATTACAGGGGTGTTTTACATATTTAGGCAGCAAGTGGCTAGTATGGCCATCATTTCCTTGGCCTCTTGTTTCAACCCTTGTTAGTAGTCTTTGGCTATTAACCTTGACTCGTTATGGCCTTTGTCTTCTATGTTGCTGGAAAACAGATAGTTGTGATTGTCTTTCAAATGTATTTCATTTTATGAATCAATTAATCAATTAAATTAATATTTTTTAATTAATAAATGCTTTTCGTGCCAAACACTACATACTCCGCATTCATGTGCCTTTACTGCCATGGGACATGTTCCTTTGAAAACAGTCTTTCTATGGAGTTGTATTGTTTATTGAACTGTCATCCTGTTTGCTACTACTGTGCTGTGATGTTTAACTGCCTTGTGTTTGTGCCGCTGCTCCTTCACTTTGTTTAGCCTTACGCATATATTGGTGAATGCTATTGTGAGGTGGTCAATATTTACTGTAAATGAATGTAATCTATATATAAAAGGCTAACTACTTCTCACCTCTATGAGTTGAAGTACCGCCAGTGACCACTAGAGGCCACCCCATGGACCAAATGACTCAAAGTGAAAGACATTTTTCTAGGGACACTGATCTGTTTAAAACTTGCTGGATATGGAGAGAGGGATCTGTGAAGACAGAGGTTGGAGTTAGGAGCAGGTAGGCACTCGGGGTGGAGACTTTTTGGGCTATGAACTGTCACAGCTCAAAGTGATGTTTCACAGCTCAAAGTGAAAGTACATTGCAGAAGCAGTTATTTTGATGGGCTTTTAACTAGTAGAGGTTAATAATGCTGTAGGAACAAAAACAGGCCCAAATGACAATATTGGATCTGTTTTTAGAAATCTTTCTAAGAAGAAAATCCAGGCCAAAAAACAAAAATCCAGGCATAAACATACTGTATTTACCAAACTGCTGTTGCAGAATATCCCCACAAGAAGACTATTTTCAGGGGATTTCATGCAAAACAATTGGGTAAATATGCCCTGGAGATCCTGTCCTTGAAACTGCTGTCTTGCTGAAAAAGACTGCAGTTTTCGACATGAATAGATCGGAAGTGGTTCCGATTTATTCAATGCTAGCTAGCTTTTTCAGAAGGTTGAAATGTTCCGACCTGCCAAAAACCAGGTGGATTGACGGAATAGCCGCTAATCCACCTACTTTTGATGGAAACAGTGCCAATCTCAATCCAACATGAAAAGATGTTGAACTGAGGAAGGGAGGATGGCGCTGGGTGAACAGCAGCTGCACGGCACCGTCCTCCTATTCGCCGCCTCCCGTACCTTCCCGCTGCATACCCATAAGCTCCCGCCGCCTCCCGTACCCTCCCGACGCATACCGTACCCTCCCGCCACCTTCTGTACTCCCCCACCGCACAGGGTGAGAGCAGCTCACCTGTCCCCATCCCGGCTCCCGCTGCCTCCCGCCACCTCCCAGGCAATCATGCCGCCTCCCACTGCTGCGCTCACCCAGTCCCAGCGCCGGCTGGGTGATAACCAATCAGCGGCCAAATCTGCCATCCAGATTTTGCCGCTGCATTGAATAATGGATGCCTGATCCATTCCATCAAAAGAATTTCGGAATGGACGGCATCAATTGAATATATACCTTGGCCTCCACCTCACCTTCTTAATGCCCAATACAGAAGCAGATTTAATAAGTGTTTCATTTTTCAGCTGCCAAGCTTTCCGCGTGGTTTACTTTTTGTATGTGTGTTTTTCATCTTTAACAAGTGTGAACGCACATTTTACATATTCACCAATGGTTTCCAGATGTTCCTTCTTTAGTACATGATACATTTATTTGTTTTTATTTTAAAACATTGGGGGCAAGTTTCCTGGTTAGCAAATCTGCTTTATTGCTTTCCACATTTTTCTCTAACCTTGTAACAAAAGCAACTTTAAGTAACTTTATTTTATGGGATGATTATTTACTTTTTTCCCCAGGTTTAACGTCTAAGGCATCATTCACAAGTGGATAAAAGCAGATTTAGCCCAAGTCCTGGTTTTCGGAGTATGTTTCAAGTAGGTGTGAATGGATTGATGCTTATATGTAAAACTATATGCGCATTTTATATCCGTAATGGTGAAGGCCCAAAACTTTCAAGGGTCTGACCCTTGTTTTATACCTTACATTATAGTGGCAGTTGCTTATAAAACCTAAATGTGGAAATGCTTAACTCTCATACCTTGAGCAGATGGGCTACAACGAGTATTTTTAAAAGATTTCGGGACCTATTTTTAAGTTAATATTTGTGGGCTAAACCACATATTCTTTTGGCAGTGATTTATCAAGACTTGGGCCCTTATTCTGATCGGTGCGGATATTCCCGCTTGCGTACGGGCCGCCGATGTTTATCGTCTGCGCATGTGCAGAGGTCACTCTGCGCATGTGCAGGCGATTTCGCCGCATGGATTCTTTATACGCCGCACAGGGGGCGTAGAGGGGCGTGAGGGGCTACTTATCCTCATTACCCTATGCATACGCCCCGCGTTTCATGGGCGTTCCCATGCAAACGCGGGGCGTATGCATGGTAATGAGGCCGTGACGCGTGGGTACGGGGCGGGCATCTGACATCGCGGGATGTCAGCTGCCCGCCCCCATACAAGATTTCACACGGACAAGTGTCCGTGTGGTCTTGTGTTGCGGGACCTGGTGGAGCGTGCGGCCCTGCATTCGATGTTCGGCGACCATCGAATGCAGGGGCAACTCCCAAGACGGAGGAGGCGTATCCCCGTCTACTTTCATGCGGACCGCCACATATCCGCATACGGACGGAGGTGGCGATCCGTATGGAAGGCGGGGATTCGCCAAGACGGACATCACCGCATATTTCTGATCGGGCCGCACCGATCAGAATAAGGGCCTTGGAGAGGCCTAAAGAAACAACCAATTAGCTCCTCTTAGTTTACAGGCTGAATGTCAGGAGCTGAATGGTTGGTACCTTATTTCTCCGCTAACTTTGCACTCGCTACAGGTTACTACTCGCAATCGTAGTCCACTTGGAAGATAAATGCAGAAAAACTTATTAAAAAATTTAACCCCTAAAAAATATTTCTGTGGACCATAGACACAGTAGACCTATTAACTGTTGATCTATTGCATATAGACCATATAATGTTGACCTATGGACTGTCTACTGTGGCACGGACAGCATCTTTACAGATGAAAGTAATGTGGAAAGTCCAGTCCAGGTTTTAGAGCAGCAGCAAGAAAACTGATGTGATCGAGGTTGGGCTGATTAGCAGCACCTGTAGCTTCCTCATAAAAGTGTTTCCAGGGCAGGAGGTTATTGCTCCTGATGGTGGAACAGTTGCCCAAGTGATAGGCTGGGTGTGGGCTATGTTAGGGACCACTGGAGCATTCTGAAGAGTTTGAATTATGCAGTGATTACGTGTATGCTGCTTGCTGTAACTATACTTGCCTATGCTGTGTACCTGGTATGCTGTGTCCTGCTCCAAATATAAAGACCACGACTTCATTTTGATCCAGTGTATGTGATTCCTTGTCACACTACCTAGACACAGCAAAGCTATACATTGGAACCTGATCTCACAACAGGATGTATTAGATTTGTATTACTGACTATGGGTCTAGATATATGCACAAGACTGTAGTAAAATAAATTCAGTCAAATAAAATAAACTCCAGTAGCGCAACAATGCCACGGCAGTCCAAGTGGTGGCAGGGGGTAGCCAGTCGGCATCTTGGGGGGGACATGGCCCTGCAGATTCCATGCAGTCTAGCCATCCACACCTGGTACAGCATGACTTGGAAGTGCCAGATTCTAGGAAGAGCATATAACCCCTGACAATGAGCATGTAACCCCATGGCAACAAGTAAGAAACCCCTGCCAAAGAGCATGTACCCCCTGGCAATGAGCATGTTATTTGTTGGCAAAGAGCATGTAATCATTGGCAATGAGCATTTACCCCCTGGTAATGAGCATGTAACTCCCTGGCAATGATCATGTAACCCCTAGCAATGAGCATGTAAACCCTGGCAATGAGCATGTAAACCCTGGCAATGAGCATGTAACCCCCTGGCGACGAGCATGTAACCCCTTGGCAATGAGTAAGAAACCCCTGGCAGTGAACATGTATTTATTATTTATTTATTTATTTGCAGTTTCTTATATAGCGCAGCAGATTCCGTTGCGCTTTACAATAGTAGACAGTGATAAAACAAACTGGGTAACAACAGACAGACTTGGAGGTAGGAGAGCCCTGCTGCAAGCTTACAATCTATTAGGTATATAGGAGGGAAACACAAGGACAGGCACCAGTAATAGCATAGCAGTCCCAACAAGTTACAAGTCCAGAAGGGAAGCTATATAATACATAAGTGCCTCAGAGGGTTATGCGTGTAGAACTTAAATATGATAGGCTTGCCTGAAGAGGTGAGTTTTCAGGGAACGCTTGAAAGTTTGGAGGCTAGTGGAGAGTCTAATTGTGCATGGAAGGGCATTCCATAGGATGGGAGCAGCCCGATGAAAGTCCTGTAATAGTGAATGGGAGCTAGTGATCCGCTCAGATGAGAGACGCAAATCTTGTGCAGAGCGGAGTGGTCGAGATGGGAGATATTGTGTGATAAGTGCAGAGATATATGCTGGTGCAGTATGGTTAATAGCTTTATATGCAAGTAGAAGTGTTTTATATTGAATATGGTAATATACAGGCAACCAATGGAGGGACTGGCAGAGCGGATCAGCAGACGATGAGCGTCTTGCAAGGAAGATCAGCCTAGCAGCAGCATTTAAAATGGATTGCAGTGGTGAGAGTCTGTTTTTGGGAAGTCCAGTTAGGACACTATTGCAATAATCAATGCGGGATATAATGAGTGCATGGATAAGAGATTTAGTAGTGTCTTGTGTGAGATACGGTCGTATTTTGGATATGTTTTTTAGATGCATGTAACATGATTTGGAGACAGATTGAATGTGGGGAACAAAGGACAGGTCAGAGTCGAGGGTGACCCCTAAGCAACGAGCTTGTGGGGTAGGGTAGATTGTCGAGTTGTCAACAGTGATGGAGATATCAGGATGGTAACTGTTCTTAGTTGGCGGGAATATAAGTAATTCAGTTTTGGAAATATTGAGTTTGAGTTGGCGAGAAGACATCCAAAGTGAGATGGCAGAGAGACATTCAGAGACTTGGCCCAAAACCACTGGTGACAACTCTGGGGTTGATAGATAGATTTGAGTATCATCCGCATATAAGTGATACTGAAATCCGAAGGAGCTGATTAGTTTGCCAAGCGAGGAGGTATAGATTGAGAAAAGCAGAGGACCTAAGACTGAGCCTTGCGGAACTCCGACTGACAGAGGTAGTGAAGAGGAAGTAGAGTTAGAGAAGCGAACAGTGAAAGAGCGATCAGATAGGTAAGATGTGAACCAGGAAAGGGCTGTATCATTAAGACCTAGGGAGGGTAGTGTTTGTAAAAGGAGAGTGTGATCCACAGTGTCAAACGCAGCAGAAAGATCTAGAAGAATAAGCAGTGAGTAATGGCCTTTAGACTTAGCTGTTACCAGATCATTCACCACTTTAGTCAGTGCTGTCTCAGTGGAGTGTTGAGAGCGAAAGCCTGACTGAAGCGGGTCTAATAGGGTGTTGGAGTTAAGAAAGTTAGTTAGGCGAGAGTAGACAAGTCTCTCGAGTAGCTTGGAGAGGCATGGGAGCTGAGAGATAGGACGATAGTTAGAGAGAGAGTTAGGGTCAGAATTGTGTTTTTTCAGAATGGGAGTAATCGCTGCATGTTTGAGCAGAGACGGAAAAGTACCAGTAGCAAGAGAGAGATTGCAGATTTTAGTTAAGGTTGGAATAAGCACAGGAGATAGATTTTTAATGACTTGTGCAGGTATAGGATCAAGAGGAGAGGTAGTAGAGTAGGAGGATAAGAAGAGTGCGGATACTCCCTTTTCATTTGTGGGCTCAAACGAAGAGAAAGTGCCAGAGGCTTCAGGTGTGGCAGAAAGAGGGTTATGTAGGTAAACATTTTCTATATTTAATGAATGTGTGTGTGTGTGTGTGTGTGTGTGGGGGGGGGGGGTGTTGGGGCACCATATGCAAATTTTGTCAGAGTGCAACATTTATAAAATGTGCTTATTTATTTGGGGAATTATTTCATTATTGTCAGTATTTAAAGTTTACTACTACATCCTTTATATAATTACCGTACAATGGAACCTTTCGTTATTCAACATAATCTCACATTGGGGGTTATTCTAGTCCATTCTTTCTGACAAAATCCTTCTTAGATGGACAAAACCATGTGCACTGCGGGTGGGGCAGATGTAACTTGTGCAGAGAGAATTAGATTTGGGTGGGGTTTTTCTTCAAAGTGAGATCTATATTGAAGTGTAAAATCATGCAGTCAGTATTTTCCCTGCACAGAAACAAAATAACTCACCCAAATCTAATTCTCTCTGCACATGTTACATCTGCCCCCCTGCAGTGCACATGGTTTTGTCCATCTAAGAAGGATTTTGTCAGAAAGAATGAACTAGAATAAACCCCATTGTTATTAAATCAATTAACCGCTCAGTGAAAGACTTCTGAATTTCTCATGTTGATAGCAACTCCGGAAGGGAATTTAAATGTCAGACCATGCTATAACTAGCCCATTTGGCTAGTGAGGGTAATCTCTATGGATATAGCTTTTTACATTATTTCAATGAACTCATTTATTTCAATATGTTAGAAACCCATTAGAATGAATGGGCATATTAAAATGAAGCACTGAAACTCTAAAATATTGCTGGTGAATTAACCTGTTTTAAATTTCTGAAAATTGCAAAGCAATTGCTCATATAAGGATTTGGGCCAGATTGGAAAAATGATAAAATGGATAGTGATAAACCACCAGCCAATCAGCTCCTAACTGCCATGTCACAGGCTGTGTTTGAAAAATGACAGGTAGGAGATGATTGGTCGGTGGTTTATCACTCTCCATTATATCACTTGTCAAGGCTTAGTACATCTCGCCCTTAGGGAGGTAGGAAAAAAATTCCCTGTGTCTATAATTTATTATATTTTTCTTCATCATAAAGGAAGGTTGTAAAATTCACCTTACTGACATCACTTCGCCCACTATGAAATCTGCATAGTTTCACACCAACCATTAAGAAGAAAGGGCCGGCAACAGAAATCTTGGGGCCCAGTACAATGATATCTCTGGCGGGGCCCCTAACCCCACCTCCTTGAGCAAAACATTTTTAGTATACTGCATATTGAATGTGTTTTTTAATTGTTAGAAAAAAAAACATAATTAATATTCATTAATAGTGGAGGAGGGTCGAGTAAGTACCCTTACAGGAACCAGGGGGGTAACTTTATATACCATTGCTAGGCACTGCACTGCCACCATAGGCGTGCGCAGACCATTTTCTTAGGGGGTGCACCATTGGAGGGGCTTGTCCAACCACCGCCTACTGGGCGTGCCCATCACCGCCTACTGGGCGTGTCCATCACCGCCTACTGGGCATCAATACAATCTACTGTAAATAGAAGGTGACTTATTTATGAATCACCCCCCCACACACACACACACACACTAGTAACAGGGACAGTGTGTGCCGAAAGCACTGCAAAAATGTATACTGTATTGCCCATTACACATAATGCCACATGCCATGTACAATAATGTCCATTACACATAATGCCACACACCATAATGCCCATCACACATTATGCCACCCAACATAATGCCCATTATACATAATTACACACACAGTAATACCCATGCCACATAATTGCACACACCATAATGCCCATTACACATTATGCCAGAGCTTGACAAATTTTTCTTATATAGGGTCAAAAATTTACACTGTACTTCCTATTACATATCACATATCCAGTACTTAGTATACTAAATGCCATAATGCCCAATACATGTTACGCCACACACTGTAATGTCCAATACACGTTATACTAAACACTGTAATGCCAATTACAGGCCACACACTGTAATGTCCATGACAAATTGCGCACACACCATAATGCCCATTACACATTACGCCACACACCGTGATGAGCATTAACCGTTGTACCTCACACTGTGATGCCCATTACACCTCACACCATGATGCCCATTACGCCTCACACCCTGATGCCCATTACACATTGCGCTTCATACTCTGATGCCCATTACACATTGCGCTTCATACCCTGATGCCCATTACACATTGCGCTTCATACCCTGATGCCCATTTCACATTGTGCTTCATACCCTGATGCCCATTACACATTGCGCTTCATACCCTGATGCCCATTACACATTGCGCTTCATACCCTGATGCCCATTACACATTGCGCTTCATACCCTGATGCCCATTACACATTGCGCTTCATACCCTGATGCCCATTACACATTGCGCTTCATACCCTGATGCCCATTACACATTGCGCTTTATACCCTGATGCCCATTACACATTGCACTTCATACCCCGATGCCCATTACACATTGCGCTTCATACCCTGATGCCCATTACACATTGCGCTTCATACCCTGATGCCCATTACACATTGCGCTTCATACCCTGATGCCCATTACACCTCACACCATGATGCCCATTACACATTGTGCTTTATACCCTGATGCCCATTACACATTGCGCTTCATACCCCGATGCCCATTACACATTGCGCTTCATACCCTGATGCCCATTACACCTCACACCATGATGCCCATTACACATTGTGCTTTATACCCTGATGCCCATTACACCTCACACCATGATGCCCATTACACATTGTGCTTTATACCCTGAGGCCCATTACACCTCACACCATGATGCCCATTACACATTGCGCTTCATTCCCTGATGCCCATTACACATTGCGCTTCATACCCTGATGCCCATTACACATTTTGCTTCATACCCTGATGCCCATTACACATTACGCCTCACACTGTGATGCTCATTAAACATTTTGCCACACATGATGCCCATTACACAGTGTGAACACGGCATAAATGGGGCAGAGGACTGGACCCACTGGGACTGGCTGGACACATCCCATATCTACCTCCCTGACCCCTCCTCATATCCCACTTCACCTACTTTATCTTTTCTGGTCCCCTTGTGATAGAAACATTGCGGGAGCTGGGCAGGATGAGGTGGGGATTGCTGTGGTGGACGGCTGGCTCTGGTCTCTTAACTGCAGCCTGCGCAGGACCGGCGCAGGCTGCACAATCACAGACAGCATACTAGTCAGCCGTCACAGCCCGCACTTCGCCGGTGGCTGTGACGGACTCGGGGAGCAGTGCTGCTGCGGATCCCAAATGGAGATCCGATCCCCACCTCCCTCCCCCGCATGCAACATCCCCCCCACCACCACACCACTGTGCAACATCCGCGGCGGGGTAGGGGTAAGCAGACTTTAGTAAAAAAATAAAATAAAAATAAGGGCGTAAATGCCGGCAATCGTGCGGGGGGTGATTAGGAGGTGCCTGTGCACCCCTGGCACCCCCGTGCGCACGCCTATGACTGCCGCAGCTATGCTAACAACCCCTGAGCTCCTCAGAACCTTGGGGCCTCTAACAAACTTGAGGTCCGGTACACGTGTCCCCTTTGACCCCCCTGTCGCCTGCCCTGGACGCTACTATGTATGCCTGTAAGAAACTATTATTTATACATGTTTATTAGTATGGACTGGACTGATTTTACAATCATACACTTTTAATAAGAAAAATAAAGATACAAATACGTGACCAAAAAATAAAGCCAAATTTTCCTTAAGAATATGTTCACAGTATAAAAGCAAAAGTGGTATCAAGTATTCTCAGTTTATGGACACGGACTGTCCGTTCCTAGATGTTCTCCAGTAAATAAATAGGTGCCAAGCGGTCGGGGGTATTGAATAACCGTCCACCTTGGGTGTGATTAGATGCTCCTAGTGACCTCCAGTTCTCAGTTGGCAACCAGGTGTGTAGACTTGTTCGAAGTTCAGTGCACCGTGGAGGGAAACAAAATGGCACCCGGCAGGGCGGAGAATCCCATTCCAAAGGGTGATGGGCACTTCGTAGATGAAGACGTCAGGGGCTGGTTTGGAGCAGTCTGGGGTCTAAAATGTGGGCAGCAGGCTGCTGACGCATTTCACCATATCAAACGGCTTTATCAAACATAGCTGTATTCTGTGCCTATATGGGTTTTTATACTGAATGGATGTGGTAGGGATTGGTCACATGACATACACTAATCAGACATGCCTCCTTTTTATGAGCATATTTGCTTTTCAAAAAATTGGACTGATTAGTGTATGTCACATTATGTTGAGGGCTGGACTGGCCCACAGGGGCACAGAAGAAGCCTGGGGGCCCAGACCATGCACCATTTACTAATGTTTAGCCAAACCTCTGTAGCATCTTGCCACACCCCTTGAGACTGGCCACACCCCTACACATGGGCCCCTACCTTTCATGCCCCAGCCCAAAACAGTATATTCTGCTTTGATTCGGGTTAGTGTGGCCACATTTTAGACAAACTTTGTTCCACTTGTACTTTTAACCTTCCAAACTCAATCTGATTTTCCTTTGCTGGAGATAATTGATGCAATCAAAGGGATTGTTAATTTCATCAGAAAGGGATAGTCTAGCGCCCATTCACTTGACAGCCGTGATTGTACTTTGCTCCTATGCCTGCATAATGGAGGAAAGAGAGAGCACAAAATCCAGAGGTGCACAAAAATGAATAAATAAATGGATTCAATGAATGTAAATATAGAGGCAATGCTTTAAGCTGCTGGTCTACAAGGTGTAGGACACTTAGAAAGGATAAAAAAAATAAGGTGTAAAATACCAGCACTATGTAGCATAATCTAGATAGATAGGCATTAAAATGCCGCAATCCTCGGGTCTCAGAGGAGGGGGCGGAGCTAAAACGGCACAATCGCGTCATTTTAGCCCCGCCCCCTCCACGGAGATACGTGAATTAGATGCTTTAACAGCATGGGGCGGGGCTTAGTGATGTCACACGTAAGCCCCGCCCCCTAAGCGGCTGCTGAAACTCTCCTCTCCGGGCTTCTCCCGGAGAGGAGAATCTTAAAGTCGGCAACCCTGATATACCATAGATGCAGATGCGAAGGGGCTGAAGAAAAAATAGTGCGATACCGAACTATTGCAGCTGTAACCCGCAGTGATGAAAAAACCATCGCCCACAATTGGATTGACCCCCAAAGAGTTACAGTATACTTTATATCATCCCCGTCCTTGTCTCCTTCTAAGGCACAATACCTTTATGTGACAGCAGGGTCCAGCAGTGTTGCTTTGCCAGAGGTTACAGGATGCAGTGTTCCAGCTGTGTAGTGGACTGTGACGGTTTCGGAGGTGGGGCTGCAGCACAGTTCAAAATTCAAATAGGGTGCTGCACCAACTGCCACCAACTGCTATTCCAAACTGACTCACTGGCAGTGGGTGTGGCTCCCGGATCCTGGCATATATTGGGTTAGTGTACATGAGCCACTGGGCCTGATTCAGATATGGTTGGAGTTACTGTTGCGCTGTATGATACTGCAGCAAGAGGCATCTATTACATTCTAGATATCTGCTGCTGCAGTAGTGATATGACCTGTGTCCTAGGATGCAGCATTGGATATCTCATTCACCATTGGGTAACTTGCGGCACCCACAATGCCGTCACAAGCCAAACATCACAGAGGCCAGGAAATCCCCTGTGTCTGCTGCCATCTTGCTTCCAACATTGCAGGACCCATTCGCAGTGGCGTAACTACTGTAAGGCAGCCCCAGCAGCCGCTTGGGGGAGCAAGCAGCAGTGGGGTCTGTGTGGGCGCCGGCACCCGCTCAACTCACTGTCATGCTGCTGCCCACTGGCTGAGCACTGGAGGCGAGTCAGCCACAGCGCTGGTGGGGCCATGGCAGAGACGTCAAATTCCCCTTTTGATTCAATAGCCGAGCTGGCTATTGGCTACTGTGTACAGGATGGGCGGGCGGATGGGCGTGCTAGGGTGGCCTGGGATGCGTCGGAGCCAAGGAAAGCAGCAGTGTATGCTGGTCTCTCTTCCTCTCTCCTGCTTCAGCTTCTCCTATATCCTGCTACAGCTTCTCCGTCATCACGTCACACACTGGGGAAATATGCTGGAGAGGAGCCTGGGGGTGGGGGGGGGCACCACAAACTTTTTGGCAGGGGGGAGCAAAATTTATAGTTACGCCACTGCCCATTCGTACACACGCAGAACGGGTGATCTGCATCCTCAAATTACTGATCACTGGTACTGTGTGCACCCCGTAGTAGGTGCTACAGGATCTGGATAACCCCCACTGTGCATATGTGACACAGCGCTGTTACGCTCAGCAGGGAAGTGGGAGCATCGGAGGCTTGGCGCCTTAGCCTACTAGCTAGTTTGGTTCCTTAGAACAAATACAGTTTGCAGGTCATAGTAAATACCCACTAGAGTTGCATGTCTGTACAGAAAACCAGCTGGTGATGTTAAGGGCAATGTTCAAGTCACAAAACTTCACCCAGCGTCCAAAGATAACTGGGGCGTGAAATCTATTTTCTGCAATCTGGAAGAGACACTCTACCGAGAGTATAACTGTACGGCGTGCATTGGAATCCCAATCAGCCCCTGAAACAGCCAGACGGGCGATGTTCTGTGCAGAGCAATAGTAAAGAGCCACAGAGTGTGAAAGCAAGGAGCATTCCTCGTGCCAACTGCGTCTGCCAGCCAATGATTCCTGCGTCACAACACAATGGGCATGTAATTGCATTATCATTTGTGTTCTCTAATTTACATTGGGTCTCTCATGTCAATGTTCATATAGAAATAATCCATTATAATTAGCCATGCCTTGCTTACCCAAAATACAATTGGCAAAACAATTGTACTTCTGTATTCTATTTGTCTGATAATACAAGTTGCACATCTCATACTTCATATACAAAATAGTGAGGGCAGGAATTGTATAATGTAGGGTACACACCAGGACGACCTGCTCACGATGTGCACCGTGAGCGGGTCTGATCCGATGGCGACCCGCACCCGGCTGTATGGTCGTCATTGAGATCCTACCTGCGGCAGGTAGGATCTCAATAACGACCGACCCGCGGGACCGCGCATCGGATCGGTATCGGTCCACACCAGGACAGAAAAGGGCCCAATCACCACACAATCTACATCCAATTGGTCGGAGGGGATCGGGCCCTAGTCGTCCTGGTGTGTACCCAGCACTAGAAGAAAGATTGAGGACTTTTACTTCCACAGCAGACAGGTAGAACCACGGGCCCGATTCACCATCTAATGATCTTTACACTGTGCACAAGTCATCGCAGGCGTAGGGCCTTATTCTGGTTCATTCGCTTGGACGCGTGCACGCACCCTTGTGAACTACCCAAACTCCGCCTTGCGAATGGTTAGCCCGCACCACCCATTCGCACGCCGAATTCATCCGCAAGGCTTGTGAACCGATGTTTTACATGAACATCCATTTGCATGCCAGTGGGAACCTCCCCCATCTTTCAATGGTTGCTGACCATCGAATGATGGCGAAGGTGCCCGCATATGTAAGGGTGGCCCAGACCACTCGTGCATATGAGCAAAGAAAAGCAGGGATCTGGGCGGGCAGCTGACATCCGGCGATGTCATATGTCCGCCCCCTACACGTGCGTCACGACCGCATTACCATACGTACGCCCAGCGTTTGCATGGGAACGCCCATGAAACGCGGGGCGTATGCATATGGTAATGAGCCCAAATAGCCCTTCCCGCCCCTCTCCACCCCCTGTTCGTAGTGTTCACATTTCATGCGGGATTTGGCCGTACGCCCCGCTCGCACATGCGCAGAGACGCCTCTGCACATGCGCAGACACAAAACATCGGCGGCATGAACGCACGCGGATATTACCGCACCAACCAGAATAAGGGCCATAGTAATTAAGGTTGAAAAAAGACATTAGTCCATCGAGTTCAACCAATTTGACTTGTAACTACTGACTTGAGTAAGTCATATCCATAGGCTTCTAGATGTAATCGCCAGGGGGAAAAAAGCTGGCGATTCCCTCTGCAGAGCTTCTTGAAGCTTAAACTTCATTACTTTCATAGTAAATCCGCCCATGCTTATTATCAAACAGTCAGTGGAAGCTCCAGAGGAGGTGCTGCAGTGCAGGTCAAAATTAAAATAGGAGAGGCCCAGCTACTGCCACCAACTGCCATTCCAGACTGACTTAGTAGCAGTTGGTGTGGTTCCCCTATGCTGCAGCCCTTCCTATAGAGTCCCCACTGCAAACGGCTAAATCAACCTTGATTTTATATAGTGAGACAACACATAGCTCTGTATAACATTTTAATTCGTTTTAAAAAATTGTCATCTGTGATTTTTTTTTGTCTTCTTTCGCTCGCTGGAAAAAGTACAATGTAACGAGTAAGAAGTGTTGAACACGTCTGTGCTCCTGTTACTGTCTTAATGCATTTTTTGATGGGACAAACTCCTGAAAATGGCTTATATGTTCCTGGTTTTTCATTTCGCAAATGTTGGACCCCTTACACATATCACTCAAAGGGCAATTCACTGACGACATTATGGCGTATATAATGAGATGGTTATGGAATTAAATGATCATAGTTTTTTTCCCCCTATATATTGTCAGCAATAGTGAATATGTAAATAGCGTGTTATTTATGTTTATTCTACACGCCAGGTGTATAGCATTTATTTGTATTCCCACCTGTGCTTATATTGTTTGTGTACATTGGTAACACCATTCAAGCACATCTAATAAGATAATCAAGCGCTGTAACATAATTTCTTTATTACTCTCCCACGCACCCTGAAATGAGGTCTCTGTGTTATGTACTGCGGTGCAATATTTCCCTGGCCTTGTCTTAGAAAATAGCCAATTATTCTTGCAAATGGGTTTCCACTTCATGCGCACTTTCAGCCACCCACTCAACTCTCCATCATGGGCTAACTGACAAGCTGTTTCTGAGGGGAACGTGGGGGTGAGCTTTTCCCAATTAATTACAAAAGGCAACTAGTTAAATAAGATCTCGGGCCATTTATGATGACAAGAAGGCCTGTGAGGTTTGCAAATCCCAAATATTTAACATTTGGTTTAATATGCGTTACTCGCATATTAAACGGTGCTTTCTGCATGGCTCAGGCAAAATAGAAACATAGAAACATAGAATTTGACGGCAGATAAGAACCACTTGGCCCATCTAGTCTGCCCCTTTTTTTAAACATGTTACCTCAAACCATATTTGATCCTTATTTTTTTGTAAGGATATCAATATGCTTATCCCAAGCATGTTTAAATTGTACTACTGTATTTGCGTCTACCACCTCTGTTGGGAGGCTATTCCACTTATCTACTACTCTTTCTGTGAAAAAATTCTTCCTCGCATTTCCCCTGAATCTTCCTCCCTCTAGTTTCAGTGCATGTCCTCGTGTTCTGTTGCTCCTCTTCCTGTGAAGAATGTCTCCCACCTGTACCTTGTTAAAGCCCTTGATATATTTGAAAGTTTCTATAAAATGTAGTTATCAATGCAATTCATGAAATGCCTAACATGGAGATATCATTGCCATTGGCCAAACTAACAGTAAAACACAGAATGGCGGCTGCAGTCTGGGCCAATGTATCAAGATCCAAAAAGTTTAGTGTCTCTACCATGGGTAGAGCAATAGCGGAGAAGAATCGTGAGATCCCTCCTTGGCAGGCTCCATATCCCTCATCTTACTTCTCCCAAAGGCACGAGTGCTGTGAGGCGGGTGGGGCAGGTAACCGCTTACCCGACATAAGATTATTTGTTATATCACAGAGCACAAAAATGTATCATTATTATACGCATCAATATGAAACTATACTATCACAGTAAGGGCTTTTCCAACCTCTCATTCTCATCTTGCTCTATTCACCATGCCTTTGTCGCTGGTGGGCTAAATGGCGGATCCAGTGGGGGGCAACAAGGACAACCTCCCTCCTGCCAAAAGTTGTTGGCTCTAGCAGCGGAGTGCGGGTGTGTTGTATATTAGGACAGGGAGGGGACAGTTCTCTCTCTGCCCTAATGTGCCATACAACTGTGCTCTTCATCTAGAGCCAATGGCTCAATGCAGGATAAAATTGTTATAGTGAGGAAATCACACGGATCACCATCTCCCTTGATCCGCCACTAAGTATAACAACACCCAGTGGGGTAAATTTACTAATATGGGAGTTCTATTGAAGAATGGGATGTTGTCCATGGCAACCAATCAGATTGTACTTCTTATTTATTTAGCACCTTCTAGAAGATAATAAATATAATATGATTGGTTGCTATGGGCAACATCACATCTTCAATAGAATTCCCATATTAGTAATTTTACCCCAGTGACTCTGATCCTCTCTGCTCTTCCCAGGGCGCTGGTTCTTTAAGTGCTACTGCTGATTACTTTCACCTAATTAGTTGTTTCATTGTATTCCCTTATGCAGTTTTATTATATTAAATAGTTTATATTATGCATCATTGCAATTTTGCCTATATTGCATTATGGACATTTGGCGGGGATTTTATAAAATATAATATTAATGTCTCCCAGCCATCCTGCTTTCAGCAGACTGTCCTACTTTCCCAAGATCATGAGATCCTCCAAACTTTCTAAAATACTAGATCCACCCACACTCAGGGATGTATTATGGGCAGAGACCATAACTCTGTGTGCCTGTAGCCCTCTTCTATGCTCCTCATGTACCAATCTAGTTCCATGTTCAGCTGCAATTTTCACTCACAGCTGAACAGATAGTGGCCTCCAGTCATTTCATACCTGTACTCGTGTACTGTGCTTTCCCTTTTAATGCATCACCCAATCATAAGGTTGCATTTGGATCCCAGCCCAATCAGTGACAGGGAAGTGCAGCATCAGACAGAGGAATGGACCCCTATATGTTGAAAGTGGAGGTCGCTATCATGATCGGGGAAGAGGCAGCGCATGAAGCTGATTCTGTATTCAAACACTGCCTCCTCCATAGTGTGAACGGGACTAAGGTTACCCGTTCACACTGCACAGGAACCTGGGATTAACCCTTATTTTGAACTGGGTCGGAATGCCAGGTTATTTTACCTGGGAAATTCGAAAAGGCCCTTTCACTTCACACACAGACCCAAATCGACCCAGCAACAACCCACAATCAACCCAGGTTATTTTTGCGGTGTGAAAGGCGTATAATAAAAGACTCCATAATGGTTTCTATGGAAAGGCTTCTTGCCCTTACCAAGATGGCCACCAAACCTAGTAGGGCAGATACAATGCACCATCTTGCCACTGTATGCAGCTGGGTAGACACTGAGCAATATGTCTTCCAATTGCGTGTATCGGACCAACATCTTGCCTACATCACTCGGTGTGTACCCTGAATATGGGCGATCCAGGGGTCTCATGTGGCGGCATTGCGTTTGATGTGTTGCACAGTACACCTGACCCTATGGCCTATGACATAACACGATTCTGTCCTTCATTAACATTGCTCCAGTGTGTACTGGCAACCTGGGCTGACGATGATCCACTGCACACAGTTTAACAGAATGCCCCTGGGTTGGAGTATGGTTTTCGATGAGGGTGGTGGGCAATCTGGCCACCGAGACATTAACCACCCCACTGCATAAACTTGTCTTCCGTAAAAAGCTTCACTGCACAATCAGGCTTCTGTCTTCATTCACAGACCGCAGCAGCTAATTATACTGTTGTGTCAGTCTCCCTACATCACAGCTAATAGCAAAACTCACAACATCCATAGGAAAAGATCAGGCCTGGCAGGCAGTGACACAATAATGCACATGAGTCAGGATCTAGACTGATTCAAGACGTTCCAAACACTTAGAACACTGTAATAAGAATGTCAGCTGAATTCATTTCTGTCACAAGCAAAATCCTTCAGGACAAAGTTCTTTTTCAACTTTAATTACAAACCACGAACCGCACGACACCTCCAAGTGAATGTGAAAGGTAGACAAGCTTGTGGCTTTAGTATGTGATCATATAATGCCCTTTGAGAGCTATGAATTGCACAATTATTAGCAGATACATTGCCCTAGTTCTGATCTTAACAAATAACCTTTTCTGTACAGAAAGTGTCATTATCTTCAGCTACACCACGTAATGGCTCTGAATAATGTGTAGTATAATAATACAGGGCTGCCGACTTTATTATTCTCCTCTCCGGGAGAAGCCCGGAGAGGAGAGTTTCAGCAGCCGCTCAAGGGGTGGGGCTTAAGCGTGACACCACCCCCATAATGGTAAACCAGCGAATTCACATATCCCCGTGGAGGGGGCTGGGCTAAAATGACGCAATTGTGTCATTTTAGCTCCGCCCCCTCCTCTGAGACCCGAGGATTGCGGCATTTTAATGCCGTGATCCGGGGGACAGCGGGGGTCCCCCCTGAATCCGGGAGGGTTGCCCACCCTTCCGGGGGGCCCAGAGGGGGACCCGATTTTCGGGAGACTCCCGGAAATTCCGGGAGGGTCGGCAACCCTGTAATTATATATTACAGTACAAAGCTGCCAAGGCTTTCTGCGCATGTGCAAACCCAAACTGCAAACAGCCACGATGAGTTACACAGTCGCCGGCCCATTTGCAGTGGGGTGGGAGGGACGGGGGCAGATGGGAACGGTGGTGGCGCTGGGCCATAGAAATGTCCAGGTTTTATGGTCTTCCCCATGGGTACGCGGCTGGTAACATCCTCTTGCATGTTAACAGGGGGATTCGGTGACGGGCGGTGGGGATTTGGTGGGGGGCGGGACAGGTGCTTGGTAAGCTTTGCAGCTTCAGAATCACCCCCAAAGTTTGTTCTGGAATACGGGAAGAAACTTTTTTTTTTAGAAGCTTATAAAATATTCTTTCATTTCCAAAACGTCTGGAACAGTAAACGTATAATGGTGCTGGATTACTTTGCCCACTCTCTCTGTTTGCATTACCTTCACGGTTATACACGGATTCTCTGAAAAGCCCTTTTGGTTTCAGCAAGCTTGATAAGAGCAGAGCTGAGTATTTTGGAGAAGCTGCTGCATTTCCTCTAATCTGCCCTCTCTGACAGCTCATTATTCTCCTCCGGAGGCATGCTTCACTAGCCTGTCTTCCGGGTGCTTTACAAAAGCTAAATGAACCCTGTGAAATATATATATTGCAGGAACCAATCTCCACATTTATGGGATGTGGGGATTAAAAGAAGTTCTGATCCCAAGCCATTTCTCTGAGGTTTAACACTTCACATTTAACAAATACTTCATGTTTTCATATTAATCATGTGGTTACATGATAGGAGACAAGAGAAATGGGCAGGATAGCTGGGCTATGGCACCAGACAGCAATCAGGAGAGTGTTGTGATCTGTCTATAGATCTATCTATCTATCTATCTATCTATCTATCTATCTATCTATCTATCTATCTATCTATCTATCTATCAATCTATCTACCTATCTCTATCTATCTATCTATCTATCTACCTATCTATCTCATATCTATCTATCTATCTATCTCAAATCTATATATTTCATATCAATCTGTTTATCTACTTGTCTATATATCAATCTATCTCATATCGATCTATCTATCTATTTATTTATCTCATATCTATCTATCTATCTATCTATCTATCTATCTATCTATCTCATCAGTGGCGTAGTTACATATGTAGCAGACCCCACAGCGGCTTGGGGGAGCGGCGCCAGTGAGCGCTGAGCTGGTCCCGCCCTGTACATATATAATTTCTAGCTACACCACTGTATATCATATGTATCTTTCTACATGTCTATCTTTCTGTCAATCCCATATCTATCTATCTATCTATCTATCTATCTATCTATCATTTAATATGTATATATTTATCTATCTATCTATCTATCTATCTATCTATCTATCTATCTATCTATCTATCTATCTATCATCTATCTAATATTTATCTATCAATCATGTGATATGTATATTTTTAATATGTATGTATCTATCTATCTATCTATCTTTCTATCTATCACATATCTATCTAATATGCAGTGGCGTAGCTACAGGGGTCGCAGCGGTCGCACCTGCGACCGGGCCCCTGAGCCGGGGGGGCCGATGGCAGCAGGTCCCCCCCTGGATGGGCCGCGGACCACAAGACTGCACAGTTTAGCAGCCGCGGCCGCAGCGTCCAACTTGTGCCCAAAACAAATATGGCCGCGGCCATCTGCAGCATTTATAGATTAAAAGATGGCCGCAGGAGGGCTGCTGCGCATGCGCGGCTTCACGCAGCCCCTCCCACGGCTTTTCTAATGCAGAGGTGGCCAGAACGTCGATTGTGGGTGCGCGGGTGACGTCACCGCGCACCCGGCCACCGCAGAAGCTGAGCGCCAAAGGCTTATTGGCTGCTTTGTGGATGGCAAGCCCGAAGCCTGAGAGACTAGCTGAGGAGGGGGAAGCAACAAGGGACTGGTATGTTTTCTCTAATCTGCAATTGTTTAAGGCTCCATTTAAAAAAAAAAAAATCTATATCTATCTATTTAATGTATACACATACTATATGTATATATACTGCATGTGGGGGGGGGGGGGTTCTATTTACTGTAATGTGGAGGAGGTGCAAGTGCATATAAGTTGCCGCATGTGTTGAAGTTTTGTGCCCCTCCCCTTAGTGTCTGTGATATAGGGCCTTATTTTGGTTCATTCTTTCTGACAAAATCCTTCTTAGATGGGCAAAACCATGTGCACTGCAGGTGGGGCAGATGTTACTTGTGCAGAGAGAATTAGATTTGGGTGAGGTTTTACTTCAAAGTGAGATCTATATTGCAGTGTAAAAATAAAGCAGTCAGTATTTTCCCTGCACAGAAACAAAATTACTCACCCAAATCTAATTCTCTCTGCACATGTTACATCTGCCCCACCTGCAGTGCACATGGTTTTGTCCATCTAAGAAGGATTTTGTCAGAAAGAATGAACCAAAATAAGGCCCATAGAGTGAGTACATTGAGAGGTGAGAACTGATGTGAGTATTAGAACAGTATTAGAAGTTCTGCATAGCAGGGTGATTGCGTTAGAGAGCTGTTTTTTGTGTTTGCCACATTGGATTTGTGAAGGAACATTATCTGAGGATTATTAGCTACAGCCCTTAGCTGGGTTGTTTTTGCCTTCTTCTGAATATATTTATTTGATGTGAGATTATGCATTCTGTTTTGCTTGTTTATAAGTAACACTACAGGTTATATGTTATATATAATAAAAGGAGCACTTTACAATACTACTATTACCACTCCTAACAACAAACATTCTTACTGCTCCTAGGTCTGCCACCATCTGAGCTTCCAGTAACCTGGGCCTCTCCAGTTTTATCATCTTTGTTCTTTTAATATTTTATTTAAATAAACTACTCTCCTATGTTTAAATGTTAGTTCTATTATTAACATAATATACTTGATGTATTAAAATATAAACAGACCGAGATTTTAATTTTGTTGTATGTAGGGGGGCCCCAAGCTGACCTTTCGCACCAGGGCCCATGAACCTTTAGCTACGCCCCTGCTAATATGTATCTATCTAATATTTATCTATCAATCATTATAATACTCTATGTATATATCTAATATGTATGTAGCTAATTACCAGATATCTACATCATATCTATCTATCTATCTATCTATCTCTCTATCTATCACATATCTATCTAATATGTATCTATCTATCTATCTATCTATCTATCTATCTATCTAATATGTATCTATCTATCTAACTCCTATCTATATATTTATTATTTATTAACAGTTTCTTATATAGTGAACACATATTCCGCAGCGCTGTACAGAGAATATTTGAACAGTCACATCAGTCCCTGCCCCAGTGGAGCTTACAATCTATATTCCCTACCACATGTACACGCACACCCTAATTCTAGGGTTAATTTTGTTGGAAGCGAATTAATCTACCTGTATATTTTTGGACTGTGGGAGGAAACCGGAGTACACGGAGGAAACCCACACAAGGACGGGGAGAATATACAAACTCCGCACAGTTAGAGCCATGGTGGGAATCTAACCCATGACCTCAGTGCTGTGAGGCAGTAATGCTAACCATTACACTGTCAGTGCTGCCCCAATATATATCATCTATCTCAGCGGTTCTCAAACTGTGGATCCTGACCCCAAAGTGGGTCCCGGCCTTCTCAGCATGGGGTCGCGACTCTATGTTGCTGACCATCAGGCTGATGACTTTTCTAATCTCAGTCAGTGATTTAAGGAGTCTGAAAGATCTGTTGAATTGTCTGTTATTTTAGACTCCTCCCATCATTTTGTGCCTCCACAATGCTGTCATGTGTGTGCTGTCTGCTGACTACACATGTCATGTGATGGGTTATGGTATATTAGACTCCTCCCATCATGTTGTGCCTCCACAATGCTGCCATGTATGTGCTGTCTGCTGACTACACACGTCATGTGATGACCTTCTGCAGTTACTTGCTGGGGTCCTGTAATTATTTTTATTGTCTAATGGGGTCCCAGAGCAAAATAGTTTGAGGACCCCTGATCTAATCATCTATGACATATCTATCTTTTTAATATACATCTATACATCTATCTCTCTCATATATATATATATATATATATATATATATATCAATTTCATATTTATCTAATATCTATCTATCTATCTATCTATCTATCTATCTAATACCTAACTATCACATATCTACCTCTCTATCTTCTATATATTTATCCATATCTATCTCATATCCATTGCATATATGAGTCGGCCAACAGGCATGTGAGCATGATGTATCTTTGAAATATATCTTTCTATCTGATTGTATCTTTCTGATATGATTCTTATTCATATATCTATCTGCCTATCTATTTATCACATATCAATCTTTCTACCTATCTATAACATATATATATATATATATATATATATATATATATGCAAAAGTAAAGGTTCAGAGTGCGCCTAAGCAGCCACAGTGTAATCAATAAATAGAACTTTAAAATTCAATGAATTACAATTTTAATAGAAGTGTCTTCTGCACTGATGTAGATATCCCAACGCGTTTCGTCAATATCTTGACTTCCTTAGGGGCGTTTATAGCAGTAAAGTACAGAACATTTTCATACAGTGTAGTATTCTTGGGTTGAATAGCTGTATTAGTGAAACCAGCAGAGCCGAATTTCCCATTAGGCACGTGAGGCACCGGCCTAGGGGCGGCACATGTTTGGGGGCGGCACTTGGATGCCTGTGATAGTACTGTCAGCCCAAAATGTACCAATAACTGCAAAATATCCACTGTACTGTACTATATTCCATCTTAAATAGAGTGTAAATGGATAGGACATGCAGATACTGCCCCTATAAACTGTCCTACTTCATAAACATTATTGTTGTGCCTAGGGGCGCCCTCCTCCCTAAATCCGCCCCTGGAAACCAGTAGTCCAATATAGACAAAACTTGTATCACTGACGATTTAGTATAATGGTAAACATCATTGAACAGATATTGCAGTATGTCCCAAGTTGAAAATGTTTAGAGAAATAATGTCTCAAACAGGCACCAGGAATGACTCAAATAGGCATCAGGGATAACTCCAGCTTAGTTAGGTGCTAAACAGGATGTAGATTCCAGGATGCCAGAGTGCAGAATCTATACAGATGTAGACACTCTCATCGTCGCGGCATTCCGGCCACTGGTGCTTGTTTGGTGTGCCAAATTCGCAGCTAGTTGCTCGGAATCGCCATGCTGCGATATCGCTCCTCAATGTATTTCTATGAGCCACAGGAGCAAATTAGATGCACAGGTGTGGTAACAGGAACAGTCAATCTGGGATTTAGGAATCAGTTTTGGTTAATTTTGTGCTCCTGATCATGAATATGCCATGCTTATTTTTCAATTGGCTCTAGTTTTGGCATATGAATATTTATGACAAATGTAAATAAACAATGTTAAAATTTGTTAAAAATTATATATATTTAATATATTTATTCTGATTAAATTTGATTCATAAAATGTTATAAAAAGACACAGGAAAATGACATATGTGTTAGTAAGCTTTGAGAACCGTTTTTTTTGGAGGATTTTATTTTGTATTCTTGTTGCAGGAAATCCATCTGCAGACTGCAACAGTAATCAGCTATCATGTGATGATCCCACCTTTCTGAAAATCCTGATAGAACCATTCACTCCATTCTTTGCAGATGTGCTAACTGCGACACTTTGCTCTTTCCGTGCTCCTCTCTGTGGGCCTTATTCTGATCGGTGCGGCCGGATCCGAATATGCAGCCAGGACCGTGCGTGCGAAACCCCGCCTTCCATACGGATCGCCAAATCCGTCCGTATGCGGTAAGAAGCTGGCCGAACGGACCGCACGTGTATTTTTCATGGAATACGCCTCCTCCATCTCAGGGAACCTCCCCCATCATTCGATGGTCAAATGGTCCACCAGCTCCCGCAACCTCAGACCACACGGACATTTTTCCGTGCAAAAGCAGGGATCTGGGCGGGCAGCTGACATCCGGCGATGTCATATGTCCGCCCCCTACACGTGCGTCACGGCCGCATTACCATACGTACGCCCAGCGTTTGCATGGGAACGCCCATGAAACGCTGGGCGTACGCATATGGTAATGAGCCCAAATAGCCCTTCACGCCCCTCTCCACCCCCTGTTCGGAGTGTTCACATTTTATGCGGGATTTGGCCGTACGCCCCGCTCGCACATGCGCAGAGACGCCTCTGCACATGCGCAGACACAAAACATCGGCGGCACGAACGCACGCGGATATTACCGCACCAACCAGAATAAGGGCCTGTATGATGAAAGAAAGCATGGCTGTGGTTTGAGGATGTCCCAGCTTTCTCAACAGTGCATTGCCACACATATTCCCAGCATTAGTGATGATTTATGAAAGTGTTATGTGTCTCAAACATGACTACCAGCTATGTTATCACAAATAAAACACATTCTTGTTTTTGTTGAGAGAAGGTAGTTGGTAAAAAAGCAAAACTGAGTCGATTCTGTTAATCAAATCGGCCTGGACTATTAAGGTATTTCAAATAGAGAAAATCATTTTCTGATATAAAATAATTAATTAATTTGAAAACTGGAGCCAATTCAGCTATAATGAATATCTGATAATGCAAAAATAGGACCTGAGAGTACTCGCAAACCAATATTAAATCCTTAGCAAGAAAAAAAATATTGTTTTTGTTCCCAGTGTAATAATTCCCTGTTGTGCCGCCCTCACTGAATAGCATACCCAGCAAATAGTACCCCTAGGCACATGCCTCGCCACCGCATGACCCCTAACTCCTCCACCAACTTCTGGTAATACACATATGTCATCAGAGATGGCTGAACAGGCTGCGGTCCGGACGTCATGTGACCTCAGCCTTCCGCCCCATGCAGACTTTGCCGCGCCTGCATTCGTATGGGGACGTTTAGCGCTTTTTGGGTGAACCCACCATTTTTGGGAGCACACACAGGAAACAGTGGGCATCCCTATGTGCCAGAACCCTGTCCACCCACTGGCCGCCCCCTTTGTTCGCACTGCGGCACTGCAGATGCGTATATGCGCAGAGCCACAACATTGGTCCCTGCAGCGAATTCGCTGTGGGCCAGTTGATGTTGAATCAGGCCCAATGTGAGCAGACACTGGAGAATGCATTACGTAAAACAGGGGGGGGGGGGGGAGTCTGGCAAATTATTTGAATTGGTCAATAACCTCTATTGACCGGCATCATGCATATAAAGAAGGAATAAAAATGTATATATACATATAAGGAATAAAAATGGCAGAAAAGGACATTAACTAAAATGTCTATAACGTTTTTACCAGTTAAAATATTAAGATCTTAAAAAGATTTGAATCTGAACCAAAAATTTTTGTGAGAATTTTACAGCCAAAAATACCTAATCTGCTGGATAACACTTTTCTCCCAGTTTAAAGCTCACATCTCTGATTAAGACCACACAGGACTGGAGCGCTCTCATAAGAGTCTGTGCGGAAATTCCCGCATTCTTACGGAGCGGTCCGCACGCCACGGCGTTTTGCCGCATGCGGCCATCGTCCGTCGAAACGCCCACGTGTCCTCCGCATTCGGACGGACTCACTCTTTAAGAACAGGGCGTGTTTACGGACGACATACAAAGCATGCGTGTGCGGGAGAAACACTCCGATTCGGCACGGTATTACAGAGTATTACAGAGTATGCTCGGGAATACCGCATCCGAACGGGAGCCAAGCGGTGCTACCGCACGTAAGCGGAGTATTTACGCCAAACAACCCACTATGAAGTATCTTCTGCAATACATCACATGACCCACTTATTCAATTACCTATCCTCATAAAAAACTGCTTATTTGGAATTGGAATCAATTAGATGCCAATATATCCTTACAAGCATGCCTAACACATGCATTGCACACATTAACCCTTACAGCAATTGAAGTGCAATGGTTTCAATTAAAGCACTGACAAGCGTCCTATTAGTGAGTAATGAGTAAAGGAGTAGATTCTATTGGGTTCAGGTGTTAATGGTTGTAGTCATTAGGCGTACGTTCGCCTACCGCATGAACGAGTGGTGTCCGCAAAGCAATAGTACACTTGTGGACACCGCACATTTCTGCCCTTTTTGATCGCGTGCATTCGGAGTGGTTTCCGAATGTACGCCCCCCAACATAAGTGTACTCCCCCGTGTCCGCCCATGTTTCCGCCCCGTTTTGCCCACTTTGAAACTACGCCCATGTGTCATTCCGCATGACGCCCATAATACGCCCCTATTTCCCGACTGATAGCGGTGAACAGTTTTGGACGGGATTTGGCCGAACTGGTACCGAGTCAAGGCGTGGCACATGCGCGTAGCGTTCTCCACGCATGCGCAGACGCCATAAAGACGCGATCCGTAAGTACGCGGTAAAGTCCGCGTCAATCAGAATAAGGGCCAAGGAGCGAGAAGAAATTATAAAAAGTACAAAGAATCAATAAGTAATTTCTATTAAGCAGGATTTCTCCTGTTCAGCACATACTGTAATCTTGTGTTAGCTCTCACCACCTCTAATAAAAAATGGGAGCAGATGCCGTGGACTCGGAGAAACCATTATTTCATCATTAGTGTAAAATATCGTTGCAGAAACGGCTTAGCTATTTTTGTGTACAATCTGCTATTGATGCAATAAAACCCCAATCCCATTGTTTGTTAAATACATCCATCTGTGTTTATCCTATGTAAATTTTCCGATGCAAAGTTTTAAACTATCTCGTTTTATTCACAGACCACCTACACACAGAAATAACTGGACTACATGAGACGGAGATATTCATATGTTCCACAAAAATACATATTTTAGTCATTTTTACAGGGTGAGGAAAATTCAGTCTGTTTCTAATACATATAAGGTTTTGTTCAGAATGAAAACAATGTGTCTTTCTAAAGCCACAGTTAGACGTTACTTAAAGAATTTTATCCCAGAGTTAACAGAGCCAATGGAAACGCGTGTGCATTGCGGAGGAGTGAGGGCAGAATTCTGTGGGGGTTTGCAGTCTGGATATAAGACATACTGTACAGCTTTGGGTCACTTACCTGATGACACCGGATGCAAAAAGGGGATGTGGCCTTTTGTAAGGGGGTGTGGCTTCACAGAGGCGTGGCCTGGCTGCCTGAACTCACGTTTTAAACACTCCAGGGGTTCGGGAGATGCAGGCTAACCTCAGATAGGCCCTTATTCTGGTTGGTGCGGTCAGAGCCGCACACGGGGCTCCGACCGCACAAACCAAGGGCCGCCCACCGGACGGATCGCCACGGCCGTCCGTACACGGACGGCTGGCGATCCGCACAAAAATGGTGGAGGCTACGCCTCCACCATGGTGGGAGCTGCCCCCTGCCTTCGATGGTCGACGACCATCGAAGGCAGGCCCGCACGCCGCGGCAGCTCCCGCAAGCTCAGACCACACGGACAATCGTCCGTGTGGGAGCTTGTAAGGGGGCTGAAAGCTGACATCCGGCGACGTCAGCTTTCCGCCCCCATGTCATGGTAATGAGGGCGTCATGCCCTCATTACCATGCATACGCCCCGCGTTTTCATGGGAACGCCCATGAAACGCGGGGCGTACACATAGGGAAATGAGGGGCTGAAGCCCCTCACGCCCCTATACGCCCCCTTTGCGGCGGACGAAATCCGTCTGCGGCGAAGGGGGCTGCACATGCGCAGAATGACCTCTGCGCATGTGCAGACCACAAACATCGGCGGTACGGCCGCACGCGGGCCGTACCGTGCCGATCTGAATAAGGGCCATAGTGCTGCACTGTAACGTAGTGTTATAATGCAGCGTTGGCTCCTATCACTGAGCAGGAGCCAACATGTTGGTGTCACCCCACAGCGGATGGCACCCGGGTGCAGCTGACACCCTTGCATAGCCCTAATGATGCCACTGTTGTACAATATATCAAGGGATCATTTTATTTAAAAACTATAGTCAAAATTATAGACCGCACATCACCATGGCTATGGCCTTTACACACGGGGGGGAAGTGTGCTTACCTTAGAGAAATGGCCTTGAAATCACACCGTGTGTATGGGCCTTAACCCTTTGAGTGCCAAGTGAGTTCGTCAGAATTTGTTTTGAAAATTGGCAAGCAAACATTTTTATTCCTCATCATGACCTGTAATGTTTATAAGTTTATATAGGAAATATAATCTTTTTTTGACACAACATTTTTTTAATTTGAATTTATATAACAAATGTGAGCGACGCTGGCATTTTTAGTGGATATTTTGCACCTCTCTCAAAGAGAGGATGGCACTCTAAGGGTTAATGCTCTCTGCACATGCCCCACTTGCAGTGCACATGGGGGGGTATTCTGGTTTCCTCCTTCTGGCAAATTCCTTCTTAGCTTGACAAAACCATGTGCACTGCAGGTGGGGCAGATGTAAAATGTGCAGAGAGAATTAGATTTGGGTGGGGTTTTACTTCATAGTGAGATCTCTACTGCAGTGGAAAAATAAAGCAGTCAGTATTTTCCCTGCACAGAAACAAAATAACTCACCCAAATCTAATTCTCTCTGCACATTTTACAACTGCCCCACCTGCAGTGCACATGGTTTTGTCCATCTAAGAAGGAATTTGCCAGAAGGAGTGAACCAGAATAACCCCCATGGCTTGGTCCATTAGAGAAAAAATTTGCTTAGTGATCAAGTCTGAATTGCTTTAAGCTATGGGTTCCCTGAATGTTAAGTCCCAGAGTTTGCATTTACAGCAGTTTTTTCCTTGCAGCTCCTGCGGCTGTGAGGTCAAATCTGTGTCAAAAGCATCCTATGGGCATAGCGCGTGGTGATGCAGGACCTAATTGAATAGGCCCAGCCACACACTTCACCCCCATATAGATGGTCTATTGTGCAAAACTCTTTAAAAAGGCTAGATTCTATTAATTAGCTACAGAAGTTGGTCCCATTAATAAGTAGAGATATGTAGGAACCACAGTGTTTTTGGATCTGGCTCCAATTTATCTTTGTGTTTTGGTTTTGGCAAAACAACCTTCAAGTATTTTTTTATTTATTTAAATTTTTATTGAATGTCCCATATCAAAATAAACAATAGAACAATTCAAGCATAGTTATGACTGTTTGATTTTTTTTTTTGCGAAGGGTACAGGATAAAGACAAGGGTGGGGTGGGAGGGGGGGTACGGTATTAGTGCAATAATACAATACAATAGGTTGGTCATATTCAGAGAATACATACAGTTTCTATATTCTACATTACTAGATCCGATTTATATTCCTTCCAAGTTAGCCATAGCTTGATTGCGGAAGATGATGATGATGAACTATAGGTTATGCCAGCCGTTTCGAATTCAAAATGAGATTGCACCACCTCTTCTATCTCTATAAGACTAGGTATATTAGTTGTCCTCCAATTGCGGGCTAGGAGACGTTTAGTTGAGGACAGTATATGCCCAATGACATATTAATCAGAGGGAGAGGCGATGTCTGGAAGAATATGGAACAATGCAATTTTTGATTGTGGGGCGATAGCTCTATGTAATATAGCGGAGACAAGTCGGAATACTCGCCTCCATAAATCAGTCAATAGAGGGCACGACCAGAATATGTGGTATATTGATCCCACCATGCCACAGTTATGCCAGCAGAAACAAGGGTTCGTGGTGCTTATCCTGTGGAGGAGGGCGGGAGTCATATACAACCTATGTAGGAGTTTAAAATATTGTTCAACATGAGATATACATTTAGACAATTTAAAACACATCTGAAACACTGATTGCCCCTCCTCTTCTGATAAGGTCAAGCCCATATCCGCCTCCCATTTGATTTGAGAGGGGAGTTTTGAAAAATGTTGAGGTGTGACTAGGTGTGTATACCACCTGGATATTTACTGTTTGTCTTTTGGAGTAATGCTCCTATCGCATTGGGTATTGGCTATAGAGTCTGAGGGGGTGGGGAAATAGTTTGCAACCAGTGTCTCACTTGTAAGTATTTGTAGAACTCTTTCCAAGGTATAGAATATTTTTCTTGAATTTGGGTGAAGGAAAGTAATGTTCCTGAGTCTATTATATCTTTCAGCGAGATAATGTTATTAGATATCCACAAGTCGAGGGACAAATTCGGGATCAGTCGTGCTAACCCCCTCAATGATAGTTCTAGCGTGGGTAGTGACCCTCCCAGCATACGGGACCTAAAAATATTCCATGTTTTGCATATCGCCTGGACTACTGTGGAGGTTTGGGTGAATTGTTTTACGTCTGAGGGAGGTAGCATAATAGGTCCATGAGAGGGAACTGAGATGCTAGACCCCTTCCCACTATAACCCAAGGTTTAGGTTTATCGGTACTCATCCATGCCACTATAGAGGAAAGTATAGAGGCCATTTGATACGCTTGAAGATCTGGGTACGCCAGACCTCCATGGGATTTGGGTCGAACCATTATCTTTTGTGCTAGCCTTGGCTTTTTTGCCTTTCCATATGTATGATATAAACAGTTTATTGAATTTTGCGAGTAGGGTCAACCTTCAAGTATTTTGATTTGGAAAAAAAATTGCTAAAAATAAACAATAATCACTGATAAAAATCGATAAAACAGCTAAAATCGTGTTTAGTGTGTCATCTAAAACCCTACATTTGTAATTAAAATCTGAATTCCAAGCCGCAGGATGATTTTAAGCAGGACTTGGTTTCAGACCTCCTCCAGAGATCCCGACTTGGTTTTGGTTCCACATGGATCCACTTTTGTGTGGATTTGGATTTCTTTAGAACCAAACTGCACATCATTATTAATAAGTTGGGCAGTATCAGCATACATGATGGTAACCAGTAAGGGTTTTTACCCCCCCCCCCCCGGGACATGTGGTGAGGTAAATGGCAAGTACCAGAGCCAGATATGCACACAATATATGAGCCCTGGGGTACATACCGGCATTATACACATGTGCTGCAGTATACACTGCTGGAGATTCACTAAGTTTTGATAAGAGATGTGCAGAAAAGGTAGCCAGGTGAGGCCATACACTTTTCACTCCAGAGATTTGACTATAAAAAGGATTAGAATAAGAAAAAAAATAAGAATTTCTTTATATATTCTTTGTATTTTTGACATACTTTATAAATTTCAAACTCTGGCATATACGGTAGTATGACCGGAAATGCTGTGCCTCACCTGCCTCACCCCACCGCACGCCACTGCCCCCCCCCCCCCCCCCCCGGTATAATCTGCCACTGTGCTCAGCCTTGTTGAAGCCAGATGCAGTCCATGACACTGAACTGGTTTCACTGTGACTGGCAGTTACTTCCTATTGGAAGTCCGACCTGCCATTCACCAGCAGTAAGGTAGTCCCAATGGGAGGTGTCCCCTCCCTCTGGGACTGCCAGTCTGGGCTGCTATAGGCAGAGAGAAGCTACTCCCTGCATTGCCGTGCAGCCCAATATGGCTTCTATGGGCTGCAGTTGGTGCAGTCCATAGGAGCCGGTGGTATGTGCATGTGCAGTACCGTCGATGATACTGCGAATGTGCCGGTCCCGGCACCAGTCATCTGCACCGTACAGGCTCCAGGTCAAACAGAAGCAGCAGCAGCACGTGTGTGTGTGTGTGGGGGGGGGGGGGGGGGGCTGTTTGCCGGCAACGTGGCCCGTGGCTGCAGCAGCCCCCCTCCTTCAAAGAGGTAGGAGTTGCCACTGATGGTTACCAATATGGTTTAAGAGTGACCCAATTTATGCACAACAACAGAAATTGAGACTGTCCCCGAACAGAATGGGTAAACTCTAATCTTCATAATAGAGGGAAGATTTCCCACTTATTCTTAAAATTATAACTTCTATAAATGCATCTGTCCAGGGAATGGTGAGGTTACACGGATATACATGTGGCATTGTTCTGATCGCTCTGCAAATAATCGTCTTATCCTATAGATTGAAAGCTTGCAGCAGGGCCCTCCTACCTCCAAGTCTGTCTGTTGTTACCCAGTTTGTTTTATCACTGTCTACTATTGTAAAGAGCAACGTAATCTGCTGCACTATATAAGAAACTGTAACGTAATCTGCTGCGCTATATAACAACCTGTAATGGAATCTGCTGCTATATAAGACACTGTAATGGAATCTGCTGCTATATAAGACACTGTAACGGAATCTGCTGTGCTATATAAGACACTGTAACGGAATCTGCTGCGCTATATAAGACACTGTAACAGAATCTGCTGCGCTATATAACAACCTGTAATGGAATCTGCTGCTATATAAGACACTGTAATGGAATCTGCTGCTATATAAGACACTGTAACGGAATCTGCTGTGCTATATAAGACACTGTAACGGAATCTGCTGCGCTATATAAGACACTGTAACAGAATCTGCTGCGCTATATAACAACCTGTAATGGAATCTGCTGCTATATAAGACACTGTAATGGAATCTGCTGCTATATAAGACACTGTAACGGAATCTGCTGTGCTATATAAGACACTGTAACGGAATCTGCTGTGCTATATAAGAAACGGTAACGGAATCTGCTGCGCTATATAAGAAACTGTAACAGAATCTGCTGCACTATATAAGAAACTGTGATGGAATTTGCTGCGCTATATAAGAAACTGTAAATAAATAATAAATAAATTATCCATGGTATATCAGTCACAACCCAGTGAGATTGAATGTACAAATCAGACTCTAGAGTACTTTATACTTGTTACAATTTGGACTTCTTTACTACTGAGGAAAATCTGAGACATAGCCGTCCTCATCTCTTCTACCAATCAAGCACCATTCTTTGCTAATTGAAGCTATCACCCGCACCTATTACACGGCATCGTACTTATAACCAATATCTGGTACATTCAGCAGAAGATGAACTCACATTTATACATTTAATATAAAAAAAATGGTCTTGTCAGATATGCAGCAATGATATCACAACAGTAAATTACAATATCATATGTATTGCATCTTTATTTATTTAAAAACATATATATATATATATATATATAAATATATAATATTATTATTATTATTATTATATATTTTTAGCTTTTAGAGAGAAGGTGGCAAATGTGCAGAATCCCTCTGGGCCACCTCCTCCTCTAGTCATCAGCACTGTAAACTCTGGGCACTAGGGAACCCTAGTGCTGTCTCAGAGTCTACTGTGCATGCGCAGGTCTCTGGGAAAATGAAGGGGGTGAAGGAATAAATCCTTCAGGTAGGATATGCGCTGAGGGGGGAGCAGCTTGATATAGGGGTTAATGTAGTTGTAAAGTTGTGCGGACACAACTGGTGATCAAGCGCTAGGGGGGAGAGGTGGGGACAGACTGGGGAGCACAAACAAATTGTGGGAGGGTAGGGTTATAGAGGACGATGCACGACCGAGTGTTCAGCTTTGCAATAAAAGGAGAGAGAGGAAAGGAGATGCAGAAATAGAGTAATAGGATAAAGATAGAAATAAAAATAAATAAGAATAAAAATAAAAATAGAAATAGAAATAAAAATAGAATAAAATAAAAAGTAATAAAAATAAATAGAAAATAAGTAAATAGAAAAAATAATAATAATAAAAATAATAATAGAAAAAAAATAATAAATAAATTAATAAAAATAAAAATAAATATAAATATAAAAATAATAAATGACCATATATGTTTACACACTTTCGTGTTAAGGTGGGAGCAGCACAGTCCTTGGAGAAGCTAGCCCTATCTTACCCTGAGTATTCTTCTTGAAGTCTGCAGCGTATGTTTGTAGCTGCGGGACTTCGCGGCCGGGTGCTATGACGTCACCCGCCGGCTCCGGCTTCTGTAGCAGATTAGCGGCAGCGTTCTTCTGGGTGGCTGGGGCAGCTTTGTTCTCCTCTCCTGGTGCTCTTAATGTTTTCAACGCGTTTCACACCGCATGGGTGCTTTTTCAAGGATAAATAAAACTGTTTTTTTTTTCCTTTATATAAGGGGAACTTTATTGAAAAAACGGAAGTTTAAACCGGAAGTTGATGTTCTTCCAGCGGGAACCTCATGGCTTTGTAAAAGCCTAATATTATCTGTGAGGTTTTTTGAGCAAATATTTAAAAATGCTGAAAAAATGGTCAAAATAAAATAAAATGAAAATAAATATAAAAATAAAAATAACAATAACAAATAAAAATAAGAAAATAGAGTAATAAATAAAAATAAATATAAATACAAATAAATATAAAAATAAAATAAAAGTAAATATAAAAAAATAATAAAATTAAAAATAAAATTAAATACAAAAAATAAATGGAAAATAGATGAAAATAGATAGGAATAGAGTTGGATGAAGGAAAACATGAGGGTGTTTTACATATAAGGATGGCAATAGCAAGGTTGTTTTTTAGAGAAAAGCTTTGAGTTCTATGTCGATATTCAGCCCCTTTGGTTTGAGGGTATCAAGTGAATATATCCATTTGGTCTCAGTCTTTTTTAATTCGGTCACAGTATCGCCACCTCTCCAGTGGGGTTCTACATGTTCTATGCCCATGAAGGTGAGGCCCTTTGGATTTTTGCTATGTTTTTCTAGGAAGTGTGACGATACGCTGTGGGTTTTTAATCCTTTTTTAATGTTGTAGAGATGTTCTGCAATTCGAATTTTTTATTTTCTCTTTGTTTGTCCAACATATTGGTAGCCACATGGGCATTCCAGGAGATAGATGGCACCTTCTGTTTCGCAACAGAACCACCTATCTTGCGAAACAGAAGGAGTTGTGTCCACACAACTTTACTACTACTCTGGGAAAATGAGGTGGAAGCCATTTTCCCAGTGATTTCCTTACAGTACATGCGCAAAACACCCGGAAAATGGCCGTGGGAACCAGTGGCGTAACCCAGCAGCAAACCCTGCGGTGGCGGGGAGGCACTGAGTAATGTGGGCGCTGAGGTCTGTGGGAGCTATGCTGCATTCGTGGCCTGGAGCCGGGACCTACTTTGTCTGTGTCCCGGCGCTCCTAGCCTCCTCCTAGCTCCTTATGACAAAATGTCCCTCAAAAAATGTCCGCCCCCTTACAGCAGACAGTATTTAGGATGCTAGAGGGGGCAGCAGCGGCCTCCTCTAGCATCCTTCAAAATGGTCTGCTGTAAGGGGACGGCCATTTTTTGAGAGACATTTTGTCATAAGGACTCGGAGCCCGGAGGAGGCTAGGAGTGCAAAGTAAATCTGCGGTCCCAACTCCCGGCCACGAACGCGGACAGGTAAGGCAGAGGGGGAAGGGGGGGGGCAACATTTTGCGGGGGGGTGCAAAATCAGGCGCTACGCCAATGGTGGGAACGGCACTTGAACTCAGTACTCTCGCAGCCCCTTCTAGTGCCAGATTCATATATTTGTGCTTGGCTGCAAACAAAAATCCATGAGTCTGGCGAAACAGCTGCACACCAGGAGCTGTCCATGGCACTGGGATCCTCCACTCAATATCTGTCTATTGACAGTGTTTGATTAAACAGGAATTTCTTCTAACAGTGCTGCTCTGAACAGTACAACTGTGGTACCCCATATATATATATATTATATAAAACCTCCTCCCCACTGTTTATACCCTTTTTCAGCTGATCTCTGGGCTGAGTGGACTCCGGATGTGGAACAAAACTAGGGTGCACAACAAGAGGTTTACGGCCTTGCCTCACACCATGCTCCTAACTATCTGAATACCTGGCCACTGGCAAGAGGGTGAGAGGGAAGGCTACACATGTGCTTGGACTGGTTCATGTAGTCGTTGGCACTTCTGGCATCTGCCTGAAGTGCCAGATTGCCAGTCCGGCCATGCTTCCGGCTAAGGTGTGTCCTGTTGCGCTCTGCAGTGAGAGCCGCTGGAGGGGCTGAGCATTGCATGTTGGGGGTGGGACAGATTTTAGTTGATTATTTATAAAAATATGTAGACACAGTATTAGGCAGATGGCCAAAAAGGGTGCTAGTGCTGATGTGATGTCAGCCACCCGCCCCGAGCAGGCATCGGCCACCTGCATCCCAGGAGAACGCCTAGCATTTTCATGGGGACGCCCCTAAAATGCTGGGCATTTCCCTCCTTCGGCCCGGTGTCCAGCCCAGCCCACCCCCTCTGGAGAGAACAGGTTCGGCAAGTGTGAAACTCGCCGAAGCCGTTCACTCCTGGGTTTGCGTATGTGCGTAAACACCAAACATTGGGTAAGGGGCTGAATTCGGCCCGATATGGTCGAGTCTGAATTGGCCCCTATATTTATGAATATTAAAAAAGGTCTTGGAAATGAAAGGTCTGGATGATAAACAGGCAGCCAATCAGCTCCTACCTGCCATGTCACAGACTGTGTTTGAAAAATGTCAAGCAGGAGCTGATTGGTTGGTTGTTTATCACTCTGCATTTTATCACTTTTGAAGCTTAGTGCCCCTGGCCCTGAGTCTGACACTCTGTATGCTTGTTATGTGGAGTGTAACAAATGACAGGTTGATTGTATAAAGAAATCAAAGCCTTTATCTCAGCTTGTGGAATCCGAGTTGCAGTCTGCATTGGACACTAGTGTCCTCTGGCTATTCTCTTATGTAAAGAGCTCACGTATGTCCTGCTAAGCACATTACTCCGCAGGTAAGCGCCTCTGATGATTTCCATTTAATAGCAGTGATGCGCTATTTTACTTTGATCATTCTTGCTATAATGTTATCAACAACGCTTCATCTTTTATTGCAGAGCACTTTTGAGCCCTTCTGAATAAAACATTGAATTCTCCATTAGATTTATTTGAAATTTTATTTCAGATTGCAGAAATTATTATTTAATTTTTTATATCCCTCAGAGTCCTTTAAAAATCATACATTTTTTTCCCCTGTATTTTGCTAACCATTATCAACAACTGGAAATTAAGTTGTTTTATAATGCTGTAAGTTGATTGTTGAATAATACGCCTTCACCCCAGGATGCAGCCTGACCCCAATTCACACCTCCCGCAAATACCGGGTTAAAGCTTGTCAACCCGGGAAATTGCTGAAAAAACAGGGATTTTCTGTGGTGAGAAAGGATCAACACGGGTCTTAAATCCCGGCACTCCGACCCTGGTCAAGAGCAGGGACGGAGTACCGGGATTTAAGGTTATTAGTAGTTATTGTATCTGCCGACACCACCTCATCTGGAAGAGAGTTCCATAATTTCACTGCTCTGACCATAAAAAATCCCATCCTTCTAAGTGTACTAAACCTTCTCTCCTCCAGTCTAAGTGCATGCCCTCCTGTCTGTTTTAGGAGTAAATAGGCTGCCTGACAGATTGTTGTATTGTCCCTTAATATATCTCTACATGTTAAGCATGTCTCCCCTTAAACGTCTCTTTTCATGCATAAACATTCCTAAGTCTGTTCTCATAGCTTAAGGCCTCCATCTCTTTTATAAGCTTGGTTGCCCTTCTCTGGGCCTTTCCCAATTTTATGACGTCTTTTTTTGTAATGTGGTGCCCAGAATTGCACTCTAGATGAGGTCTAATAAGTGCCCTGTACAGTGGTATGATTATATTGACATCCCTAGCTACCATGCCGCTTTTTATACATGCTGGTATCTTGTTGGCCTTTTTGGCTGCTACATGACACTGGGCATTGCACCCCAGTTTGTTGTCAATTTGAACCCATAGGTCCTTTTCCAAATCTGATTTACTTAATTCTACCTCATTTAAATTATATGCAACACCTTTGTTTTGTCTCCTGAGATGTACAACCTTAAGGTGTGTACACACGGTCGACATGATGCCGTGCGATGCGAGTCCCGATGCGATCTGATCACATCGGGACTCGCATCGCACGGCATGAAGGAGAAAATAGGAGAGGACAGTAATTGTCACCAGGTGCCGGGCAGGGGCAGATGGCAGCGTGCTGCGACACCCGGGGCCGCGGCACAGCAACAGCTTCCCCCCGCCGTGCATACATCAGAGGCCACACCCCCGCCCTCCTGTTTAGAGCAGACTTCCGGGTCATCAGCCCTGCAGCCCCAGGAGAAGCCCCTCTGGCCACCGGAGCTATAGTGAGTATTAAGGCACAAAGACTATATAGCGCAGATCTGCACTATACAGTCTTGACTGCTCTCACTATGTCGCTGCCGATTTACGCCCACTCGGGATTGTGCATCGACAGCGCATCGGGCTCGCAAGCCCTGAAAAGTACACAATCGGTATGCAATATGGCTTCCGATGTGCACTATATCGGCAACATCGGAAGCCATATCGCTGTACACACCATTACATTTGTCCACATTAAACCTCATTTCCATTTTTTTGCCCATTCCACTAGTTTATTTAAATCCCACTGTAGTGTGTAGACATCCTTATCTGTATTATCACCCAACTTAGATTTGTGTCTTCCACAAAGATGGATACAGTAGATTGCTGAGTATTCCCTCCTCTATATCGTGACAAACTCAAACTGAGGAAGCCGCCGATTTGTGCTAAAGGCGGAGAAACGTATTTTTGAGTGAGCCTCTGCAAGCTGGTCCCGCAGATAAAAGTTTGTCAGCACTGGTGGATTTACAATCACCCTATGGGTTGTTCAGCAGAGTAATACTCCCACCCTGTCATTTCCGGGGTGCATTTCTGGTAAGGGATTGGAGAGACTGACCCTAAATTCAACTCCCAACAAAAAGCGCATCACCCCACAGGGCTTTGGAATTCAGTATGCGAGACTGGTAATTATATTACAGCCACTGGCTCTGAAAAAACTTTTTGACAATCAAAAGCCTCATCTGATTAATTACTAAAAGCAGCAATTAAGCTGCATAGATTTATTATATTTGTATTTTATGTTGTATGTCTTGTCTGTCTATTCAATGTGCACAATTGATACTTTATATGAATTATTCTATCTGAATGTGGAAGGGTTAGATTTAAGTGAAATGTGCGCCAAGAGGTTTTAGACAGGTAGGTATGCAAGGAAGTCTGGTCCCATATAATGCAATCCCCTTTTGATTTGTATGGGGTGTCAGCTAAGTCCAGGAACGGTGGTGTGCCGTTCAGAGGGTAGTTTGGGAAAAAAAGTTAGGTTTGGACTTTGATAGCGACTACTATCAGGGACGTGCAGTCAGGGGAGGCAGGGGAGGCAGTGCCTCCCCTGTCATTAAGGGACAGAATGGGACAGAATGACTAGGGCTGTATATATAGCAGGGATGGGGTCTTAGGTGCCGCCCCCCTCATTAGTACTGCTCAATTAGGTGTGCTGCGTTTTTCCACAAAACTATGGGTAAATACACGTGATATAACATGGTAGTAATGTCTACTAGGTGCATTGTTCAGTTCTAAAAAACGAGTGTTGGAAAAGCATAAAACATGAATGGAAACATTGATGTGTGGCAGCTCCGTTTCTGAGGAGCGTGACAGCACATCCGCCCCACTTCCGCCACACATCCGGCGTCCGTGGAACGCTACTGCGCATGTGCGCCTAGTTCATATGGTGCTGAGGACTCCATCAGCTTCGCTCCTGCGGGTGCATGTGCGCATGCACGCTCAGTCTCAGTCTTTTTATTGTTACAATTGTTACAATTGTCCAAACCAAACTTTTTTTCCCCTATTCTATATGAATTGTTTTAATAAATACAATTTTTTGTTATGCAATTAATATGGACATTTAGGGGGTTATTCTAGTTCACTCCTTCTGGCAAATTCCTTCTTAGATGGACAAAACCATATGCACTGCAGGTGGGGCTGATGTAACATGTGCAGAGAGAGTTAGATTTGGGTGGGGTTTTACTTCAAAGTGAGATCTATATTGCAGTGTAAAATAAAGCAGTCAGTATTTTCCCTGCACAGAAACAAAATAACTCACCCAAATCTAATTCTCTCTGCACATGTTACATCTGCCCCCCTGCAGTGCACATGGTTTTGCCCATCTAAGAAGGAAATTGTCAGAAGGAGTGAACGAGAATAACCCCCTTAATTCACTGAGCAGGACTGCGCTTTTTAAAGTGGCAGATGCATACTTTGTTTCTGTCACAGTCCTCCATTTCTGCATTTAAAGGGCACACACCCTATATAAGAAGCAGAAAATCCTGCACAGCCCCCCCAAAAGTGTATTTTTAAATATTGTTTTTTAAATATTGTTTATTTGTTTTTAATATAAAAAATTGAATTTGTATATACAAAAACAGGATCCAGCACGACTAGCGCTTCTGAGTGACCCTAGGGCCACTACTCTCCTTCTCTAGTACTCTTGCGTGATTCAGTATCAAAGACCTTCGCAAAATCCAGGTAGACTATGTCTACTGCATTCCCAATATCAAAGTTCTTGCTGACCTCCTCATAAAAGCTTACCGGCCTAAACTTCGCTGGGTCGATGATAATGATTTTAAAAGTATGTCAAAGGGCAATCAATTGGGGATCTGTAATCATAAAAAGGTTAAGAACCCCTGCTCTATATTAATATAGTCATAAAGGCATGTCACTTTACTCTATATTAAATCCAGAGATATGGAGATCACAAATAATTATATAGTTCTTTGCATGACTTGTATTGATTTCTTTTATTGCAGATTTCTGAGTGGAACAGCCTAGTGATACATAATAGTAGTTGGTGGAGACTGAACGATTGCATTTATTTTCTTCAAGTCCTTTTGCTGCCAATAGATTAAATATGTATCCGCAAGTGTTTAAGACTGGGCAGCTACAGTTGACTGATGACATCATCCAGAGATGGAGAGGTGGATTCGGACTATTACTGCAAACAGATTATTTTATCCTGCTCCCAACACCATGCTACAGCCAATCATCCCCATTGGCTGGCTACACTGTGATCCTACTCATTATGTCATCAGTTCCCTTGTAAATATAAAATAATAGTGATTCTTGCTAGAACACTTTTTTTACTGAAATAAAAGATTACACCAGTTGTGTATCAACAAATGTCTAACTTTTTTTTAGGCAATGTTTTTCTTTGTGGGGTCGGCAATTATAACACCAGCAGCCTATTTTTTAACCTGTGAAATTATAGCTTAACCTTTATGTTTTTATTATTTATATACTGCTTACTAGTTAAAAGCACATCAAAATGATGGCTTCTGCAATATACTTTACCTTTGAGCTGTGACAGTTTTTACTTTCACTTTGAGCTGTGACAGTTTTAAGACCATAAACTCTCCAACCCTCCCAATCTGCTTCTACCTCCAATCTCTGTCTTCACAGCTCCTATCTTCATATCCAGAAAGTTTGAAAGAGATCAGTGTCCCTGCAAAAATTGCTTTCACTCTGTTATTACATCTTTTAGCACACAAAGTAGTCATTTGGTCCAATGAATGGCCTCTAGTGGTCAGCTGGATTTTGCCCATTTTTTTGGCATCCTGCATCTTGGATTCAAACATAGAAATAGAGACTCACTAGAGATGAGGTCACCTACACGCTGGATGGTGGGCTAGTAATTCTTGACCAATACATACTGTATACAAACAACTTTGATATTGCGCAAAATTAAATAGCAGGGCTTATACTTATTGTAACCATACTTGCCTACTTTTAGAACCAGTTTCAGGGACATTATAGTTGGTAATAGAATTTTGCAAAGCGCCCCCGCATGAGGGGACGTGTCATGCTCCACCCAAAGGTTGTGTCTAGTTCCATATATGGAGAGATTGTGAAAAGAAATTGTGAACGTGGCACCTAGAAGCGTGGGTGTGTACTGCTACATCTGAGAGGATTTTTTTTAAATTACTTATATCCAAAAGTAGACGAGCCCCAAAGCAGTTAGTAAGAGCTACTATACTTGGTAAAGTGCTGGGAAATGGTGCTGATGATTCAATGTAAATGTATCTGTCTCTCATTCCTTATTTCCCCAAAAAATGTAACAGTGTAATGTGGGCTAGGTGACATGAGGGAGATTGCTAGACTAATGAGAGAGAGAGGGAGATTGCTGCTATGTCAGGGAGTCTCCTGCAGAATGCAGGGGGAGGTAACTATGATGTAATAGTGTAATGTGGGCTAGGTGACATGAGGGAGATTGCTAGACTAATGAGGGAGAGAGGGAGATTGCTGCTATTTCAAGGAGTCTCCTGCAGAATGCAGGAGGGTAGGCAACTATGATTGTAACATGTGCATCAGAACTAGGTTTCTTTCTTTGTGGAACTACACGTCCCAGCATGATAGCACCTCTTAACGTGTGTGTAATTAGGGTGTGCAGTCCAAGATTCCTTTCCCCCATAGACTCAGGATATTGCCCTTCTCCTACGGCATTTCATATTTTTCTCCCAAACCCCATAGATATGGACATAGATAAAAAGGTCTGTTCATTGCATCCGCAGCATCCTACAGCTGCCAGTGCTTACATCAGCGCATGTGTTACTGACATCAACGTATCATCAGGATATCTCAAGGAATTAGCTGTACTGGCTGTTCTGCTGAGTACAGTTGATCAGGACAGCAGGCGATATCCTGGTCACATGACCTTACCCAGCCGTTAACTGTTTAACACTCAATTACGTAATTGTGTAAATATTTTCGAATGTTCTTTCGGCTTACTGCAACTGGTGGTTTGACACCAGCCAAATAATATGGGGTGATCTATCCAACCTGGAGACGTCTGTTTTAAACTTATTAGATCTCATGAGTGAAACATTGTTCTATGTTTTGCATAATAGCAATAAACACTACACTATACAAACATTTATATACAGAAAACTACAGCTGTGATATATTAAAGCAAACAAGTCATGTCATTTTATATCTGGAGCAAACCATGTTGCCATGCAGGGGAGCAAACATATTTATATTTTGCTGGGAAAATACTGGCTGCTTTTGCATGTAGCCCACTATGTTAGACAACAAATGTTTATTTTTACACTGCAATTTAGATTTCACTTTGAACAAACCCCACCCACATCTAACGCTCTCTGCACATGTTACATCTGCCACACCTGCAGTGCAGCATGGTTTTGCCCAGGAGCTTGCTTTTTTTGCTTTTCTTACAAACAGCGATGACTGCTTAGTGTATATAAACATATATGTTTTGATTTGTGGGATTGGCAACACTGTGTGTATCAGGAGCAATGCAGTTCCCACAATTCAATTTAAGTCATCCCACATGTTTTAATCCCACCCCCAGACTCCTGTGATACAAGCCAATGGGAGTCTGGGGGCGTGCTTATATGGAGTATAATGCATTATGCTGAGTCCCGGGTGGCGCACAGCTCATGAAGCACAAATCTGTCCCAATCCCTGGGGGAACCAGCCAGAACATATATTACATACATCATAACATTTATATGCGCTATCTGGTTCCCCCTGCACTATGCTACTTATATGAATTAGGCACAATGTATTAAGCTTTGGAGGGAGATAAATTGGAAGGATATAAAGTGTCAGATAATCCAAAATTATAGTTAGGGGCTTAATGATTTTACAACATAGACCCAAAGCAGAGCTCGACCTTACCAAGCCCTAGGCAAGGTACCAGTTTTCCCCCTCCCACTCAAAAAATCCATACCACTATCATTTTGTTCCTGATTCATGCCCCTTACATTTTTTACAATTTGTCCTCCTTATAGTAATAACCCTTATGCACTAAACCGTAATGCCCCTTACACATTATGTACCACACCTCAATGCCCCTTACACATTATGCATCATAATAAAATGCCCCTTAGACATTATGTCACACGTCAAAATGCCCCTTACTTATTATGCACCACACTGTAAAGCCTCTTATACATTATGCCAGTGACTGTAATGCCCCTTATAACATGATGCTTCACTATAATGCCCCTTATACAGGGCAGCCTCATACTTACCAGGCTTGGAAGATGCTTCCTATGTGGGTGCAGCTGCCCCAGATAAATCATGGCATCCCTGGGCTACTGTTATTGGAGAGGATCGTGGGCTCCCTAGACTGCAGCAGTGAGGGGCAGCATAGTGGGCCTTGCGGGTGAGGCATCTCTGAGGGATTTCAGAGGGCTGAGTTGAACAAGGCCCTATAATGATGTCTAAAAAGCATCGTATGAATGCATTGGGGAATAGTGGGATATACTGTAAGGTATAGGACCCTACACTACATCATGTCATGCATAGGTATAGATAGCAGTGGCTGCACAAATCCTGGGGATACATAAGCACCTACAAAGCTGGCTGCTGCTATCAGCGTACAGGGTAAGGTCTTGTAGAGTAACAGAATTTGTCACTAAAAGGCAGGTTAGGGAACATGCAACTTATGGACACACTAGTTAGGTATTTTGTGGGTTGCCTAGTGGTAAATCTGGCCCTGCAGAATACCCATTATTTGCAAAAGATAAAAAAAAAACACAAGCAGCATTGATCTCTTGGTGCTGTTAGCAGTGCGTACATAGTACATACATAAATGTCACTGTCAATGTTTTGAAACATTAAAGAACTTAATACAATTCTATGTCCATATGCTCAGGGCTGCCGAGAGAAATCCTGGGCCCTGGTACAACATCTTCCCGGGGCCCCCATATAAATAAATATATATATATATATATATATATATGTATAGCTATATATAGCAGAGAAAGTGCGCTTCATGGTGCATTAAACGATAAACAAGTTAATAGAAAAAACAATCTCCAAGGTGCATAAGTCATAGATTCGTACCACATAAAACAACATTGTGGACTGGGTACCACAAGGTATTAGCATAAAGCCAAGGGCAAAGCTGCTCACGATCAACCAGGACGGGTAGCTGGACAAATCCACCAGAAAGCCGCAGCGCTGGCTTGCTATGCAGCTAGTAGGGACGCCACAGACCGCAGGAAGCCGGCGAGAGATCAGCTGGAGGAGAACGTCGTAGGCCATGGTCTGACGCGTTTCGTCATAACACTTAGTCAAAAAGCCCCTGTGAGTGCCGCCATCTGGATTCCTATTTGCTGCCACTGTTGTGGTATGTCCAGGAATAAATGACAGGGGGGGTGGGGGGAACCATGACAGGGGAAAAAAAGGTAAGGGGGTTGCACGCAGAAGGCGAGCATGCCACTAGGAAATTGGGCTTGGCCTTGCAACAAGGATGTGGCTTTTCAACAAGGGGTGTGGCCCTAAAAGGAATGCAGTATTCGTATTATGGGGAGAGGATGATACCTTGGAGAGGCAGAGGGTGACAGGACAGAGACGATGACGTGGGGATAGTGACACAGGGGAAAGGCAGAGGGTGATAGGTAGAGGCAATGGGTGAAGCCTGGGAATAGGTGATCGCGTGAGAAAGTGGGTGATGCCAGGGGGAAGCAATGTATAATGTAGAGGATTATGGTAAAAAGCAGTGGGTGTCGGTAGAGATTGTGGGAAATGGAGAGACAGCAGATGAGTGGGAGAGGCAGTGAGTGACAAGGAGTGGAAAAGGGTGATGGTAGAGTGTGGGAGGCAGAGGGTAACAAGCAGATAGTGGGTGACTGGGGAGGTAGCCGGTGATGTAGTTGGTAGAGAGAGGCCGAAGTGAAGGAAAGGAAGAGATTGTCTGGAAGATAGTGGGTGACATGGGAATAGTGGGTGACAAAGAGAAGCAATGGGTTAATGGCATGTAGTGGGTGACAGGGGAGGCAGCAGATGATGTAGGTGACAGAAAGGCATGGGTGTCACTGAAAGAAAGAGGGTGACAGTGAGGAAGTGGATAACATGGAGGCAGTGGGTGACATGCAGAGGGAAAGGGGGACAAGAAAGATAGTAGGTAGCATGACATGGAAAGGTTGACAGTGAGATAGTGCGTGACATGGAGGTAGTAGGTGACAGGAAAATAATGGGTGATATGGAGTCAGTGGTGACACAGAAAGGGTGACAGGGAGATAGTGGGTGACATGGAAAGGGTGACAGGAAAATGAAGGCAGTGGGTGGCACGTTGAGGGAAAGGGTGATAGGGAGATAGTGGGTGACATGGAAAGGGTGACAGGAAAATGAAGGCAGTGGGTGGCATGGAGAGGGGAAGGGTGACAGCAAGATAGTGGAAAACAAGGGGACAGAAAGAGAGATAGCAGCAGCCTCCTAGCATTCACCTACTGGTCCTTTTGTATCCTCTGGTTCTCCCCCACACCATGCCGCTGTTCTTAACTGCACCTCCTCCCCTCCTCAGCAGCATCAATCTCCTCCCTCACCTGCTCCAGGCTCCGCTTCTCATCTGCTCCAGGCTCCGCTTCTCACCTTCTCCGTGCTACCCTCAGATGCAGTGCAGACCTCTGCCCACAACCGATCCAGGCTCCGCTTCTCACCCTCTCCAGGCTCGTCTCACCAGCAAACACTCGGCTCTTCTGCCCGCACCCAGCAGTACTGCTATTCACCCGGCACCATGTTCTGCTTACACATGGCATCCTCTGGCTGTGACACAACATCCTCCCTGTGGTCTCAGTGGCCTCCCAGCTGAGAGTCCTAGCATTAGCATCTGGTCTACTCTCCTCAGCAGTGAGTGCAGTCTTAAGTCAGCACTCGGCACCGCACCGACTGGCTGCCTATCAAAGAAGGCAGCTATTTTAAAAATCTGGCATTAGCCAATCACTTCTCAGGGAGGGGCATGCCGGTACCTGCTCTCCTTCAGACCCGGCACCCGGCCCCCAGTCACGCGGCTGCCGCTACACAGCCGACCCTGGTCCCCACTCTCCTTCTGCACTCGCTGCCGCCAGACAAATATATATATTTTTTAAAGTGTATGTGTCCGGACCCAGGCCCCCCTGACAGGCCCGGGCCCAGGTAAAATGTACCCTCCCCCCCTGCCTCTCGGCGGCCCTGCATATGCTCATCTGATTGTTCAGTGTACCACTTTGTTCACCATGCCTTGGCACAGGTGCCACAATCTGCTACTGCTGCACATGGCACTCTAAGGGCGGTCTCACGTGCTCCAGCTGACACCGGGCAGCGAAACCCCACACGGCCAAAAGCTGTGCCATACACAGTAGTTATCAATGGACAGTCGTGGCCTGGCCGCCTGGTTGCAGCCGGATGTCACCACTGGAAAGGACGGCTGCCGGGCTGTGGCCAATCCGACCATTGTAAACTTCTGCATACAGCACGGCTTCTTGGCGATTCACCGTCCGGCGTCAACAGGAGCTTGTGAAATCGCCCTAACATTCCCAATCGGAGTCCATGTGGATTGTAAAGCATGAAAAAGTTCAACAATTATTTTCTAAATCCCCAAAAACCCATATAATTTTTTTATGTGTCAACCATAGTTATGTTGACACCTGTTACTTGTGTCCACCTTTTGAACCTGCCAACCATATGTACATCCACCATATGGTTTGATCCTACTGACAGTCGAAAGGAGCCATCCCTTTGTAATTACAATACAGTACTGTATATCTTCTCATGTTTCACTGTGTCTTATCTGTGTTTTTATACCTATTCTTTAATCGTATTGTTCTACCCTTCTTTACATTATTTTTTTATTTATGGTCAATGTAATAGGCAAAACTAGTGCTAGAGGCTTCCGATTATAAAATATGGACAAACAGAAGCAAATATTGTCCCTCATAGCATAACTGAATAAAAGGGTAACACATAAATACAATTTACTTCAGTTGACTTTATTTTATGTTTTTTTGCAAAAATTTCTCAATAAGAAACTTTTTGTTTAGGGGGCCGTGGAAAAAAAATGTGATACTCTAGGGCAGTGGTTCTCAAACTCGGTCCTCAGGATCTTCTTCATGTTTTCCAGGTTACCCGACAGGTGCACTCATTACTCATTGACACATTTTAAAATATGCACAAGTGGAGCTAATTATTTCAGTTGATTCAGTGAGGAGACCTGCAAAACATGTGTGGGGTCCTGAGGACCAACTCTGAGAACCTGTGCTCTAGGGTGCCATGATTCAAAAATGGTTGGGAACCACTGACTTACACTATTTGAGACTCACCTTTAAACAAGTTTAAGCATTTAAACTCCAAAAACGGTTTTAAATTCTTGTTTCCCACCCTGACCATTCCTTTTACTTTCCCCAATTTTCTTATTTAATTTCCACAGGGTTTTTACTTTTAAATCAAGCTTAGAAAAAGACAACACGTTTAATTAGAAAAATATTAAGTATTTTGCTCAGTTAAATATTGCTGTTCGGCTGCTTGAATAATATTATGCCGGGAAATAAAAGATTATGACATTAATTGCATTTTGAAAATACTATAAATATTCCTACTTAAAATGTACAAAACTAAAATAAAATTGAAAAGTTTTATTTAAACTATGTGGTATTTGCACACAAAGAAAATGTTAAGGAGGAATACATTAAGGAGGGGGCTCGCAGAGAAAAATAGCATAAAAGTCATATGCATAAAGATTTCTAAATTTACTGCATACCTATGTTCTAATAATTATTGTTTTTGGTAATTGTTCCTTGTGTGTCAATCAAATCTATTCCCAAAATAAAGTAAGGACTCATTACTTCCCACTCACACACTGTTAATTGGCATTGACAGTTTTCATGTAGGCTTAGCAATAAGAACAGAATATTTAGCAAATTTACCATCCAGTATTTCTTTTTGACTATATGAATTTATTTTTATTTTAAAAAAACTTTGAAATAACAGAAAACGTATGTGTGACAGTAGAGTCACGGGGCCACAGCTGAGTAGGTTGGCCCAGAATGTAGACTTCTGATGCAGAGTGAGTTGGGACATACTCACCTCCTGGTTACCTGGGTATAGGCCCTCCAACTGTTGTGAAACTACACATCCCATCATACCTTGCCATAGTTTTAGCATTCCCTAATAGAAAAACTGTGGCAAGGCATGATGGGACTTGTAGTTTTACAACAGCTGGAGGGCCATCGTTTGGCCATGTCTGGTGTAGGGTGTATGGCAGGACTGTTCTAGGGTTTGTAGCTCAATGGGATAATCAGCCAGGCATTAGTCAGAACCTGAGAGCTTGGCTTAAAGACTCCCTGCAGGGCGGTATAAGGTTTCTCGGGACTCTAGGCAAAACTTCAACCTACTGCCCCCTCTCCAACCACACACTGCCATAAATACACATTTTCCAGCCCCTCAAGTAAAAGTGTTGAGGTGGTGTTTTAGACGTTCCACGTGCATTAAGGACAAAAGAACACCAAGGATGTCTTCCTTATAGAAATCTTTAATTTTGTGGTAGGCAAACTTAATGGTGCTCCCCCCCAAAGCCCAGCAGCCTAGGCAGTTGTCTAAAGCTGCCTTATAGTAGAACTGACAATGCTCTCTGGGAACAAGAACCAGGCTCCTGATGCTGAACAAGTAAGCCAGGCAGGCTGGGTGGGAGTGGGTTTAGTGTCTGGGTGCCAGAACCGGGAGGGCCTACTGTACATCGGCTACAGCCAAAGGTAAAATCCCACTGCTGTGATTGCTTTGTTCTAGACACAGTCAACTATCTTTAGGAGTCTAACTGGAAGGGTTCAACTAAGTGTGGTCAATCATATCGAAGTGGCATGGGAGGGGTGGGGGTATACCGCCCTCCCATGCCAACTGCTTGACTTCATTCATCCATGTGCAAGGTAGCAGCATGGGCCACCCAGCATAGGGCAGCTCTAGGTGCCAGGAGACAATTGCTCAATGCTGGCTTACAAACTTGCTAATATGAGGCCCAATGATTTGATTCCTTTCACTGTACTCAGGCTGATTCTACACAGGGCATAGTAAAGGAGCATGGGAGAGTGACTATACATGTACAGTACATGGAACCCAGCAGCCAGTATACACTGTGATAGAATACATTATAAATGTACATGTAGTAATACACTCAAGGCCTACCTGAGATTGTGTGATGGCTCTCAGGCCAGGTCAAGTGACCAGTGCAGGCCACAGACCAGGTCATGGACTAATATTGCTGCTTATGCTGAGTGGCACAGCTCCATTAAAGAAGCAAAGATGTGGAATGGGAGATACAGTAATAGAGGAAGTGCCCCCTTCATGGCTGAAGCCCAGCAGCAAATTACTCCATTGTCTCCAGGAATTCTGTCTCTGCTTCACTGTACAAGTCATGTGTGATGAGGTCTGATATGTGTAAATTATGTGTTAAATTTGACATGTTTGTCAGAAATGTGTGATAGTGCAGCAGTGATGTGCTTCTCCCCTGTGTGCAGTGTCTGTAAGAGAGCTGCTACTGTTTACATTTGTGTTGTGATCAGTGGCGGTTTTTACCTATGAGCTGCAGGGCTGAAGCCAACCAGGTAAAATCCGCCACGGTCTCTGCCTAAATTGAAGCCAGATGCAGTCTGTGAGACTGTTCTGGCTTCAATGTGACTGGCAGTGACTTCCTATGCTATAATGAGGTTTGCAACAGGAAGTAGTTCAGGCCTGAGGTGTACGGTTGTTGGGAAATAAGACATGGTCTTGTGAACTTATATGTCCAATCACGTTGGTGAATTCTATTTCAATATACAGCACCATTTTATGTATATATATATATATATATATATATATATGAGTCGGGTTGAGGACCGGCACTCATAGGACTTAGGCAAAAAAAATCAAACAGACACTGAAGTCTTAAGCAACGTTTCGGTGTATTAGGACCGTTATCAAGCTCAAAGTGACAGTGAAAAGATACATATATTTATAGACACTTGCCAACACCACAGTGCAGGGCACCCGCACCCCTCCGTCAGCCCGGATCACATGACATCACCCTCGTGGGACGCGCACCGGCCGGTGCGTCCGGATCTCCATTGGGGTTGCTATCTACCTATATACATATATATATATATATGTATATATATATATATATATATACTGTAGGTAGATAGATCGATAGATAGATAGATCGATAGATAGATAGATAGATGTTGGTGGTCCGGCATTCCGCTTATCCTGAAAGCTGCTCTGGTGCCCTCAGCAGAAATTAGGTAGAGGAACTGGTTGACGCCGCAGCACTCCAAAGGCTTGACGTAGTGGCAAAATCTTTTTAATAAGTTACATGAAAAACCACAGTCTCAAGGACCAACGTTTTGGGGCCTCATGCACTCCGTTTTCAAGGTGTGAGAGGGCTCGTTGGTAACAATTTTGCCACTACATCAAGCCTTTGGAGTGCTGCGGCATCAACCAGCTCCTCTAGATATATATACAGTATATATATATATATATATATTTAAACTTCCACAAACACAGCAGCACTCAGAGATCTTGAAAATAGTCATTGTATTTTTCAAAACATCACCCACAAGGGTCTGACTTTCGAGGCTAAGTACCTCTTTATCAGGAGTCTCAAAATGTGTGTCTGTATGCATATATATATATATATATATATATATATATATATATATATATATACATATATAGATACAGAAGTACCAACACACTCACCATTCCTACGAATGGGGTGCAAACAGCACCCACTACCCAGGCTGGGGTGCAGTGGCCTGTGACCACACACTCTAGTAAATACAAACACAGGGGGCCCAGCACTCACTACAACAAACTAACTCACCTTAACATTCAAATAATCAATTAAATAAATAATGGGGTTTTAGTTCATGAATTGGTCAATGCATTAAGGACCCCATTTCACTGCAAGTCCTACACTAACAACTAGTTTTCATGGGAACCTGGCCACTGCTTACACATCATAGCTAAAATGAACATGTGTTTTTTTCCTGGGTTAAAGCTCAACTGCCAAGTACCTTATTGCTTTTAAAGGTGAGACCATCCCAAACACAGCACCTGAATTAGTATTAAAGGGGCAGCTGTCACAGGTTTCAGGTAAATGAGATTATCTAGGGTGCATGAGAAAGCTATGATCACAGTAACAAAGGTTAATTAAAAATCAACCCAAATATATAGATACAGAAGTACCAACACACTCGCCATTCCTACGAATGGGGTGCAAACAGCACCCACTTCCCAGGGTGGGGTGCGGTGGCCTGTGACCACACACTCTAGTAAATTTATATATATATAAATATCCCGTTGTACTGAGCCGTGAGCCGTGCACTTTTTTGACGAAAACATAAAAGTATACGTTCGCGAAAGAAGAATAGACTTTGAAAAAAAAAAATTGGAGGGAAAAAAGAAACAACATAAATTGGTTTGGCAAAGAATTAAACTTTGATATTAATTGAATCTATTAAAGTGCTTAGACAGTAAAATACATTACCGTTTGTCTGTTAATTAAATCTAATTAATTAACACCATCAATGACATGTCATTTGCATTTCAAAAGCAAAAGATAATGTCGACTGCGCGCATAGTTGTTCCTATCTATAATGCTGCAGATTAATTAACTTATAATATCTGAGCATTATAAGGAAGAATACCGCTGAAGATGTTTTGATTCGGAATCATCAGAGGATGAAGACACTAGCATTATATTATAAAAGATCTCAACTTATCGCTGCATCAATGTAATCAACACTATTACATCACTATTACCCTTCATTAGCTGATGATGCCATTACAAATACGTGGGGGGTCATTTGCAGTAAAAAAAAAATTAGTGTCACAAAATCATATCGGCTATTGTATTACCTGTCTTGCAGCTTCTTTTCAGCTAGGTTCATAAATATGCAGCAGATCAGCTGCTGAAGCAGAAGAGAAGAGCGTAGAGCTCTATAGAGATCTTGTTAGTGGATTGAGAATTAGCTTTGAGGTGGGAGTAAGGTAAAAATATGACCATGTAAAAGCGGACACGGACAAAACCATGCTGCGCCGCAGGTGAGGAAAATTTAAAATGTGAAGAGATTGAAGATTTTGATTTGAATTGCAAATTTTAATTTCAAATATAAATTACAGAGAAAAGTAAGGCTATTCAGCATTTGGGGCTACATGCAAAATCTAACAGTATTTACGCTGCATGCAAAAAAAAAACATGTTTGTACCCCTTGCCTTGCAGCGTGGATTGTAGAACAACGTAATGGCTGGATAGACATGGAGTGAATTAAACATGTGAGGCTGGGTGTGTACCTTGGGCAGCATGTGACTCGGGGAGCCAATAAGGACCTTAGGAATGGCTTTGTTAGCTGGGAATATTGGGACAGGAAAGGGAGGAGTCTTCCTCTCTTTCCTGAAAAGTTTTCCCGCCCTCCCTTCCCTGTTAGGTGGCTCGAGGGTGGTGGTGAATCGCATTAGGTGATAGGCGGGAAAGAACGGCAAGTTGAGAGATTTTAAGGCTTCTTTAAGTTATGTTTGCAGCGTATTTGGGTAGTTTTCGGTGCGCTCGCCTCTCATTGACTTAGGCCTTCGCTGGACCACCCGCTCGGGGACAGCGACCCCACCCGGATGGGTGGGTAGTCGATGCAGTTGGTGGAGTGGATACCGCTTGTTAAATTAGGCTGGATTACGTATGCTAGTTTTGGGGTGGAGCTTAGTTAAATAGCCGTTCTAGGTGTGTGGTGGGGTCTGGACATAGGAAGAGTGTGTGTGGGGGATTTTTTGGCCGCCCGGTGACTGGCTTTTCAGCTAGGCTGTGCAGCCAGGGGGCTACTCCTGGCATGCAAGCACTTCACTATATAGGAAGCCCTCGCATGCTAGCAATGCAATTGAAAAACTTTACAATTCTATCGCTGGAAGGGACCCAGCTTGCGGTGCTGCCTTGCCCTGTGCTGTGCAACTCCCCTCCCCCACATGCTGCTGAGGAGCAGGGGCGGATTTAGACCTTACGGGGCCCTAGGAAAGATACCCATTTGGGGCCCTCCTCAAATAATGCATATACTGTATATTATTGCTGCTGATTGCAGTAGTAATCGATACAGCACCTTGATGCGAGCTCAGTCTACCGATAAATGCTAAGCGGCGTGACCATTGGCATTGCGTACATATTTGAATCAGACTCTAGGTCTTTCGGATTGAGGCCTAATGCCTGTGTTGCATTAAAAGTTAACTGACTGCTCCCATACAGGAGATTATACCATTTGTGCAGGCGCCTAGGTTGCCTTGCGGAAATCCGCCTCTGCCGGGAAGAGTTGTTGTTTTGCAAAACTGCAACTAAAGCTGAATGAGGGCAATAAAACGTTGAAAAGTTACATTTTCTCCTGATTTTCCTTACGTGAATACTAAAAAGCTCGTCTCACCATTGACAAAATAACTTGATTGTGGTGTCAAAAAACATATTTATATAGTTCACACATTCTACTTCTTACAATTTTATTGCTGCATTTATTGATACTATCAAACGCTTATGTAGTTATTACCTTGTGCAACAAGATTCCCATTCATTGAGGCATGTCAGCAATTAAGCCTGGCAGGGAAGTACATGGACTATTTGATCTAGGGATATTATGAAAAAAATGAGCTTTCAAATATACTGTAGGCCAAAAAAACCTACCCATGCAAACTGTGAAATGTTTTCAATGTGTTTTCTGTTCATGTCAGTAGTTCTTTTGAAGACGTTCCAAAAATATAAGTTTTGGAAAAGCCACAGTTTGTTTTGCCTCTCCTGGGTGGGCTTGGTTTGCAGTTTGCACCTGTGAAAAAATGCCCCCCTCCTCTTCTTTCTGTTATTTTGGGAAACTAGAATTATGAATTTGATGAAATTATTTTCCTGCCCGTGGGCAGCCATCTGCCATTGCTGTGGGCAAACCAGCTTATTTCCATGGTTTTGAATGCTGTTATGTGGGCTGAGCCCTCGAAGGCATATAGCAATACAAAGAACAATATTATTTACTACAAATAAGATGTACAGTACAGTATATTCTAAGCACTTACATTTATTTCATGTGTGTATGATTTTGTAGTGAAATGCATGGATGTACAAAGCTTGAAAAGTGATAAAATGGAGAGTGATAAAGTTCCAATCAGCCAATCAGCCGCCACTGCCATGCCACTGGATTTGTTTAGACATTACAGTTAGGAGCTATTTGGTGATTTATCACTCTCCATTTTAGCACTTGTAAGACTTAGTACATCTCGCCCACATTCTTAAAGTGGCATTAACACATTTAGGCAGTGTTCTGGGGGCATTTAAATTGGGGTGCCAGGTTATTTTAAGGTACAATTGAGTCATCGGAGATCACCATCGTTTTAATGTGGGTGGGGATAGGACCCTTGTAGCCACTAGAGCAGCGTAGCCCAATCGGTGGTTTTCGGGGAGCCGGCACCACGCGGGTGCAGATTGCATGTGGTCTGGCAATCTGCAGGGAATCTGCTAAAAACGTATGGTAATGCAGTCGTGACGCACGTGTAGGGGGCGGACATATGACATTGCCGGATGTCAGCTGCCCGCCCAGATCCCTGCTTTTGCATGGAGAAATGCCCGTGTGGTCTGAGGTTGTGGGAGCTGGCGTACCACTCGGTCCTGCATTCGATGGTCTGCGACCATCGAATGATGGGGAAGGGTCCTTGAGATGGAGGAGGTGTATTCATGAGAAATACACTTGTGGTCCGTTCGGACAGCTTCTACCGCATTCGGACGGAGTGAGCGATCCGTACGGAAGGCGGGGTTTAGAATGCACGGTCCTGGCCGCATATTCGGCTCCGACCGCACCGACCAGAATAAGGCCCTTGGTGACAGTACAGCACAGAAGTACACAATACACCAATACTACTTTTTAAGTGCACCCACGAAAGCTTGGCCTGGGAAGAGTTAATGGTATATCTAGTAGGACATTATGCCCAGACTTGGTTAATCGTAGTAGTGTACTTATTTGAAACGGCTTATGTTCAAAGTTGTTAAGAAAAGTATTAAATGCTTGCAGTTATAGTGATATTACCAGTATCAATGCAGCAAGGTCAACCCCATATTTACATTTTTTGATGGCATAGTAAACAACAATTAATGGCATTGAGATGCATATGATTAATTGATATACTGTGTTGTATGCCCACTAGAGATTAACAGAGTGTTTTAGCTAAATAATCTATATGGGCCTTATTTTGGTTCATTCTTTCTGACAAAATCCTTCTTAGAAGGGCAAAACCATGTGCACTGCAGGTGGGGCAGGTGTTACTTGTGCAGAGAGAATTAGATTTGGGTGGGGTTTTACTTCAAAGTGAGATCTATATTGCAGTGTAAAAATAAAGCAGTCAGTATTTTCCCTGCACAGAAACAAAATTACTCACCCAAATCTAATTCTCTCTGCACATGTTACATCTGCCCCCCCTGCAGTGCACATGGTTTTGTCCATCTAAGAAGGATTTTGTCAGAAAGAATGAACCAAAATAAGGCCCTATGTCACATCACTATTTTTGTTCTCATTGGATGGGATCTTGGGGAGGGTAGGAAGTTTCTGTCTCTCTGCTGTGGTATTTGGATTCCTGATGAACAGGTCAATTCCAGACAACAACACAAATACACACCACTAGGGGTGTTGTATAATACTTGCCTATCCGCCAGGAATGGCTGGGAAGCTCCCAAAAATCAGTTCCCCCTCCCGGCCCCCTGGGAAAGTTTGCAAGTCTCCCACACCACACCCGCACCCACTTCTCCACTAAAACAAATACCGTAATTTGCTGTTGTCTGCGGCGAGGGGGCAGGGCTAAAATGATAATTATTACTATTATATTTTTATTTAGAAGGCGCCACAAGTGTTTCGCAGCGCCGTACAAAGGAACAGTACAGGGAGACAAAACAGTATTACATTGAATAAATAACAAAAATAGAGTACAAATAAAGAGCGCCACAGTTCAATACACATTACAGCTTGGATATAAGTAGTGAGGACTCAATCAACATACAACTAGAGGCTTGAGGCCAATGATGGAGATGAGTATGCGGACGAAGATGGTCACTGAGTGTTGGAGTATAGGAGAGCTGTGAGTGACATGTGAAGAGAAGTGGGCTTTGACAACAGGAGGCAATGTTCCCTCTAATTTCACAAAGGCTGTGTGCGGCAAAAGATTTTGGCTGTGCAACTTTGAAAGGAAATTTAAATTTTTGTGCGTCACTTATATAACTGGAAAATGACGATCAGCATTTGTGTTAACTTTACTTCAAAATGATATTAAACATTCAAAACACAGCACACAATGTAGTTAATGGGTGAAACACACATTAATTGAGTCCCAAACTGCAAAAAGGGACCACTGCTGCTTTGTGCGCTCTGTTGTAATGTCTGTGCGCACGCTCATCGAGTTGTGTGCGCGCGCACGTGCGCACAGCTTAGAGAGAACACTGGGAAGAGGGCCCTACTCGGAGGAGCTTACAATCTAGTAGGAAGGGGAGACTGACAGATTACAAGAGGTGCAAGCAAGTGGGTGGTGGCTAGATAGCAGGATGTAAACAGGAAGGGGTCGGAGAACTGGCTAGTTTATGCAGTGGAAGGGTACGCTTTGATGAATAGGTGAGTTTTCAGTGCCCATTTGAAGCTTTGCAAGGTCGGGGAGAGTCTAATGGAGCGAGGGAGTGCAAATGATGCAAATAGATTCATTTTGCATCATTTTACTCACTTCCCCATCTGCGGAACCGCAAATTGCAGCGTTTGCCTTACATGGGGGCAAGGCTTGGTGACGACAGCCTCGTCCCCACAAGTGGCATCTGGTCTCCTCACCAGAGAAAAAAAATTAGGCAAATATGTGTTATATTAGTACTTTGAGCTTTTAATAACTCTGCATACAGTTGAGAGCTTGAACAAAAACAAGCAAGTAACTTTGCAACATGTACTTTTTCAACATAAAAGGAATGGGTGGGAAGTTGATTCCTTTGTGCTCGTTCTGAATGTACAGTATGTCTTACTCTGTTCACATGAATCATCATCTCATTACCCAATCATATACTCACCCTTTAGTTCTCAACAGCTACAAATCTTCTATTATAAGACTTTTGGTTCCTCCACCAGAAAAAAAACAAAAATCCTGTAGACATTCTCATAAATTTTAACATTGTTATAAATATTGTTGAATATCTATAGCATTACATGCTTTTTTATTAAAGATAGGCAGACTATTCAGGCTTGTACTCATCTGGAGTGTTACTAGAGGTCATTTGGAATTATACAAATGTAACTGCTGCATAAACGATGTTCTCGTTCTCTGCAATTAAAAAAAAAAAGAAGCAAAAACAGGATTTTAAGCATCAATAATCCCATAACTTTTTTTTCTTTTCTTTCTGGAGGTTAATGGTTTCCAGATGTGTGTTCTTTGCGTAGACTTCCAAGCCAGATTTTTTTTTTCCAGAATATAGAATCAACCTACATTCAGATTCCAGATGTGCTATGACTTGTACACTCCACACATCTGGTCCCTGACATACTTTTTTCATTGCAACGTGGCAGACTAGGAAATATACGCAATGGCAGAGAGATTATAATCATCAACTGTGTACAAGGTAAAAAAACAAATCTAAAAAGAGCAGAGTTCCTAAATAGAAATCAAAGAAAAGACTCAAGAAGAGAGATTAAGATGAAAATAAAATGGGTGGCGTTTTAGACCTTCTGTAGGGAAAAGGAGATCAGTAGTGGAATGCTGTGTGTGTGGATTCAGGTGGTTGGTGCTGAGCATAGTTATTGCAAGATTTTCTCTGAAAGCTACAAGTAGTCTCATAAACCCTGTACTGGCCACACATGTTGCAATCCTGTCGTTCTTCGCATTCAGCAGAAGACACATCTGTTAACCACATGAGAACACAAATTGAAGCTGCACAGATTGTTGGACGTTGAACGTTGGGATAAATGACATCATTTTTGAAAAATGCCCCCTGCACATGGCCCTTGACTTTTTGCGGGTCAGCCTTTACACAAACATAGCAGTCAACGGTTGACCTGTATTTTCAATTTTGTTGTATGAAATCTTATGAGATCATGGGGGGAGATGTAGCAAGCCATGTAAAAAGTGCAGAATAGTAATCAGGTTATAACTATCATTTTATAGAATATACTTGCTAAATGCTAACATTTTTTAGTTTTTTTAATATTAAAGTGGTTTTTCCTACTTACCGGCGGTGCTATAGACATTTTTAAGTAAGTATATTCTTATTTAAATTAAAAAATAGATTCTATGATCAAAGAATTGTTCATGATAACTTCGAAGCTGACTTCATAGTCAGGGCCGGATTAACAATGGGCCTGATGGAGCTACAGCTAATATAAAATATTTTGTAGATGAGAACTGTGGCTTTCCAATGAGCCCAGCCCCACGTCGCTAGCACCCCGGGAATTAGAGATACCGCAGGGCAAACCTGGAATGTTTTCCCCATAGGATAACATGAGACCCACTAATTCTGCCACCCCCTCCAGTTTCAATGGCTTCCAGTTCCCCCCTGGCATAACAGAAGCTTGAAGTTAATCTCATTCGAACCCAAATATGCTGGGTCTTCAATATGATACCAGGCTGGTTCATATGAGTTAATTGGTTCCAGAGATATTGCGGGTCACTGATTATTTTGTTACTGAAATTTAATTTCATGGCTGTTTATGTTCTTTGAGGGCAGATTTCTCTGGAACCAAATGGCCCAGGTTCATGGGACCAAAATCATTCGAAGCCCACTTAAAAATTCTTCAATTGATACTTCGTAACAAACAGACTCATTTAAATGGGTCAGTTGGTTCCAAATATATAGCTGGTTAAACGATATAGCTGGTTAAGGGGGGGGGATTCTCTCCCCTGCACACCAGAAAATACTTGGACTATGCTGGTGTAAAATGGGCCAGCCCGGGAATATCCCTGCATGATCCTGGGACCATATTACCGGTAAAGTCCGTGCATTTTCTGGTGTGAAAGAGGTATTATTTCAAATAGCCGGGACCTGCAGTGCTTCGAATATCGCCGGGCAGCCCCCCGCTCTCTGCCCGGCTGTCAATGGCTGTCACTTCTGCCTGGTGGCGGCCGTCCCCCAGTTACTGCGAGCATGTATTCCCCCTTGGCAATAAACATGTAATCCCATATGGAAACAAACATGGAACCCCTGGCAATGAGCATGGAAAAACTGGCAATGAGCACATAGGTAAGCAGCACTTATGTAGCATAATTTGTAATAGGCATTATGGTGTTTGGCATAATACATAATGGTAATTATGGTGTGTGGCTTAACATGTAATGGGCATTATGGTGTACATTTTCAATGTGCTCCTTTGTTTGAGGAGCATATTGTGAATTTTGCTCAATCCATTTGGATAGTGTGTATTTTGGCTCAATCCATGTGGCAAAATATGAATTTTGGCTCATTCCATGTGGCAAGAGGCAAGTACAGTATAAGGGGGTTACTATTGTGTTGCATGATTTGTGTAAGGGGTATATGATGTGGTAAACTTAGGTGACCACATAAAAGGTGCTGAAATGTTGTCTACCAAGTTTTGGCTTTTAGTATTTTTTTATGACTGGAGTGCCGCCTCACCCCGCAAGTATTTTAGGACATCGGCATCCTGCGGGTGCACCTTTGGAGGGCACCCGGCAATATATCTCCCTGCATCCTGTGAGTGTCGGAATTTGTAAAATGTATATATAATTAGTTGAAAGTATTAACACAAATAGAGACGCACCCATAAGCAGACCACCCAACCAGAACACTGGTCACGCCCCCCACATTATTAGGTGCTTGCCACAACCCCTATTATTGCGCATAATAGGCCCTTTATAATTTTCAGCTCCAGGCCCATTTTGACCTTAATCTGGCACTGTTCATAGTACAGTAGTCGGTTGAGAAGATGCGTCAAATGAAACACAGGAGCGCGTGATATGGCCTACACAATGGCCGATGTGGATGAATTGTCGTTACGATTTGGTCCAAAATGACAAATCTTCTGAGAATTGGGTGCAATCCTGTTAAAAGCAAACCTAAAATCAACACATACAATTCTTACAATTATTATTTTCTTCCAAGATGCAAAACAGTCAAGGCAGCATTATCCATTGACCGATTTATCAATGCACAAATTGATAGCGGTAAAAAAAAAAAAAAAAAACTATAATCTCCATTATACTAAGAAAATAGTCAAAACATGAAAAGGATAACTGCAGCTCGCAATCTCACGCAATGAACAAAGACAGAATTTGCCTAATCTTGATTCAAACAAATGCAATCAGCAGTTATATCACAAACTTAAAATAACAATTTTCTACACTATATAAGGACAAGTTAATAAGATCTATTTCAGTTATATAAGTGAATAATCACTCTGGATATTTAGAAATTATTTGACTATCTAGTTTTTTTTTATGCTAAGTACATTATAAGAAAAGATAGGGATGTTAATATATAATAATACAACATTATCTATTCATGATCAGCACCAGTACAGAAAAAAATAGAAAAATGGCTGAAATTTCTCATATGATCAGTAATTTATATATTAAATCTATTTAGTGTCTCAAAACTGCAGAATACACAATTTGGGTGATTAATGGCACATAGATATAGGGTGACATTCTATGGGATGAGATAAAAGCGCATTTTTTTATCTCGCTCCACATCGCCGCTCTTCGCACTTTCTGAAATCGCATTTTTTAGTAATCGCATATTTAATTGGATGCACTTTGGAGGCTGAAAAGTGCGATGTAGTGCGATTTGCGGCAAAGTGGTACGATTTTAGGACACATAAAACTGCGATTTCTTCCGCCGGTCCTGTGCGAGTTTTGGACCAATCGGAGTGTGATTTACAAGACTGTGTCCGCATGACTAAGAACCCCCTAACCTATTGGCCCACCTCGGTCCCCTCCATTATGCATCACACCCCCTATATAAAGGGGCACAGGCGCCATTTCACTCTTTGATAGGTAAGGAGTAAGGAGCATGGAGAGGAGCAGTGGCAGTGTGAGCAGAGGAAGAGGTGTTAGTGGCAGAGTGAGGAGTGGCAGAGGGCTGAGTGCCTCAGAATATAGGCGTCATGGCAGTTCCCAGGGAAGCCTGCAACTACACTTAGGATTTTGAGATGAGCATCACATACCACCTGCATGTTCAAAGAGTGCCGCCCACGCCGATTGACAGAGACGTATCCCCGCACGTGCGGTGCCCTAATCCCAATGTGTGTGCAGTCTATAGCTCCCAGCATGTGAGGGAATGCTGAGAGCCTATAGAAAGCCAACTTGTGGTCCTGCCACTCCAACTCAGAACTGGGGAATCTGATGTATGTCCGCCACAACTTCTTTAAAGCAAGTAACACTTGAGTAAAATGCTTAGAGAAAGTGGGTTGTGATACCCCCAAGGACCATGAGGTCACAGACTGAGTGGAGCCTGTGGCCAAATAGTAGAGGGTACAAATTAATTTCTGCAGCCCAGACACTGCATAGTTGCCCCCCCCCCCCCCCCCCAAAGGGTCCAAATCATCTCTCACCAGCTCATATAAGTCCAACAGGTTATTGCGGTTCAGCCTAAACATCCCCACAACCTGTTGATCCGAGAGGGAGTCCAGGTACAGCCGAGCACGATACATACGTGGGGTACGCATTAGTCGGGGGGGGGGGGTACCTGGATCTGGTGTGTAGCTTCCTCCCTCCTGCGCAGCTCCTCCAAATGGGCCACATCACAAATCAGCAACTCCAAACCACTCTGCAAAATCTCCATGTCTCAAACCCTCACAGGTGTCCTTAATGATGTTGGGGTATATGTAGGGGTGTTTCTGAGGGAAACTGAGGCCACCTGTGTTGAAATTAACCACTTGACCAAAGTGAGTTCTGGGCCAAATCGCCCAACAGAAATGCAATGTCGCCATTTTTTTTTACTAATAATCGCCAAAAAACACAAATCTCATCCCATAGAATGTCACCCATAATGTCTTTTAGGCAAATAAGATTACTATGAATATTCCAAATAAGAGATGTGAGGTTCAGTTCTTGAGAATTCATAATAAAGTCATATTTTGTGGACCTGTACTGAACCAAAACCTGGTCCAGATCCCCAGAGACAGGGGCTGGCTGGCAACTTTTAGTCTGGGGGGGCAACACAAGCAAGTGGCCCAAAACCCCCACCATTGTTTCGACACCCTACCCTCTCCCCTCTAGTATGCAGCAAGGATTAAACATTTATTCCCCCACACATGTATACCAGAAATGGGGAAAGGTTTTATTGTTCCTCAGTGAGAAAAACAAAATAGCAATCTAGTAAATATGATACCTTTTAATGGCTAACAAAAATAAATGTTGTTAAAATGCAAGCTTTCGAGACTTCTTAGGTCTCTTCCTCAGGCATGGTATAACAAGGTGTGTGAAGAAACACATATATATACACAGCAGAGTAGGAACAAGATGTGATAGATGGACATTCTTAAGATCAAAACAAAACAAAATAACAGAACGAGCTTGTAAATTGAGTCCTTAATTAGTTTGTAGATAAGTAGTGTGAAAGTTTTATTGTCTCTAAGTTGATGACAGACCAGAGTTAGAGCTCCGATGCCCTCACTCTGGTCTGTCATCAACTTAGAGAGCTCTAACTCTGGTCTGTCATCAACTTAGAGACAATAAAACTTTCACACTACTTATCTACAAACTAATTAAGGACTCAATTTACAAGCTCATTCGGTTATTTTGTTTTGTTTTGATCTTAAGAATGTCCATCTATCACATCTTGTTCCTACTCTGCTGTGTATATATATGTGGTTCGTCACACACCTTGTTATACCATGCCTGAGGAAGAGACCTAAGAAGTCTCGAAAGCTTGCATTTTAACAACATTTATTTTTGTTAGCCATTAAAAGGTATCATATTTACTAGATTGCTATTTTGTTTTTCTCACTGAGGAACAATAAAACTTTTCTTATCAACTGGCTAACACGGTACCAAACTTTTTTCTTTTGGCCAGAAATGGGGACAATTGATGTTGGGCTAAACCCCGGAACTTGGGGATATATTTCCGCAGATACCAATAAGGATACAAATAATTGGACACTTACACCTGGAGCCCTGCAAAAAAGGACCATATACAGATGCTCTGATAAAGGTTACCAATTCATCATCTGAATCCTTCAAAAAAGGAGTTCTGGGGAAAGCCTAATGGGACTGGTAACTTTGTCCAAATGCCTCTGATATAGAACTGATTGACATCTAGAAAAGCCTCATTAGATTATGAGAATCAGTACCGCTCTGCATATTATATGCTGTTATATGTTGTTTGTCTTTTGTGTCATTTTTAATACATTGTAATAAATTGTAATATGTTTATAATAAACAAGTGATATCACATCACATGGTCCAATTAGCCTTTGTGATAAGCAGCGCCACCTTGCGGTAGCTTACTTGCAGTAATCTACCATTCCCTCTATTGCATGAGATTTTGACCATATAGTCAAAATGTCCTCGGCATCGCATGCAGATCGCATGGATTTTTACCCTTGCGATCCCGATGCGATCCTGATGCGCGTTCACGTATCGCAAGCAGAAAGTCTTGGCTGCCTTGACTATATAGTGCAGATCGCATCGGGATCGCATCGCACGGTACTTGCACCGCGTGTGTACACAGCATAACTCTCTCTGCACATGTTACATCTGCCCCACCTGCAGTGCACATGGTTTAGTCCATTAGCAGACCAAATGTGCTGTGCGAGCCAACCTGAATCACCCCCCTAAATCCATAAATGTACGATTATATTAATTCAGTCCAAATCTGTGAAATCACACTGTGAAATGAATCTAAGAAATTCATCACTCTGTGATTAACTAATGAAACTAATTAATTAGACCGATAAATTCACTTGGTGAAATTAATCAGATTGAAAGTAATCTGTGAAATTACTGAAAGTCTTAAACGTGGACATGATGTCACCAAGATCCTCACGTGTAGAAATGAATTATGCCAGGTAAGTCTCGCTAGGGGGAGGCTGTCATCCAATATGTAACAAACCAAAACATGTGCACCTGTATTACAAAGATATGCAGGTGAGTGCTATTACCACATTGTGACTTATACTATTACAGGTAGAGTATCCCTTATGCAAATATCCGTTATCCAAATTATTTCGAAAACCATAGTCTCCAAAATGTACTTTTTTGTGCTAAAAACCTACTGGGTGCATCTGAAACTGGCACTACTGGGGACATGATATGTAACTGGTACTACTAGGGACATGATATGTAACTGGTACTACTAGGGACATGATATGTAACAGCACTACTGGGGACATGATATGTAACAGCACTACTGGGGACATGATATGTAACAGCACTACTGGGGACATGATATGTAACAGCACTACTGGGGACATGATATGTAACTGGCACTACTGGGCACTACTGGGGACATGATATGTAACGAGCACTACTGGGGACATGATATGTAACAGCACTACTGGGGACATGATATGTAACTGGCACTACTGGGGACATGATATGTAACTGGCACTACTGGGGACATGATATGTAACTGGCGACATGATATGTAACTGGCACTACTGGGGACATGATATGTAACTGGCACAACTGAGAACATAATATGCAACTGGCACTACTGAGGACATGATATGTAACTGGCACTACTGAAGACATGATATATAAATGGCATTATTGGGGAAATGATATGTAACTGGTACTACTGGTGACATTAAACAGTATGTAACAGCACTACTGGGGACATGATATATAACAGCACTACTGAGGACATGATATGTAATGTGCATTACTGGGGAAATTATATTTAACTGGCACTGCTGGTGACATTGAACAGTATGTAACAGCACTACTGGGGACACGATATGTAACAGCACTACTGAGGACATGATATGTAACTGGCATTACTGGGGAAATGATATGTACTGTAACTGGCACTACTGGTGACATTAAACAGTATGTAACAGGACTACTGGGGACACGATATGTAACAGCACTACTGAGGACATGATATGTAACTGGCATCACTGGGGAAATTATATGTAACTGGCACTACTGGTGACATTAAACAGTATGTAACAGCAATACTGGGGACACGATAAGTAACAGCACTAATGGGGACATGATATGTAACAGCACTGCTGAGGACATGATATGTAACTGCCACTAATGAGGACATGATATGTAACAGCACTACTGGGGACATGATATGTAACTGGAATTACTGGGGAAATTGATATGTAACTGGCACTACTGGTGACATTAAACAGTATGTAACAGCACTACTGGAAACACGATATGTAACAGCACTACTGGAGACATGATATGTAACAGCACTGCTGAGGACATGATATGTAACTGGCACTAATAAGGACATGATATGTAACAGCAATACTGGGGACATGATATGTAACAGCACTGCTGAGGACATGATATGTAACTGGCATTACTGGGGAAATGATATGTAACTGGAACTAATGGTGACATTAAACAGTATGTAACAGCAATACTGGGGACACGATATGTAACAGCACTAATGAGACATGATATGTAACAGCACTGCAGAGGACATGATATGTAACTGGCACTAATAAGGACATGATATGTAACAGCACTACTGGGGACATGATATGTAACTGGCACTAATGAGGACATGATATGTAACAGCACTACTGAGGACATGATATGTAACTGGCACTACTGGGGACATGATATGTAACAGCACTACTGAGGACATGATATGTAACTGGCAGTAAATATGTGAAAGAAAATGATTGCTTGGCATTCAAATTCAGTACCTGAGATTATATACAAACTTTGTTTTATGTTTTAAAACCTTGTTTCATGCACAAATATAATATATTTGTGTGTATTTCATGCGTTGATGTGTTTGTACAACATAAAGGCAAGATACCTCAATAGACCTCATTCAACTATAAAAATATTACAAAATACGGAATAATCCATTATCCCAAAAGCTTCTGGTCCCGAGCATTTTGGATATGGGATACTCAACCTGTATATACTTTATGCACCTGTCTGTTTTTATTGTGTACTGGCACTGACAAGAATAGCTGTACCAGCATAATGTCTTATTATTAGATTTTAGACCGCGACCTTTTCATATGACTATATTTTAAACCACATCTCCTCATTTACCGTTTCTCCATATTCGGGACCACGCACCGCCATCACTATGGGGGAATACACAGTCAACTGTGCTCAATTTCTAAGCGATCTAGGCAGATTGCTTAGTAAAAGGGCTAAAATACCCTATTTGTGTGCCAGTGGCAAACGCAGGATTTTCAGAAGGGGGTTTCCAGAGGGGCGGAGTAAAGCACGAAGATGGACACTTAGGTGACCCAGTATATGCCGGGTCAGTTAAATTATTATAGATAGACCAAATTTATAAAAATAATAATAATAATTATACACACACACATATATATATATATATATATATATATATATATATATATATATATATATTATATAAAAGCAGTGTAGACCCCTGGGCATAGCAATGTATTGGGGCACCTACCGACCCTCCAGCGGTAGGGGGAGGGGAAGCTTTGATGTCCCGCGGGTGGTAGGGGATATTATATCAAACGCTCAGCATGTAGGGCCTGGATCAGTAATTTCCACTAATTACCCCTTTACTGCACAGATGGTGAGAGATGAGGTGGGAGAAGGGGGCATTGGGCTGAATGAAGGGGCCCTGATACTGTACATAACTTCCAGGGTGGTAATGGGCTTATTATTCATAATTTTCTGGTGGGAGGACAGCTTGCTTGACTGCAGATATCTCCAGTTCCCAGAAATAGATTTCTTAGATTTTAATGGAAATAAAACTAGAGAATCCCACCTACCAAATGCTTTTGGGGACTAGGGGATCAGAGTTCAGGAGACAGAGCAATCTGCCAGCGAGAATATAAAACTACATACCAGGTGCGTGGAGCTGGAGCAGTAACCAGCTGCTGGAAGGCTGATATCTCTGGTTCTGGGAACAGTAGAGACAAGCTACTAGTGTCCATCAAAGGGGGAGAGTCCCAGCTTTTGGAATATACCCTCAGAGAAACTCCAAGTCAGACAGAACCTGAAATATCTGACTGGGAATAGCAATTAACAGGCTTGGATGGGGACCACTGCTTTGAAGTCAGATATCTCCGGTTCCCAAGGGCCGATTTTCAAAATTCTTGTACCCATGGAAAGAGGGGACCCTCAGCTTTTAGCCTAGGGTCCTTACACTCCTGGGGGGGTTTCTGGGTACTCAGAAACCCCCCTGCGTGCGCTACTGTGTGCCCCTTTACCCCTCCAGGAGAGTGCCCTGGGATAGATGCAGATGACCACAGTAGTACTCCTGCTCCCCTACAGGTTCTACATCCCTTAATCAGTATCTGTAACAGTGAGTACATCTAATTCTACAATTGCCTACACAATTTACCACTGGAGTGTACAAATCAAGACTGCACACACATTCCAAACACCACTTTCTATGGACATTTTTTTCATTGTTTTTAACTGGGACATTTATTTATTTCGGTATTTGTGTAGTTTCACAGCGGCAGCTACGTAGTTAGTGTAGCGTCCCTTTCAGAATTGGCATTATGTTCCCGCGACCAGCGCAACCAGTGTAGTCAGTCAGAAGTAGCGTGCTGTGTTCCCGCGACCAGCCTAGTCAGCATAGGCCATACGTAGTTAGCGTAGCGTCCCTGTCAAAATCGGCTTAGTGTTCACACGGAGCGTCCCTGTCAGTAGCCAGCGTCCCTGTCATATCCAGCGTAACGTGTCCTCCTGACCTTTTCATACCCCACTATCCATGTCAGCGTGGAGTTGATTTTATAAAGTGTGGCGAGCACAGCTAGCCACCGAGCCCGTAGCGTGGCGAGCGGACGCAGAACACATGTGAAGTAATCCGCGTCCGCTGGCCAATTTATAGAGTCAACTCCACGCCAACGTGGATAGTGGTAGTATGAAAAGGTTGAGAGGCCGCGCTAGGCTGGATCTGACAGGGATGCTGGCTACTGACAGGGACGCTCCACGAGAACACTATGCGGGGCTCGCTGCGTGCGCCACGCTTTAGGCTGACATGGATGGTGGGGGTATCAAATGAGGCATTTGCCAGTATGTAACATGGAGCACTGGGAAATGCCTCCTTTATTGTGCATGAGACACACTTGCGTCCACAACCCCTCTTTGTGCAGGAGATGCATGCGCTACCGAACCCCTAACCCTGTCCGCAGGGTTGCTGTACCCTGCTGCAATAGCTACTGAGACACAGTAGCATCTCATTGCAGGCGCGTTTGAGATGCTCCTTCTTCTCAAAAAGATGGAGGGCCTCTTCGCCGGCGCCAGAATGATTCACTCTCCGCCAAAGAGAGGGGATCATGCTGGTGCCGATGGTGTGAGAGAGGGGCTGACTAAGCTTGCCAGGGACGCCGGGGACAGAGATGCAGTTCCCGGCAACACTTGTGTAGTTTCACGGCGGCACCCTACACTGATAACGTAGCTTAGGCTGCCGCCGTGAAACTACACAAGTAAGGCAGCCGTTGGGCTACGCTATTAGCGTAAGCTGCTGCCGTGAAACTACACAAGTACCTTTATTTCTAAAGGTCCATATGCACTGGGCAGTTTGGAGCTGAAAGCCGCTCAAAACACCAAGTTTGAGCGGCTTTCAGCTCAAAGCTGCCAGGTGTGTACAGTGAGCACTGATGCACTCTCCCGCATCATCTCTGGGAAAGCTGCTCATCTGTTGGTATCTCCAGCAGATGAGCAGCTTTGTGGATGGCTTTGCATAGCGCTGCACTATGCAAAGCTGTCCGCCCCCTGCATAATCGCCCAGCGCGTATGTACCTTAGGTCTTTTTTGGCAATGCACCCCTGGCTGGCTAAAACTGTCCCATTCCCCCCATTCCCTTATTTACCCGACTCTTCTTTGTAATTATTACTTTTGTCTATAAAACTTGTATCCACATTTTGTACTGTAAATCTTTTCCATATAATTTCCCCCCTTTACAACATGGAAAAGGTCGGCGTATGAAAATGTTGACAGAATTTTTTGCCATTTTTAATGTTATAGTTGCCACCTGAGCACATGGACCAACACAATAAGTGTAGCACGTACCGTCACATGACTCGGGAACACTTGACCATTCCCAACCATAGTCCATGAGGATGTTCAAGTATGAAAAAGTGAAAAAAAAAATCACGAAAAATCATGTCGATTTTTCATTTGTTGACTATTGCCATGTCACCCTTTGGCTTGTTTTGACCATTGCCATGTCACCCTTTGGCTTGTTTTGACCTAGTGCATGTCAGCCTTTGGTCAATATCGACCTTATGCATGTCAATCTATTGACTGTATCAAACTATACATTGCTGACCTATCATCCGCATCCCACTTATGCATACATACATTATAAGGCGCTAAAGATCCCTTGTGACGCCAAATATCTAAAAATAAAATTGTTCCGCTATTCATAATAATATATTCATGTGCAAATCTCACAATGTGGCCGATTCAGACCAGATCGTTCCGGTCCGAATTTACTCCCCCTGGCCAATGGTGGTGGTTTGTGCATACACGAATATAGGTGCAACCCCCAGAGCGGTGGGTTATACACTCGTCGGGATGTTCACAACATACTGGGTGGGCTGGGACCGGCCAGCGTTTTATAGTCGTGCCCACAAAATAGGTAGGAAGGCCCATAGAATTGCCGGCGTGCCCATGCATCCTCGGGGCAAGTGGCTGATGTCACATGGTGTGCGATCGTCCAATGATTTTTTTTCTCCTTGCGGCCAAATGCGAGCAGATGTGTAAGCATACATATCTGCTCGCATGCTAGTGCGGGGATTCACTCAGCGGGGGGCATACGGCGGGGTGGCCTTTAGCTGCTCACAAGGCAGCAAATATATACAATACCTATCATACAGGTCTGAATCGGGCCGAATGTCCGTGAAATACTTTATTCCATGTCACAGGTAATCCGCGGGAGATTAGCAGTTTATGTTCTTGACGTGAAGTGCGCAGAATGGAGAGTTTTTCAGATCATGTTAATAACACTATCAAAATCATTTTCTTTCAACAGCTTTAGGAAAAATACAATCTCCCAGCAGCCCCTTCAGGGCTCGCTATCAGATTGTGCGTGTCATTTCCCTTCTCCGACAGAATTAGTGACAGCTTTCTAAGGTGTTCTCTAACAGAATGTTATACAGGAGTGTAGACCAAACACAATTACCGTATGCATGTGTTACCTCTAACATGTCAGTTAAACATTTGCCTACATTTATTTTATTTTTTTTAAAGGGAACCTTTGTTGCTGTTACATGGACCTTAGGGGGGTCATTCTGATTAATTTTCTCCCTTGCGAGTTCGTACGGGGGAGCGATGTTTTGTTTTTGCACATGTGTATAACCATTTATGTGCATGTACAGGCTCTGTTCGCATGGAGCAGTGCGTGCCGGGGGCGCGTGGGATGGTGGTTATGGGTCATGCCCATGGGAAAACCCAGCATCCAAGCGTTCATGTGGGCGGTGTTTAGTTGGCTCGCAAAGCGTTGTGGCATAATGTGTACTGGGGCACTACGATGTGTGTGGCATAATGTGACCACAAGCCATTGGTAGCTATCATGACTAAATCATTACATGCTGTGCAAGATACATGAAGGCCACTTAGGAGAAGAAAAATGTAAGCGGAGAGCGCGTGAAGTTATGTGTTGGCCAAGAATGATCCAAGACCTAGCACAGACTACAGCTACATGTGAATTATGTCTTACGTATAGACCGAAACAACAAGTTGAGCCACTGAGTCCTCATGCAGTGCCAGAGAGACTGTCCCAGAAAGTTGGCGCAGATTTGTTTGATTGTAATGGGAAAACATACATTGTCGTGACTGATTATTACTCTAACTACCCTGAGGTGAAGACATTACATACAACTATAAGTAAAGCCGTAATCAATTGCATGTAGTCAATTTTTGCAAGCCATGGTATTCCTATGGAAGGGTTCACTGACAATGGTCCTCAGTTTTCCAGTGCTGAATTAGACAATTTGCTGATGAGTGGGAATTTGTCCATACTACGTCAAGTCCCCACTATCCACGCTCAAATGGGTTGGTGGAAAGTTCAGTAAAAACTGTAAAGAGTCTCATGAAAAAAGCTCAAGAGGGTGAAGAAGATTTTGTCAAAAGTCTTAATCTACCGCAGTACACCTTTACAGAATTTTAGAGCAAATCTCCCGATACATGATGAACTGCTATTTACACATAACTCAGCGTTGGTCAGACTGAGTAAGGAACGTCAACAGGTGAAACAGAAACTGTTCCATGACAGGCAAACAAAAAGCTTATCTGATCTAAAATCGGGTGACCAAGTCCGTCTCAGATATCACGAGAAAGGTACTTGGGTGCAGAAAGGTATTGTGCAAGCAAAAGTAGCACCAAGATCTTATACAGTACTATACGTACAGAGGGCGGAACAGAAGGCCAGCTGGTTGTCCCTGCTGGCCTCTGATCCCATTGCTGCTGTCTCTGGTGGGCTACCCTCCTTCCTTCCTGGAACTTCCCCAGTTCCTCACAATGCTCTCCTGTTCTGATCCCGGGTCCAATCTTCAATCATCCAATCTTCAATCATCCAATCACTCAATCTTCAATATTCCTATCCTCAAATCTTCAGGTATATCATCTTTATTCTTCAAATTCAAGGTTTCTGATCCTTGTCTTGTCTTCTAAGAATTACCTGCCTGAATTATTTTGTTTATGTAAAGGACTGCCTTCCTTGTTTTGTCTTGCTATAAATCAAAGACTTGCCTTCTATTATTATTTAATCCACTAAAGAAGTATTGATTTTGGTTATACTATTCCTTGTATGAGTTAATTCATTAAACCTGCTCGTTTTAACCCATCTCCTGCTGGTCACACCTCTCTTCCTGAAATCCGCACGACACCATCAAATCCACCCACTTTGACACATCCCATACAGTATCTGGGGAAACCTCTCTATAGCCATGTATAAAAATCTATTTGACACTAGCCACACCCACATAGCCCTGGCCACACACACACACAGCACTGGTCACACCAATACAGTACTGGTCACACCTCCTCCGCTTCACCATATAGGCCCTTGAGAATTTTCGTCACCAGGCCCTGTCTACAAAGAACTTGCCATGATATAGTATAATCATTGCACTCATACACTAGTACTGTGATGAGTTTTGTAGCCTGTCCCTTTATGTACTGTATTTAATACAGTGTCATCTGTTCTTATCACTCTGTTGGTCACTAATGCCACTGTGCACAGGGTGGGCAAACCCCATAAGCCTGCATGCCCAATAGCCCTGGTACACCCTACACCCACTATACTGTAGTTATTCCACCGTGATCCTATTAATACAGTACTGCACATTTTCTTCAATGTTCCCATCTATTATTGCACATCCCATTATGTTTTATTTCCTTTGTGTCTCTTTTTGAACATAAAGCGTACCGTAACTACAGCAATGCCAGTAATCCTTGCTCATAACTAATACGTCGTACAGTACTGCGCTTATTAATATGCCACGCCAATAAAAGGTAGCAGCAGGTGTCACAAATCTCGATTTTTCACAGCAAATGAACTTTTGAAGTTTATCTCAGACTAATGAATCACATGTAAATACTAATATAAAAAGAAACTCAATTAACATTGAAATTTAATTACCACACAGTGGAAAACAGGATAAAAGCCGATCAAGGTCACAATAGATTCTTTGTTTGGAATTTCAATGCAAAAATGTGTTTATTGTAAAATATCCAAAATAACACATATTTTATCATTTAATCCAGAGAATAAAACGAATTCAAAGCCATTAATTCAATAAATAGATGAAGGTTGTTCTTATCTAAATCTCCAGTTTGTAAACCTGATGTTTGCATGTCACTTGGATCAGTATGGATATTCATCACGTTATGTAATGAAGATAAATCCCCAATCAGAAGTAATAGCAGAGTAGGTAGCAAACGGGTGGAAATTACAAATGGGTGTTTGCTAAACTGTACATATCTGCAGTGTTCATTCTAACACCCTGCACCTTTCAAAATCCATGCAGTTCCTCTATCCTGCCTACGGTGTCAATCTCTAATGTGGATCTTCTAGCACAGACTGATCTGTATTTAAGAAGATACCCATATCCAACTGCTAGAAGCACCACAGCAGAGAGCGACACCCCAGGCATGAAAGAGGAACTGCACGGAATTTGAAAGGTGCAGGGTTCTAGAATGAACACTGTGGGGGAAATATACTGAGTGAAATACGCCTAAAATAGGCGTATTCTTATAAGTAAATACACCTGTTTTAGACGTATTCGTATTTTCGGCATTTGCTATGCCAAAAACACGTAATTCTGTATTCGTATTTATGAATACGACTGTATACGCCATCAAAGGATACGAATAGGAATCACCATTCATTTAAATGGGATTCCTAATTTACTAAGTGGCCGTATGAAACATACGTCTAATTAGCAATTTGCCGTTACAATACGCCTGAAAAATAATCAGCCCTGGTTTAAAAAATCAGGGAACAATTCAAAATGTATTTTTTTAAACCAGCACCAGGCTCAAAGACCGGACCTGGTTCCCAGAATATGGCGGACAAAATGAGTAGGGGTCCCCCGTATTTTGAGAACCAGCACCAGGCCCAACCAGCCAGCAGAGTAATGCCACAGCCGGGCGGGAGACTTTTTATACAATCCCCATCCCCAGCCTGAGCAGGGATCCTGGGGAAGTGGGAACAGCCACAGGTTTCAGCCCCCCCAGGCGGAAACCTGAGGCTGTCCCCAGTGCCCATGGTTGTTGCAGTCATATTCATTCATATTAAGAATACGAATATGACTCAATCACATTTGTATTCAAAGTAAATTTCCCCCTACATCTACACATACATCATAGTCATCAGCGTGCACTACTGCCTTCCTATACCCGGTGCAGGACATACACCTCCTAAGGATGGGTATATACCCTATGCCAATATTAGCATGACTTGCTACAGTATTTCTGGTTAAATCGGAACAAGATATCGTTCAGGGTGTATGCCAGATTGCATTGATATTGACCTGCTACACAATCAGAAGATATCATTGAGTACAGACTTGACTATAATCCGGACTAGTAAGGGATAAGCTTGTTGAGCGAAGATGCAGACAGTAGTTGGAGCCAGACTAAAGGGACAGGGGTGCTGTCCTGTGTGTGCCATAGAAAAAAATAATACAGGGATGCTGTCCTGTGTGCTGCTGTTGTACTGTTGAGGGATGCTGTCCTGTGTGCCTCTCAATATGACTACTGACCTAATCGCACTCTTGCCCATATTGTACTCTAGTCTTCACCAGCTAGAAGCCTCTTTTCTTTAAGCATCATCTTTTTCAAAAATCATCTCATGCAAAAATCATCTTTTTTTCAAAAAGGTTATTTTTTCAACATCATAATTTTTTTCAAAAAAATCATCTTTTTCAACAGCATCATTTTTAAGAATCCTCTTTTTCAAAAATCGTCTTCCTCTTGCCGCTTCTCAGAATGTGAAAGTAATCAAAAATGGAGGTTGTATGATCCGGAGAACTTGGCCAGCTTTTTTCCAGGGGGAACCACAGGTCGCTGAAATTATGGGTTTGTTAAACTTTTTTGTTTGCATCATCTGCTCTTTGGGGCCTAGTATTTAAAACTGCCATCCTGTCTGGCACTGCAGTGCCACTCCTAAATGGGCAACGTATTTACAGTATACCAGTGGCGTAACAAGAATTTTAGCGCCCCACCCCCCCCGCCGATATTGGCAGCGCCGCCTCCCCTCCCCCTAGCCTTCCCACCCACCTTCCCAAGTGCAATGAAAACCCCCCTTACCCCTCCGCATGCCGCCGCCGCAGTCAGGGTCCCGGCCGCAGCGCATATCTTCTCCCGGCTCCGTCTCTTCCTGCAGTTCTATAATGACCATCATAAAATGGCTGCCCCCTAAAAGCAGACAGTTTTTAAGGATGCTTGAGGAGGCCCGCGCCTCCTCTAGCATCCCAAAAAACTGTCTGCTGTTAGGGGGTGGGTGGGCTAATAACTATAGCCCCGCAGATCGGCGCCCACAGTCCCTCAGCGCCTCCCCGCCACCGCGGGGGCTGCAGGGCTATAGTTACGCCACTGCAGTATACCTCCCACTTGTGTTGCTTAGAATAGTCCTCCAGCTACAGTACTTCAGTGCAACCTTTTGGCCTAAAACAATATTGTGAGGTGTTCAGAATAGACTGTAAAATGAGTGGAAATAAATTTTATTGAGGTAAATAATACCGTAGGAACAAAGAATAACCCAAATTCTGTGATTTTAGCTGTTTTTATGTTTGTTTTTTTCTTGAAAAAAAAATGCAGATCCAATCCAAAACCGAAAGGGTGTTTTTGGCAAAACCAATGCAGATCCAAAAACACAAACACAAAAAGTGTCCGATGCATACAGTATCTCTACTCAGAAAACATGGGATGCTTACTAAGGAAGCCTGTGAAGTTCAGAATTAAGCTAATTCTTGGCTGACCATTAGATGGGGCTATATTAATATGAATGCATGTGAACAAAAAAAATGAGCTAGATACTGTAAAACAAAAATGTGTCATGGCTCCTGAATGTGTTCTCCGCTGTAATGGATTTTTATAAAACTGGCCTTTATCTGACTTGTAAAATGATGAGGATTTAATACGCCCTCATAACCTCCTCCACGCCTGATTTGCATACAAAGAATATTTTATAGTACTGTTAAATCATCTTTCAAGTGTTAAAAAAACCTAGAAAAGTGTTTTCCAAATCCAGTACTCAGGGCACACTAAAGGCCCATACACACTGGGCGACTTTGAGCTCAAAGCTGCACAAAACAGCAAGTTTGAGCCGCTTTCAGCTCAAAGCAGCTCAGTGTGCGGTGAAGCATTTCTGGGCGGACACCCATCCTTTCATGAGTGTGGCCACAAAAACAGTGGGCACGCCCATAGAAACACTGGGGAGACGAGAGCGAACACAGTCGTGTCTCTGCCTGCTCAGGGCAGGTGGATAACATCACATGATGTTAACGCCCACCCTCAATTCGCCGAAGACGTTCATCTGAAAAGTACTTATTACCGAGGATGATTACCTTACCTCTGCATGCCTTTATGTCTAAATCACGATTCCATGGTATCTATAACCAAGCCATTGGACGGAGATAAAGTACCAGCCAATCAGCCCCTAACCATCATTTTTTAAACAGTCTGTATCACGGCAGTTAGGAGCTGATTGTCTGGCACTTTATCTATGTCCATTGTATCTCCATCTAAGACTTAGTAAATATACTTCCCCATACCCATTGCTGGACATAATAACCATCACAAGTTGTCTTGATTCCATTTGCCATTTTTTCTCCTCTCTTTAAACTAACGGACTGTCTCACCTGCCCGCTATTCGTTATTGCTGATTAGCAAACACGCTCAGCGTCTATTCACAGAGACAAAGTGACAGGGGGAATGGCCAGCAGCTCACAGAGCTCTGGCCATGCCTTGAATGATGATGGAAAAAGGGGATTCCTGTGAGGTCATGTCCTTTTCCCATAGGCTGCACCCCTTCCTGCCTGCACGGGAGTCCTGATTTATTTAAACGAAAAGTCTGGTGGAAAATATTAATACAGGTTGAGTATCCCGTATCCAAAATGCTCGGGACCAGGAGAATTTTGGATAACGGATTATTCCGTATTTCGGAATATTTTAATATTTCAATGATGTATTTTGAAGTATCTTGCATTTATGCTGTATAAACACATAATATACACACAAATATATTTTATTACCACATAAAATACACACAAATATATTTTATTTGTTCAAAAAACAAGGTTTCAAAACGTGAAACAAAATGTATGTACTATCTCAGCACTGAATTTGAATGCCAAGCAATCATTTTCTTGTACATATATAGTGCCAGTTACATATCATGTCCTCAGTAGTGCTGTTACAAATGTCCCCAGTGAGTTTTTAGCAAAAAAAAATTTTTTTTTCACTTTCTGGAATGTCCGTATTTCGGAATAATTCGGATAACGGATATTCGGATACGGGATACTCGACCTGTACTTGTCTGACACAGTTAAAGAAGGACTCTTTAAGTTTAGTTACAGGCACACAGACATTACTTTGTTTTATTATGATTGTCTTTTTTTTTTTTTTTTTTTTTTTTACTGTTGCAGCCTGCCAATGCAATTGGCTGTGGTGCGTTCCGGGGATGTGGCTCTGGATGGCAGCTGTGGTATGCCCCAACTTCCTCAGAAGACTATGACCTCACTGCCTGATAGCATTTCACTTGGAGGAGAATGTTGCACAAACTTGTGACAGCCAAAATGTCTTGTGAACATTTAATAGGTGAGCCATACATAGCTTATTTTGTGAATGAGATTGCTATACATGTCATGATAAAAAAGGCAGAGGTGGATTGGCTCTTGAAACCGGCCCGGGAGCGGGGGGGGGGGGGTGTGGGTGGCAGTATGCCCACCGGGGGGGTAGGGTGGCGGCAACATGCCTGAGGTCGCGGCGGTATGCCCCAGGGGGTGGGTGGCTCACCTGCTGCTGCTGGGAACGGGAGCTGGGAGGTGGGAGCCTGGGAGGTGATGCGCGTGCATGTGCAGCAGCCCTCCCGTGGCCATTTTGGAGTTGGGCAAAGTGCCTATGGGGGAGCACGGCCGGCCCCTTTTAATGACTTTTGGGCAGGCCCACCGGGAAATGGCTCGGTTTCCCGGTGGGCCAAACCGCCCCTGTATAAAGGAAGTAATTAGAAATCAGCAGGTGTTAGTGCTCATCAGTGCAAGCCACATGCCAACCAGAAGGAGCATATAAGAGTGCAAAATGAGGGCAATACAACACTGCAAAAGATGGACGCAAACTAACCCAGAGCTGGTGAGATAAATCATGGACAAATACTGTAGTACAGCCAGGCAATACCTTACAGAAGTGTTTTTCAACCACTGTGCCGTGGCATACTAGTGTGCCTTCAGCTTTTCTTAAGTGTGCCCCCAGATCTAGAGATGTCCACGCCAGTTTACAGCCACCAACAGCTCAACTGTTATTTTCTGGTCTCATGTGAGGGCCAATGTGTTTTATTTTTGTTACCTGTGGGGACAACTGTGATTGTTTTTTTCATATGGGGGCCAATTTATTTTTTGTTACTGTGGGGTCCAATGTGTTTTCTCCCTGTGGGGTCCAATGTGTTTTTTCCCTGTGAGGGTTTTATGGTGTGCCTTGGCAATTTTAGAATCTTGTTTGGTGTGCCAGGAGGTAAAAAGGTTTAAAGTCACTGTCTTACAGCAAGGGAGCATAGTGGAAGCCTTTAAAGAGGTTGTTAGGGCAGTTAGTGGATAAGAGAGGCTAATAGGGCAGGGCATCTGGTTAGCAGCTTAAACCTAAACCATGTGGATCGTTCAATTACCGCCAATGAAAGAAATCCAAAATCATTCCCCCGTCATCCTGTATTCCCCTATTATATTGCCATTTACAGTTTTTGCAGTGGGCATAGAACCCCTTGTACTAAATCATGTAACAATCATGTAGCAAGAACATTCTAATGAACGTTAGCAAATGAGGCCTATCGCCACTTTCTATCCCGAAACCATACATATCAAAACAGCTAAAATATACTCTACATAAGGACGTATCAAGCCTTGGGGGGGGGGGACCTTGGAGAGAAATAAAGAAATAAAGTGAAGCCAGGTACAAAGAGAGTTTTAGTTATGCTTGGAGAGAGATAACATTGAGATATATAAATTAACAACCAATCAGCTCCTATCAGCTAATTAAGTAAAATGTTTTAATTAGTATGGGTCCTTGCATTAGCTGTCAACATATTGGAATGGACACTATGATAAGCAAGACCTAGATAGAACCAGTATTAGGCATGTTAGAGACCCAACTGATGAGGTTACCTTGGCGTGGTAGGGAAGAACACATTTTGGGCCAAAATTGTGGCAAGTGCCTTAATTTGACTAAATGTTAATTATAATTGCTTTGATTACCAGTGTTCTCAAGGCACACCAACAGAGTAGGCTTTAGTGATATCCAGGCTGGCGCACAGGTGACTCATACTCCTTTCACATGGCACACGGGATTTGTATACGTGTCCTTCCTGGAAGGAATTACCCAGGATTTGTGATTCAAGGTCCGCCACAGCAGCCCGGCAATAAGCAGGCGGAGCGGCTGTGTGTCATCGGAGACGGGGGAGGAGACAGCTCTTGGAGCGGACACTGTCTCCTCCCTATAGCTCAAACGGGACCTGAGTTGCTCAACCCAGGTTACCCATTCACACTGCACAGAAACTTGGGTTGGAATGCCAGGTTGCTGGACCCGGGTATTTTCAGAAGGCCATCACACCGCACGTCAAACCGGGATATTTTTGTAATGTGAAAGGGGTATAAATAAGTACTGGAGTTATTTTGATTTAACATCTCTGCTGAAGTTTGGATATCACTAAAACCTGCCCTGTTGGTGTGCCTTGAGGACCATGGTTGAGAATGCCTGGCTTAGAGTATGCACCTATATTTTCCCTTCTTGTATTCCTGTGTTGCCCTACTAGTATCAGCAATGTAACACCTTGTATGTTTAAATTAGGGAGTGCAGCACCTTTCACACACACACACACACACACACACACGTTAAACAACAGTAAGAAACTGGTTGGCTGCATTGGGCAACTTCTACACTTTATCCCACTCCAAGGCTTGATACCTATACCCCTAAGTATGATAGACAATATCGCATCTCTCATATAGAACAGCAGTGAAATACCTGTAAAGGACCAGTTAAAAGGGAGCATATGCTTCAGGTCTTGGAGGCAGTGGAGAGATAATTCAGGCTAATTACCATGGCGCAGAGTAAGTTACTTGCTATGATACAAGGCCTCTAAATTAATTGAAAATTGAAGAAAGATGAAATGTGACAGCCAGGAAAGTGGAAAATGAACAGATAATTTGTTAACTTTATTACTGAGAGATCCAGAGTGTGTCAATATCTTAGGTGAAGGTAGATGAGATATTCCGTAACACGTACAAAAAATATACAGTTCAGGAGTTTCTTACAGAAAATGTATATTCTTCTCAGACATGGTATCTCTGCCTAGTGTAAATGTGTAATACTGACCCATGCACTGGCATGTGCAAGGTATGTGCACGCACTCAGGTTAAGCACAGAGCCAGATTAGGGATGAATGGCACTGATATGCGTCCCCTCGCCACACTTCGGGCTCGGTGGTTTGCTGCACTCACCACACTTTCTAAGATTAACTCCACGCCCACGTGGATAATGGAGGTATGACGTGGATAGTGGGTATATGATTCTGTTAGTGGGTGTTGTGTGTTGTGTGTGTAGTGTGTGTGTGCCTGTGTAGTGCACTATACTTACCTGAATGATGTCCCCGGCACCAGCGTTCCAGCTCCTTCGGCACTTGGCTCCCTGTCCGCCATGACAGTCGGCAGCAACGAACGCAATTAGCATAGTGCCGCTGGGGGAGCAGGGAAACCATGTGATGCTCCCCCAGCGGCATTACAGTGAATTACATACATTGCTGCCCATATAGACAGGACGCGTCTCCTCCGCCCGGCCGCCTGCCGGGTTCTCCCCCTTCCATGCTGGCCGCCATTCAGACCGCCGGGATCTCCGCCCACCCACCGAAGAATTTTGAAGATTTAGCGCTCCACCTTTCCCTTTTCTTGCTTGTATCTTGTTTTGAGGAACCAACTATTCCTTCATGTAAACAGATTAACACATACTTCCTATCCCTGGCGCATACTCTCTACCAGCTGGTAAATACTCTTTTTTCCAGTGTCTGAAGACTGGCAATTCTGGAAAGGATAATGAAGACATTAGGGAGAGAAGTTGCTCTAGAAAGGTGCAAAGGTGTTGAAAATGGTAGCGTTACAGTTCAAAGAGGTAAGGATGGTGGACTGCAGCTGGCGCGTGATCAGGTCACCGAGAGCGAAAGGATTGTTAAGGTATTCAAAGACCAAGCAAAGTCTGAAGGAAATAAGGCTAAAGCCGGGAAAATATTAGACAATATATTGGACGATTTTTTTATTTTGACCCAAATTGGAGCAACAAATAGTGTAGTCCTCATCTTCTAGTGTGTACGCCCTATTGGGTCTCCTGTGCATCATCCCTTGCTTCTTATCTGCTGACCAGTGCAGACAGATCTGTAGTTATCTTTAACAACATTACGCTTCTGGATGTGGCCACTAATTTACATATGTCACAGTCGCACAATATATCGTTTAGTGTGCGCAGCCAATCAACATATCGTTCTGTCAGTTGGGCCACCGGCCAAGATCCCAGTTTGTCTCATGTGTACCCAGCAGTAGGCAGTGGCCATCATGAAATTGCTCATTTCAATTCCATGCAACGTGTTGATTTGATATCTGGCTGTGCAAATATTGGCCACTTATGATGCTGCCAACATGGAAACTTTTCCCTCGCACCCCCTAGAGCAGGAGCGGGCAATAATCAACCCTCCATATGTTGATGAACTACACATGCCAACAGGCCTTGACTTAGTTTTGCTATTTGGCCATACTGAAACTGATGTAAGGCATGCTGGGATGTGTAGTTCAGCAACAGCTGGAGGGACCCTTATTGCCCACCCCTGCCCTAGAGGGTGGTGTGCCAGTTGACGTGATGAATGTCACGTTGTGTCAATGCTGATTCATTGAAATCCTCCTGTAGTCTTCCGTTTATTCCTAGCAATTGCATTATTAGATTTTTTAATACCTAGGCCCATTGCTGAAACCGAAGAGCTGTAGAGTTTGTCAGCTGATCACAGGGAAAGCGCTGAGAATTAGGGCTGATTAAATGTACCTATTACAGAGTCATACAATGTCTACCAGAGGTAACAGCAATTGCTTACATCTTGCAGATAGCTGTACGCAGACTGTGGCTACAAACAGCTGACACTACTCTCCCTAATTCCGCGTCTAGATAAAATGCCTGTTAGTTTGCAAAGTCTTCCATTATACATTCTGACACGTAACCATTTCCCTTTCATTACAGGTGCTCACTCTATGCTGCCGAAAAATGCAATTTTTATTTCATCAAATCAAACAAAATAGAACGATCCATTTGTAGCCGTCAAATTTCCAAATGGCAATATTATAAAATTGTTGCAGAAAGACGTTAATGGATCTCAAGTTTAACACGGCTTCGGCAATTTCATCTCACAATTTATAATCTTCCTGCTGATTTTCCTCACTTAGTTTGTAGAGCGCTACAAGTTCTTTCACTCATTCACAGCGTGTCATGATTAACCAAGCAGGACCGATTGTGGATCTAAAACACATACATGTTTTTATTCCAATTCCTTTACCGAAATATCCCAAATATCCCAAAATAATAAAGCAGTCAGTGTTCTGCTGTGACATAATGGGGGAGGGATAACTTCGGGGGGGGGGGGGGGGGGGAGTAAAAAGAGGGTATCAGTGGAATTAAACTATCTGCAGTCCTAGAATAATAACAGAGCGTGTCAATCTATAGCACATATATGATGACATAAATAATAAAGTATATACTAAATATAAGTAATATTTTTTGGGGTTTAAAAAATGAAAAATACAAATAAAGTCTTCCATCATCTCCTCCCACTGCCTACAACGCCACCTACTGAAGGTTTTTGGTACTACCTCCCTTATTTTGGTATTAGGACTACTGACGCTGCAATGTGTATAAGCTGTGTCCATGTCCTGCAATTTCCTGTACTGTAAGTTACTTATTTATTGTTTTGTTTATACTATTGTATATATATGTTTGTGTCATCTCACCCTATGTAAATAAAGGATAATAATTAATAATAATAATAACAACAATAAGAATAAATAAGCAAAATCATTTCTGGGGGCTTATGTAGGATTTTGGAGGGACTTGTAGTTGTACAACAGCTGAAGAGCTACAGGTTGGTTAGGTCTGGTATAGGCCAAATCTTCAGGAAATCAGCATGTCTGGGCCCCCACCAACAACCAAATATCTGACCAGTTTAGAATCATTCAGACCTATGAATGTAGTCAGGAGGTGACAGTATGTGCCGACATTTGGCATCATGAGACCTGGTTGTGCCGCCTAATTGTGGATCTGCCTGATTTGTCCAAGTCGCCAAGAGAAACAAACAACAGTTTATTTAGAGTGAGAAAGTAAAAGAAAGAAAAAAAGAGAAAAATAAAGAAAGATGGAAGGAGAGAAAGAAAGAAAAAGAGAGAAGAAAGAGAAAAAGAGAGAAAAAAGAAACAAAGAAAGAAAGAAAAAGAGAGAAGGATAAAGAAAATAGAAAGAAAGAGAAATAGAGAACGAGAGAAAAAAAGAAAGAAAGAAAAAAGAGAAAGAAAGAAAAAAGAAAAAGAAATGAAAGAAAGAATGAAAAAGAAAGAAGGGGACAAAAAGAAAGAAAGAAAAAAGAGAAGGGAAAAAAGAAAGAAAAGAAAAAGCGAGAAAAGAAAGAAAGACAAAAAAAACAGAAAGAGAAAAAGAGAGAGAAAATGAGAAAGAGACAGTAAAAGAGAGACAGGCAAAAAGAGTGAGAAAGTAAATAAAGAAAGAAAGAAAGGAGGAAAGAAAGAAAGAGAAAGATAGAAGGTAGGAAGTAAGGAGAGAGAAATAGAGAGAAAGAAAGAATGAAAGATGGAAGGAGAGAGAAAGAAAAAGAGAGAAAGAAAGAAAGAAAGAAAGAAAGAAAGAAAGAAAGAAAGAAAGAAAGAAAGAAAGAAAGAAAGAAAAAGAGAGAAGGAGAAAGAAAATAGAAAGAAAGAGAAATAAATAGATAAAGAGAAATAAAGAAAAAAAGAGAAAGAAAGAAAGAAAAAGAAAGAAGGGGAATAAAAGAAAGAAAGAAAAAGAGAAGGGAAAAAGCGAGAAGGGAAATAAATAAAGAAAGAAAAATAAAGAAAGAGACAGTAAAAGAGAGACAGGCAAAAAGAGTGAGAAAGTAAAGAAAGAAAGAAAGAAAGAAAGAAAGAAAGAAAGAAAGAAAGAAAGAAAGGAGGAAAGAAAGAAAGAGAAAGATAGAAGGTAGGAAGTAAGGAGAGAGAAATAGAGAGAAAGAAAGAATGAAAGAAAGAAAGAAAGAAAGAAAGAAAGAAAGAAAGAAAGAAAGAAAGAAAGAAAAAGAAAGAAAATAACTGTGAAACTTCTAATACCCTCTTTCAGTTTGAACTCCAGCAACTTCCACACTTAATAAATAAGAGTGATCCTTCTGTTTATGAACATAAAAAATCATTTTTACAATTTATGTGACATTAGAGCTCCATTTGCCATGTGCAGCTCAGCCCGGGAGCCTCATTGTGTCAGGAAGGTTTATTAGAGTGCACTGTAGCACACATTAAGACCACTTTGCAGCAGCATTAGACCCACTTTGGGAACTTTCTCAGCTTCGTAAGTGAAGCCAAAGTTAACACTGCATCTCATACTTAGTTATTGATGTCAGTGGGGGGTTCAAGTCTACAAAGCTTTCCAAGGGGTGATCAAAACTTCATTTCATAGGTAAGACAGCAGTTTATTTGTAATAAATAAGTATTATTGTTGAATTACAATCATCCCTTAGCATGTTTTATACATACCCTAACATTACTTTGCAGGTAATAGATATGACATAAAAACCTATTTCTAGAACCGTGAGCAGTAGTTTCCTATGCCGAGAGTCCGTCCATTCTCTTCTTCAGTTACATGATCTCATTTCTTACATTTTATAGACAATAAAGTTAGTTTTTACAACCAATCACCATCATTTATTTAAAACGTGCCACAAGGATCCTATAGCACAATACAAAGGGTAAAGCATATAGTATGTAGAAAAAAACGCATTATGGTCCCCTCATGTTTTTTTTATTTAATTTTTTTCAAATACGATTTTATTGAAGTTTTTCAATATTTACAAATAGAGAATAAAATTAAGTTTAAAAGGATTGGGGGCACTGTTGGTGATTTGCATGGAGGAAGTGGGGTGCTGCGATGGGGTCCTCCCTTTCTTCCCAACATCACCACTTGGGCCACCACACATGCCGGGTACAAGTGGCAACATCCAGGGAATACAAGGAAATTTTCAGGTACAGGCTAATGGGACGCCTCAGCCTTACCCACCGGTGGGCGCATCGGATCCACACCGGTCAACAACACTCACCTATAGGAACTCTGGACTTAACCGCCATCAGCCCCCACCCAGCAATTAACCTACTCCGTACCCCATAGAAGAGTTAATCCATCCAACCACCCCTATTGTTACAATTGTGTCATAATACATTTGTGGTTTATTTTGTATCACATCACCTCATAGTTACCTCCCCTCCTGCATTCTGCAGGAGACTCCCTGAAATAGCAGCAATCTCCCTCTCTCCCTCATTAGTCTACCAATCTCCCTCATGTCACCTAGCCCACATTGCACTGTTACATTTTTTGGTGAAAAAAGGAATGAGAGATAGATACAGTTACATTAAGGGGGAAATTTACTAAGAATACGAATACAAAAAATTGTATTCGTATTCTTGCTACGAATAAATACGACTGCATACGTCGTATGCAAAGTCATGTTCCGGAGGGGAATTTACAAAGCAGTCAAATAAGACTGCTGTGTAACCCTCCGATGTCGTATTAATTCGTATTAACGGCTGTCAGTCAGTCAGTTTGCACGGATCAGTCAGATCTGTGCAGGCTTCAGTGTTAAAAAATAGAGAAATAAATAAAAAAAAAACAGCGTGGGGTCTCCCCCCCCCCCCCCCCCCCCCCCCCCCCCCACAGCTGTAACCAGCACCAGGCTGAAAGAGCCGGGGCCGGTAATAAAAAATCAAGAAACCCGACAAATAGGGGTTCCCCGATTTTTTAAAACCAGCCCCAGGCTCCAGGTCCGGGGCTGGTTTCCAAAATATGGGGGACAAAATGACTAGGGGTCCCCGTATTTTAAGAACCAGCCCCAGGCCAAATCAGCCAGGAGGGTAATGTCACAGCTGGGGGACACTTATGATATAAGCCAAAGCATTCAGCCCTCTGACCGGTCAGCCTGGCCAGGGGTCCTGGGGAAGTGGGGACCCCCCCAATAAAGGGGTCCCCCCTCCAGGACTTATCTGACCAGGCTGAAGCCTGGTGCTGTCCCCGGTGACCCTGTGCAGTGGTCACTGGGCTGATTGAAGTGTCAAAAAATAGAATAAAAACTATTGTCTTTTACTGTGGAACTATGAGTCCCAGCAAGTCTCCCCCGCAAGCTGGGACTTGGAGAACCAAAACTCCCAGCCTGTGGGGCATTAAAGGGCCCGCTGGCACTTGTAGTTCCACAGTAAAAAAAATAGTGAAATAAACACACACTGACACACAATAAAAATAAAACTTTAATACATCCAAAGCCAATACATACTGATACTTACCTATCTTGAGCCCGTAGGTAGGTTCCTGGGTCTTGGTCCAGTGCCTTGTCCTTGTCCGGATACATGTCGGCATTCGGCTCCATGTCGATGTCCATGTCGGCAGCGTCTGTTGGCGTCCATCCGGGTCCGAAGAAATCCACGGGGGACCTATGGAAGGAAATCCAACTCACCCAGGTCGTCCTGTGAAGATCTGTCGTCTTCTATTTTTTTTACACTCTGCAGCCTGCACGGATCTGACTGATCTGTGCAGGATCTGACTGATCCGTGCAGGCTAAAGCCAAATATGACAGGAAAATAAAGTGTATTTTCCTGCCGTATATTCGTGGCAGTTTTACACTAATTAGCGGCCGTATTATCAATACGGCCGCTTAGTAAATCAGGAACCACCATTCTTTGAATGGTGATTTCTGCCATATTCTTTCAATGGTGTACAGTACACATTCGTATTTGTAAATACAAATACAAATGTCCCATCATTAAGAATACGAAAATACATATTTTTGGCATAGTAAATGCCAAAAATACGTATACACCCCCAAAAATTGTATTTTCGTATGAAAATACGATTTTTTTTCAATCATTTTTTTAGTAAATTTCCCCCTAAATCTGTAGCACTATTCCCCAGCACTTTAGCAAGTATAGTAGTTCTTATTAACTGCTTTGCAGCTCATCTACATTTGGATATAAGTCATTATAAAAGATTCCTCTCAGATGTAGCAGTACACACCCACGCTTCTAGGTGCCACGTTCACAATCTCTTATCACAATCTCTCCATATATGGAACTAGCCGTGCCCTTTGGATGAAGCATGACACGCCCCCTCAATGGGGAGCTGTGCAAAATTCTACTACCAACTATAATCTCCCTGAAACTAGTTTTCAAAAGTAGGCAAGTATGACATACTGTACATGCACTGACGCTCCCATTTATACATACATGCACTGACGCTCCCACTCATGCATACATGCACTGACACTCCCATTTATACATACATGCACTGACGCTCCCATTTATACATACATGCACTGACGCTCCCATTTATACATACATGCACTGACGCTCCCATTTATACATACATGCACTGACACTCCCATTCATACATACATGCACTGACGCTCCCATTTATACATACATGCACTGACACACCCATTCATACATACATGCACTGACGCTCCCATTTATACATACATGCACAGACGCTCCCATTCATACATACATGCACTGACCTTCCCATTTATACATACATGCACTGATGCTCCCATTTATACATACATGCACTGATGCTCCCATTTATACATACATGCACAGACGCTCCCATTCATACATACATGCACTGACGCTCCCATTCATACATACATGCACTGACGCTCCCATTTATACATACATGCACTGACGCTCCCATTTATACATACATGCACTGACGCTCCCATTTATACATACATGAACTGACGCTCCCATTTATACATACATGCACTGACGCTCCCATTTATACATACATGAACTGACGCTCCCATTTATACATACATGAACTGACGCTCCCATTTATACATACATGCACTGACGCTCCCATTTATACATACATGCACTGACGCTCCCATTTATACATACATGCACCGACATTCCCTTTTATACATACATGCACTGATGCTCCCATTTATACATACATGCACTGACGCTCCCATTTATACATACATGCACTGATGCTCCTATTTATACATACATGCACTGACGCTCCCATTTATACATACATGCACTGATGCTCCTATTTATACATACATGCACTGACGCTCCCATTTATACATACATGCACTGACGCTCCCATTTATACATACATGCACTGACGCTCCCATTTATACATACATGCACAGATGCTCCCATTTATACATACATGCACTGATGCTCCCATTTATACATACATGCACTGATGCTCCCATTTATACATACATGCACTGATGCTCCTATTTATACATACATGCACTGACACTCCCACTCATACATACATGCACTGACACTCCCATTTATACATTAGAAATGGCCATCGGTGTTTGCCATCGATAGTATTTCTGCACCCAACCATCGATAGCAGTAAACTATTTGATGGATAACCATCGATAGTTTTAGCTATCGATGGCCTTCCATTATATATGACTGAATGGCCCGTGGGCCAATAGGATCTCGGGGGCGGAACTTTGCCATCGATGTAGGGAAACCGTCTGGTTCTCCCACATCGATGGCAAAAGTACTCAACATCGGCCATAAACCATCAATGATTTCAAATCATCGATGGTTGATGGACATCCCTAGTCAGCATTAGAAATAAACATGTGGTGCATCAGGTTCAACCCGACAGGTACAGGTTCAAGGTACTCACAACCCCCCCCCCTCCTCTGACAGAAATGGGTGGGGCACTAGGTGTCCCGTGAGGGCGCCTATAAACGGGTTGTTCTGCTAGAGCTGCGGTTTCTTGGGTAAGGGAGTCAAGCCCAAACAAAAGTATGAGAAAGAAGGGGATGTGAAACCGCGCTTTTATCTATTGACATGCAACAGGTGAAGATAAAAAATTACATTTATTAAAATACACTTTAAAATAAATCATATAGACATAAAGTGGCTGATATGAAGTTGATAAAGGCAGAGCCAAGATAGTCACCCAAGGATAAGTCTCAGTGTCCGTTCCTATAGATGCTTCCTGGTGTTGTCCCAATTGAATTAGGCCGATGGTGGGATGGAGGATGACAGTGGCAGCTTCGTGATTTTGGGGATGAGGAGGAAGTAGAAGTTCCTCCGTTCCCTGCCCCCCACCTCCACGCATTACCCAGACAACCGCAGGGCAGCATACCTCCCAACATGACCCTCTCCAGGAGGGACACAATGCTCTGTTTCTGGACTTTTCTGTTAATTTAGGATTGCCATCACCCGTGGTGCAGCACCTTTCTTATTAGTTATCCTGTTCAAAAATAGGTGATGGCAATCATACATTAAGAGGAAAGTCCAGAAGAAGAGCATGTTGTCCCTCCTGGAATGGGTCATGTTGGGAGGTATGGGGCAGTGATGGTCTGCCGCTACAATGGGGGTCTCCGTGAATAGAGCAGCTCGGCCCCCGGCTCCTGCACTCCGTCCTCTCTGAGGTGCTGGGCTGCGTGCGGGAAAAGGATGGTGGTGGCAGTTCCGGGATTTTGGGGGGTGAGGAGGACTTGGAAGTTCCTCTGTCCCCGCCCCACGCTTCCAGGCATGTCAGGCACGGGGCCAACCGATCAGACACATTAACCTCTCCTGGCCTGCGGCTGGGAGTGAGGTGTATGGCAGGGTGAGGGGCAGCACTTGTGTGGGGTAATATGCATCCTCTGTCACCCCCTAGCTGGTGCAGTGCTGACTGTATAACCATCTCCTTCCCCTTAGCCCAGGAGTGGGCGGAGTCACAGGCGTCATGTACGACTGTACGCCACGCCTCCATTAGGTGACGTCGCACAGCGTCCCTGCTTCTCTGCCGGAGGTAATGTATGTGGGGTGTGCAAATTGATGTTTGTAAGCCTGTGTGTTGGGCCCTGGTGTATGTCCCTGCTCTGCCCTGGGTCATTCTGTGAATGTGTGTATGACCTATGACCCCGCCCAGCATTATACACACACTCACAGATTGACAGTTCTGGGCTATAATATAAGATATAATCAGGCAGCAGTGCAGAGGAACGCAGGTGAGATTAGAAAAGCCATTTCTATGCGTGTAGAACGGACTTACCCAATAATCAGGACTCTGCATGCCGGCAAATATCTGCGCATACCTCCCAACATGGCCCATTCCAGGAAGTCCTGGACTTCCATGCTAGTGACAGTTGCAGAGTTGCAGGGCTGCAGCATAGTCCAAAATTCAGTTAGGGGAGCCCCACCAACTGCCACCCCAAACACCACAGTCCAAGACTCACTGACAGGTGTGGCTCCCCTATTTACATTTTGGACAGTGGTGCAGTCCCACCTCTGCAACTGACCCTGGCAAGGAAGTCCAGGAGCAGAGCATTTTGTCCCTCCTGGTATGGGTCATGTTGGGAGGTATGTCTGCGGTAGGGTTACCAACTCATCCCTTTAATCCAGGACACGTATTAAGTAAACAGGTTCTGTGGCTGGCTTTAAACTGCCACAGAACCTGTGTAATTAATATGTGTCCCAGATTAAAGGGATGAGTTGGTAACCCTAGTCTGTGGTCAGGTATGAGTCAGGCTCAAAGTGGTTTAAACCAAGCCTGTAACATGGCAATGACAGTTAGGAGCTCATTGGCAGTTATTTTATTACTGTGCACTTTATGTGTCTCCAAAGTTTGAAACATTTCCACATAAATCTGAAGTCCCCTGTTATCCTATTCCAGGAGTCTGGCTACTGCCAGCAGTGCATTGCGATGTCATAGCTGCATCACAATCACTACTGCATGCAGGTTCTAACAGGTCATTGCCACACAAAGCAGCTGACTGAGCAGACCTACCTTCTTACAGTAAGTGACAATTCCTACATTTTCTGTCCAATTTGGCCTGTTTTCCTCTGATTTGGCCGATAAATTGGTTGAAAAATGTATGAATTTCTCCACCATATGTATTAATATGTATTTGTGTCATATTTTATTACTTTATTATGCAGTCAACAGGTCAATATCTTCTGGTGTCTGAAGCCCATCATCTGATCTGTGGCTAGAACACAATTATAACTGTCAGCGCACCAAGACGTGGCTGATCTAAAGATCTGCGGTGTGTTTCCTGCTGTCGGCGAGCGGACCCGCCACTAACAGCAGAATCTGTAACATCCAGTGCCTGCAGCTCCAGAGCAAGTGGGACTCCCTCCGGTTTGGAGGTAAAGAGCGGTATACAGCTATATCCACTCAGCCGGGACCCACGAGGAGCAGCCGGAGGAGCCATCTCCTGAGCACGGGATACATTACACCTTATCGTTGTGCCGAGCAGCAGGTAATACCCGAACTTTACCCCGGCTTCTACACTCACAGCTTGATTTGCTCCCTCCAGGCGGAGGTGCCCGGGGAAAACAGTTCAATTATTCATCTACCAACAGCATTCCGGAATAGCTCACTATAAGAACTGTTTGGCCGCGTTAAAGGATATACTTATTTCTATATCCTCGGGATATCTTTTGATTTGTGGTGACAGCCTTTCTCCCTTTTCCCCTCTGGGATATAAAATCCAAATAAGGGATTGTGGGTAAATAATCTGGGACTAGCATTCTCCAGATACATACTGTATATTGGGTTATGGGAAATTTAAGCTAATTGTGCACTGCAGAATATTGTAAGGTCATGTTTTCTTGATAATATATTATTGAATGAATGTTGTGTTTAATAAAACATTATAACAAAATCATTTGGATAATTAGTTTTTATGCTTCATTTTGCGCTCTCTCAATTAACCAGATTTGAAGGTCCTAAAAATGGATATGCCGCGAAGAAGAAACAAGATGGCCAAGGTTCTGCGCGGTAAGTGACGTAGATAAACCTGTGATATTATATGAACCCTCTTAATAACAAAGGATTCGCTCTCCCTGGTCATGTGCCCATACAGAATATGGGATCGAACTCTGCAAGGATCACTAATTGGAGTTCTCACAAACTGAGCGATTATCGAATGACTGAGCATGTGCAGCGATTATTGATTCATTTGCAATATCACAGGGCCAATTATTCTCCCCTTATAGGCTGCAGCGTTTTGCTCACAGTCCCCTCGTTTCTCTATGTATCAATCCAACTTGAATTAGTCCCCTAAGGTGGCATAGGTTCTGGGGGTGCAGCCTACAGGGGGGGGGGGGGGGATTCCCTGTTAAAATTTCCTATCTCATATAGATTATTCATCATTTGGTGGTATATAAAAGACAAACAGTTGCTGTGCGTCCTTTATCCACCTGTCGCATCAACACAGCACCTTTATACACCTGTCGCATCAACACAGCACCCTTATACACCTGTCACATCAACACAGCACCCTTATACACCTGTCCCATCAATACACCACCCCTGCAGGGCCGGCGCTACCCGCTCAGCAGAGGATGCATGCAAAGGCGCTCTCCTTGCCTTTGCTATCCTGCTGCTGACGCTGCGCCTAGCCTGCCTGACCTGACAATCTACAAGGCAACCTGCAGCGCCGGTGGCTGGAACGGGTATAGTGAAGCAGTACGGCTCCCTCCGTCCTCCGACTCCTCTCTCCTCGCCGCACTCACCCCTACCACTTTGCCCGCCCGTCAATCAATCGAGCCAGCGGAGCTGAAAGGAGAGCAGGGAGGCTGTGTAGAGATGCATGTAGGTGGCGCTGCAGTGCACAGCTTTGAGTCCTCTACTCTTCGGCAGTTCCACTTCCTTCTACTCTGTGAGACAGTGACCACAGCACATGGGGCTGTTGACTATTCAGGTGTGTGACCCTTGATGTGGGTGGCGGGGGTTGGGAGTGGGGGCACCTTAAATAACTGTATACTGGCTGGCCCAGGGAGCATTATGATATCTGTGCAGGTGCAGGGCATTTTTTATGATTGCTTGTGTCGTTTATTTGCTCTAATAACAAGTAAGCTGTGTGTATGACTGTACTGTATATATATATATATATATAGGTATATTCTCACACTAGGTGAAAAAATGTTCAGCACACCAGTTTTATGAAAATATGAAAAAAGCTTTTATAAGCAAAGAAGTTGAAAAAATAGCACATGGCAACATACTGAGTTATAACATTTTCTGAAAAGTGGGAAGGTTACTTATCATGGTCCAAGTGCATCAATGAAACTGCATATTCTATAGGACACCCATCACCACTTCCAAGCAGGATACCCGACAGCCTGTTTCGGTGGTGCTACCACCTTCTTCAAGGGTACAAAGCAAACTGATATTGTTGCCATTTAAATAGTGCAGGAAGTGGCGCCAAAATCCCCCAAACAAACCTCACCTGTTAGTTCAAACACCTGGGTAGATCAGCGTCATAGAGCACTGCTGGAACGCAGGAAGTATATCGTGGAACGCATATCCGCTTCCGGTTCCAGTAATACGATAAACCAGCCAAGAATTAACATATATGTATATGTGCCGCTGCGCTCGGTATACATATATGTTAATTCTTGGCTGGTTTATCGTATTACTGGAACCGGAAGCGGATATGCGTTCCACGATATACTTCCTGCGTTCCAGCAGTGCTCTATGACGCTGATCTACCCAGGTGTTTGAACTAACAGGTGAGGTTTGTTTGGGGGATTTTGGCGCCACTTCCTGCACTATTTAAATGGCAACAATATCAGTTTGCTTTGTACCCTTGAAGAAGGTGGTAGCACCACCGAAACAGGCTGTCGGGTATCCTGCTTGGAAGTGGTGATGGGTGTCCTATAGAATATGCAGTTTCATTGATGCACTTGGACCATGATAAGTAACCTTCCCACTTTTCAGAAAATGTTATAACTCAGTATGTTGCCATGTGCTATTTTTTCAACTTCTTTGCTTATAAAAGCTTTTTTCATATTTTCATAAAACTGGTGTGCTGAACATTTTTTCACCTAGTGTGAGAATATACCTATGATATTTCTTATATGATCAGGCACCCACCATTGGGAACAAAGTTCTTTGTGTGCGGTTTCTCTATATGTATATATATATATATATATATATTATATATATATACAGTTTGCTGTGTATGTGTCTATAGCTTGTGTATGTTTATAAATATACTGTGTGTATGTTTGCCTACTGTATATGCCACATGTGTGTGTGTGTGTGTATGGTACATGTGTGTTTGCCCTGTGTGTGTGTATGGTAGGTAGGCAGGCATGTATGCTCTGTGTGTATGTATGGTGTGTGTGCTTGTATAGCCTGTGTGTATGTACAGTATGAGTGCACACCATGTGTAAATGTATGTGTGCCTTGTGTGTACATATTGTGTGCGCGTGCATGCCCTGTGTGTGTATATATATGGTATATGTGCGTGTATGCCCTGTGTGTACATATTGTGTGTGTGCGTGCATGCCCTGTGTGTGTATATATATATGGTATGTGTGCGTGTATGCCCTGTATGTACATATTGAAGCGCTTGAGTGCCTCCTGCGCCTCTGTCAGGGTGCCTAGCGCTACCAGAAAGTGCTGATTCCAGGAGCACTGGCATGCTGTGCATCTGCATCCCCAGGAATGTAACTCCCCTGGCAACAAGCATGTAAACCACCAAAGCAACAACTGAAACAGTCGTATGCAGTCGTAGGGAAAATACTAATACGAAAAACTAGGTTTTTCATATTAGTAAATTTCCCCCAATGTGTCATGGGCATTACGATGTGCGGCATAAAGTGTAATGGGCATTATGGTGTGCTTAGTGCTGGTGTTGTATTTCTATAGAAGTTCTATCGAGTGCAGGGTGTCAAAGGGCTCTACCTGGCACAGCGTGTCTAATGCCCCTTTTCCACTGCAGGCTTTACACGGTAAAATGCCGTTTTTTTAGCCTTTTTAAACGGCTAGAGCTGCAGTGGGAAAGCTCCAGGTTGCTTTACACGGGTAACAAATACCGGTATTTGTTAACCGGGTAAAAAGCAGTGTTTTTACCGTGTAAGAGCCGTTTTTTTGGCAATGGGAAAGGGTTTTAAACGGTATTTAGAAATAATAATAAAGGTTAAGAACATGATTGGTGCATGTGATGTTTTTAATGACAGGCAAGGTTTACTAGAGAGTTTAAACGTGTTGCTTTGTGGTTTACACGGGTAAGTGTGAATGGGACAAAAACTGCTTTTAAACGTTATTTTAACGTTTAAAAGCTGCAGTGGGAAAGGGTCTTTGTGGCTATTACCCGGGTAAAGACACGTTTAAAAAAAACGGGTCTTTACCCGGGTAGGCAGTGGGAAAGCAGCATTATACCCCTTTTCCACTAGCAGAAATAACCCAGTAATCTCCACGGGGACGCGCATCTACCCGGGTTTTTCTGCTAGTGGAAATGCTCCCTGTCAAATAACCCGGTTTGGATTCCCCTGCAATCCTACCCAGGTAATGATCAGGGTAGCACCCGGTTTGCACCTGGGTTCAGGGTTAGTGGAAACGCTCCCAACCCGGTATATTTGAAAAACAGAGCTGACTGGAGCTTCTGGGGCATTGTTATGTGAATTTTGTATATGTTTATGTGCACTTTTTACATGTCTAGGTACACAAATGGCTCAGGTATACTGTAAACAACAGTTTTCACAAAAGTTTTACGTATCGTGTGTGAAGACACAGGTTTCATATTGAATATTTGGGACTAAAATAAAGGCAACATTTTTTTCAAATAAATATTTCTGGTCTATTCTTTAATCAGAAAATGTTGTGTTTAATGGTGGCCCTTTTGGGTAATGGTGGCCCTGTTTTATGACCTCCCCTTTGGTAAAGCCCTTTAAAAAGGCCTTTTATTATGTAATCTGTAGGAAAAAACAGGCTTTACCTGGGTTAAGTGTAAACGGGGCTGATCCAGCAATTTACCGGGTAGCACTGTAGTGGAAATGTGTCTTAAACCCAGGTCCAACCCGGTATCGATCCGGGTACAAATTACCGGGTCCGACCCAGGTTGCTAGTGGAAAAGGGGTATAAAAGTCTCTACCTGGCGCAGCGTGCATAAGGAGCTCTAGCTGGAACAAAGTGCATAAGTGGCACAGTGTGCACTCTCCCTGTATTCAGTGTGTGTGTGTATGTATGTGTGGGTGGCGGGAGGTACAGGGACCTAATTCCTTTTCTGGCACAGGGCACCAAAATGTATAGTTACTACATTGATGCTACTGGGCACATGATGTGGCACTACAGGCATTATATAGCTTTTTTTTTTCAGCATCCACATTCATTACTTGCTGTCTCTTTCTAAAGTATGGGAGGGCGCAAATTTATAGTTTGCAGGAGGGTGCCGAACAACCTAGCACCGGTCCTGCACCCCCGTATACCTGTCCTATCAGTACAACCCTCAGCTATACCTGCCACACAAGTACAACACACACATATATCTGTCACATCAATAAAACACACCCACACAAGTACAACCCCCCATATATCTGTCCCATTGGTACAATCCCCCATATACTTGTCCCACCAGTACAACCCCCCCCATATATCTGTCCCACCAGTACAACCCCCCCATATACCTGTCCCACCAGTACAAGACGTTTGGACTGCTGAATTTCCCCAATAAGGTCATAAATAGGAACGGGACTATCTGCTCATGGTCTAAACCTGGGGTAGCCAACCCTAGTCCTCGAGAGCTACCAACAGTGCATGTTTTGCAGGTCTCCTCACAGAGGGCCTTATTTTGGTTCACTCTTTCTGACAAAATATTTCTTAGATGGACAAAACCATGTGCACTGCAGGGGGGCAGATGTAACATGTGCAGAGAGAATTAGATTTGGGTGAGTAATTTTGTTTCTGTGCAGGGTAAATACTGGCTGCTTTATTTTTACACTTCAATATAGATCTCACTTTGAAATAAAACCCCACCCAAATCTAACTCTCTCTGCACATTTTGCATATGCTCCCCTGCAGTGCACATGGTTTTGTCCATCTAAGAAGGATTTTGTCAGAAAGAGTGAACCAAAATAAGGCCCAGAATCACAAGTGAGCTAATTAGCTCCATCTGTGTATCTTTTAAAATGTGTCAGTGATTTATGAGTGCAGCTGTGCAGCAGCTAGGTTGTCTGGAAAATGTGAACTGTTGGTAGCTCTCGAGGGCTAGGGTTGGCTACCACTGATCTAAACCATTGGGTGAGAGATTGCCAATATTTGCTGCTATCGGAACCTATTTTATTATATGTTATATACTCAATCCAAGTATTGTCACCATGAATTTTTATTAAATTGTTTGTTTACATATCCCATGCTACATTTATTTAATGTATACAGTTAACATATATCAATTATATAATTTTATTACACAATTTTATATATTTTTTTGTAATTGATCTCTCTAGTCAAATCTTAGCGTTGCACCCATCCATTTATTTATGTTTTTTTGTACAACCCCCCAAATGCCTGTCCCATTAGTACAACCCCCAATATACCGGTCTCATCTGTACAAGACCGGGGCCCCCATATACCTGTCCCACCCCAATTAACACAATACTTTTTTTTTTTGCTAAATATCACGGGCCTGTTGTAATGACACAGAACCCAGGACACCAGTGTGACTGTTATTTGCATTTTACTTACAGGACTAGAGAAGACCATCCAAGATGTGGATGAATATCTTGACTGGGCAGAGGTGGGTGAATAAAACATCTCAGTCTATGGAATATGAGGGACTATGTTATGTACTGCCAATGTAGCCTCTCCTCCCTGCCGTCTTTGTGATTGAAAGCTGATGTCACCTGGAGGCGTGGTGTAAATCTGGTGGGAGGTGGGGCTTAGTTGCAAGACCTAAATCCTAGGGTGGGGTTTAGGTCCATATATGCCAGGTACTATGCGCTAGGGACAGGGTGGCTTCTAGGCAACACATCGGCTGCATTCCGTATACTCCAGACAGGGGATGCCAAAATAGGAGGGTAATAGCGTCCCATAGGAAGTGCTGTGTCTGGGGCCCATTTATCATTGCATTGCGGTAAACTGCAAATATCAAGTATTCCCTGTATGTATGATGCCTCTCTCAGCCACATCCCCCCCATAGGTTCCTATGGGCGATGATGCTCGATTTATCAATATCCGGGATGTAAATCAATATTAGACCCTGCGGCTTCCACTCTGGACTACAATGGGAACCGTCCCCAGAAGCAGCCGCTGTGTATGTGCGATCTGGATGACCACCCATGTGCAGCACCCCCGGCAGCCATCACAGGGGCAGGCTCTTAGTAATACATCCCAGCCAGTAAGATCCCACCCATGCGGAACATAACTTCCAACTGTCCTGATTTTTGAACGGTCCAGCATCCCAGTCGGGGCCAGCAGTGTCCTACAGTGGGGTGGGGGGCAGTTGGGAGTACCCCCTGTTAAGGTGCCCATACACGGTGCAATGATTGCATGCGTTTTGAACTTTTTAGTTCAGAACCATCACATGTAGCACAAACTGCACCGCGGTCACTGCGGCTTGTGATGCGATGCACAAAGTACAAATAGTATGTGCAGGCCGTACCTTGTGTACTAGATCGCATCACATATATTTCAGAGCGCGGGCTGATGTAGCGAATCACATACGATTGCACCGTGTATGGGCATCTTCAGTGCTGCTCTGTCTAGCAGAGCAGGAGGAGATAGACGCTGTGGTAAGCGCACAATGTATTATACTCTGAATGAAATGTAATAGCCCTATAACATTTATTAGTGATTACACTCTGTTGTTCTAACGAAACCTATTACATTGTCTTCCCTGTACCACAGAGCCGCCGCCAGAATGCGTACAAGATGTAAGTGATATTCATATGTACAGGACAGTAATGGCGTCTGTAAGATGTACACTTAGGAGTGACTGATGTATTCTTATTCCCATGAATCATATAGACCTCACTGCAGCGCATCATCATGCGAATATCCTCATGTGAACACATCCATCAGACATGAGTACACAGTGGAGGTGACACGACTACATCATGAGGAATGGAGGATGATGCAGAATGCCCATGGTCCAATCAGATCCAGCCTGTCACTCTCCATAACGTATATATCTGTGGCCTTCTAAATGGTTTGTATTGTGTACATGACTCGCTTTAACAATGTCACTTACAAGCTTCTCTTCTCTTTATAGGGACGTGACACTGGAAGTTTGGCGTCGTAATCGATATGTGGTCCTGACATAAGACCCTCAGGAAGAAGATGGGTGTGAATCTCTGCGCTGGTGTGTGTCTTTCTAGAACATCTGTGTTAGCTGCCTTGTATACATTGTGGAGCCATATTACCATCTTATACTGAGGGGCTAGTAGAGCTCAGCTGGGATTACGTGGTTGTCCTGGGGGTCTAGAAGCCCTGTGGTAGACCGGAGAGTATTAGGTGTGACTGTGGGGAATAACCGGGTCCCCTGGTGTGGGTATCAGACGGGTTCCATAGGATCCGTCTAAATCCCACACTGGGAGATCTGGTAATTCCCACAGCTGCACCTTAGGCAGGCATGGACAACTATAGCCCTCCAGCTGTTGGGAAAATACACATCCCAGCATGCATTTCCATAGCAATACTGTGGTAATGCATGCTCAGACGTGTAGTTCCACAACAGCTAGAAGGCAATAGCCATGCCTGACCTAAGGTTAATAACTATATAGACATCCTCCAGTCTACCACAGCGGCCTCTGGCCTTTCCCAGTGCTAATATCCTCACCACGCAGTCACAGCTGACCTCAGAATGCAATTACACCAAATGCCCCTCAGTAGTTCCATCTGCCCACAATGGATGGTAACATCTAAAGCAGCATTAACCTAACACAAGGACACACACCAGCTCAGACAATTCACACCCATTGGGGGCAATTACACCTGCTCCCCATCGCCATTGAAGGCAATTACACCTGCTCCCCCCCCCCCCATCGCCATTGGACGCAATTACCCCTTCCACCCTCTGTTTCCAGCATTAAAAACACCAATAAAAATGTTACAACTCACATGATTGAGTGCTGTCAGCCTTCTGTTGAATGCATTGCGCACATTGCCTACCTGACCTTTCCTTCAGGGAGAAAATGCTCTGTTCCTGGGCTTCCCTGGTAATGTATGATTGCCATCACCTGTGGTGAAACACCTTTCTTATCAATTACCTAGCTCCCCACAGGTGATGGCAATCATACATTACCAGGGAAGCCCAGGAACAGAGCATTTTCTCCCTGATGGAGAGGGTTGAGTCAGCAACCATGGGGTGGTGTGGTTGTGGGGGTGCTGCAGATGGGGTTGTGGGCTGGGGAGAAAAGGATGGGGAGGAGGTTCAGAGGGTCTGCCGGTGGTGGAAGGGTGGGTGCATTTGTGCCGCGAATGGTTGATGGGGTATAGGGGTGTGTTGGGAGGGGGAAGGTGGGGGGGGGTAGCTGAGGGGCAGATGCATGCATTGATGCTCCTATTTATACATACATCATAGTTGCCTACCCTCCTGCATTCCGCAGTAGACTCACTGAAATACAGATGGGTCTTCTCCCATCTTGGCAGGGGATGGCGCTGGCGTCGCCAGCCGCCATCCCCCGCCAGCGCCATGGCGATGGTGAGAAGGGGACGCGCGCGCACGAGCGGCGCGCGCGTCCCCTTCCGACGGCGCTTCCATCTGTTCCCCCGGGTCCCCGCCGGCTTGCCGGCGGTAACCTGGGGTCCCCGCCGCCTGCCCGCACCCCACCTAACCCTGTCCGTCTCCCTGAGGCAGAGACGGACAGGGTTTCCGTCGCGCTAGCGACGGAGACTGAGACGCGCGTGCGCGTGAGACGCACGCGCGTCTCAGTCTCCTCGCTGGCGTGGCTGCTGGCGGGTCGCCAGCACGTACGTTCTGGCGACCCGCCAGCAAGGATGGGACCTGCCCCATCTGTAGCAGCAATCTCCCTCTCTCCCTCATTAGTCTACCAATCTCCCTCATTTCACCTAGCCCACATTACACTGTTACATCATAGCTGCCTCCCCTCCTGCATTCCGCAGTAGACTCCCTGACCTAGCAGCAATCTCCCTCTCTCCCTCATTAGTCTACCAATCTCCCTCAATTCACCTAGCCAACATTATACTGTTACATCATAGTTGCCTCCCCTCCTGCATTCCGCAGTAGACTCCCTGACCTAGCAGCAATCTCCCTCTCTCCCTCATTAGTATAGCAATCTCCCTCATTTCACCTAGCCCACATTACACGGTTACATCATAGTTACCTCCCCTCCTGCATTCCGCAGTAGACTCCCTGACCTAGCAGCAATCTCCCTCTCTCCCTCATTAGTCTACCAATCTCCCTCAATTCACCTAGCCAACATTATACTGTTACATCATAGTTGCCTCCCCTCCTGCATTCCGCAGTAGACTCCCTGACCTAGCAGCAATCTCCCTCTCTCCCTCATTAGTATAGCAATCTCCCTCATTTCACCTAGCCCACATTACACGGTTACATCATAGCTGCCTCCCCTCCTGCATTCCGCAGTAGACTCCCTGACCTAGCAGCAATCTCCCGCTCTCCCTCATTAGTCTACCAATCTCCCTCAATTCACCTAGCCAACATTATACTGTTACATCATAGTTGCCTCCCCTCCTGCATTCCGCAGTAGACTCCCTGACCTAGCAGCAATCTCCCTCTCTCCCTCATTAGTCTAGCAATCTCCCTCATTTCACCTAGCCCACATTACACGGTTACATCATAGTTACCTCCCCTCCTGCATTCCGCAGTAGACTCCCTGACCTAGCAGCAATCTCCCTCTCTCCCTCATTAGTCTAGCAATCTCCCTCATGTCACATAGCCCACATTACACTGTTACAATTTTTTTGGGAAAAGGAATCAGAGACAGATACATTTACATTGAATTATCTGCGCCAATGGGGCACCATGCAAAATTGTACTACCAACTATAATCTCCCTGAAACTAGTTTTCAAAAGTAGGCAAGTATGCATCACATGTGTATTTTTTTATGTAACTGCGATTGTATTTATGTGCATTTCTCACTAAGTAAAAAGTTTTTGTTACACATTAAATAAGTCCCCACTTATCACTGCTGCACCCAAAGAGGAGCAGAGCGCAGCACTACCAATCGTTACAATCACTTGAATAAATAGTCCGGGTCAGTCACCGGACAAGTGCAACCGCTAACACTGTTCAAACAAGTCAAAAACCCAGTGCGCAGGTCCCACCAAAAAATTTGAATAGGAAATGCTGTCTGTGAAATTTTTCCAAGTCAAATGTCAAACATTACATAGGTTATAGTTATTCATTAGTGCAGGAAGAGACGTTACAATGGGCCTTATTTTAGTTTACTCTTTCTGACAAAATCCTTCTTAGATGGACAAAACCATGTGCACTGCAGGGGGACAGATGTAAAATGTGCAGAGAAAATTAGATTTGGGTGAGTTATTTTGTTTCTGTGCAGGGTAAATACTGGCTGCTTTATTTGTACACTGCAATATAGATCTCACTTTGAAGTAAAACCCCACCCAAATCTAATTCTCTCTGCACAAGTTACATCTGCCTCACCTGCAGTGCACATGGTTTTGCCCATCTAAGAAGAAATTTGTCAGAAAGAGTGAACTAGAATAAGGCCCAATATGACAAGACTACAACCTGACATGTTGATTCCCTAGTAAGCGGTTTAAAGTATCCATGTAGGGATACATAGAAAGGCACATAGGATATATCCGGTATTATATACATTATCGTAGCATACTAGGATACAGTCAGTACATCTGCCTTTGGAATGAAGGACATGAACATGAATAATTTTAGACATAAACATTACCTTAACCAATAAGATAAACATGAAAGGGGAGGCTGTGGGGAAGGTAAAGGTACCGAAGACATGGGGCAGTAGCGCACGCAGGGGGGGTTTCTGAGTACCTAGAAACCCCCCTAGTAATCTAAGGGCACTATCCTGAAAGCTGAGGGTCCCCTCTTTCCATGGGTACAAGAATTTTAAAAATCGGCCCTGGGAAACCGGAGATATCTGACTTCAAATCAGTGGTCCCCATCCAAGCCTGTTAATTGCTCTTCCCAGTCAGATATTTCAGGTTCTATCTAACTTAGAGTTTTTCTGAGGGTATATTCCAAAAGCTGAGACTCTCCCCCTTTGACAGACACTAGAAGCTTGTCTCTACTTTGCCCAGAACCAGAGATATCAGCCTTCCAGCAGCTGGTTACTGCTCCAGCTCCACATACCTGGTATATAGTTTTATATTCTCGTTGGCAGATTGCTCTGCCTCCTGAACTCTGATCCCCTAGTCCCCAATACCATTTGGTAGGTGGGATTCTCTAGTTTTTAATTCCATTAAAGCTAAGAAATCTAGTTCCGGGAACTGGAGATATCTGCAGTCAAGCAAGCTGTCCTCCCACCAGAAAATTATGAATAATAAGCCCACTCCACTATACATCCCTCCTCTGCGTATTAAACATACTCTACCACCCTGGGAGTTATGTATCAGGACCCCTTCATTCAGCCCAATGCCCCCTTCTCCCACCCCATCTCCCACCATCTGTGCAGTAAAGGGGTAATTAGTGGAAATTACTGATCCAGGCCCTACATGCTGAGCGGTTGATATAATACCCCTACCACCCCTGGGACATCAAAGCTTCCGCTCATAGCACCCCCCACCCCTACCGCTGGAGGATAGGTAGGGGCCCCAATACATTGCTATGCCCAGGGGTCTACACTGCTGTTATGTATGTGTGTGTGTGTATATATATATACATATATGTGTGTGTGTGTGTATTATTATTATTTATTATTATATACATTTGGTCTATCTATAATACTGTAACTGACCCGGCATATACTGGGTCACCTAAGTGTCCATCTCCATGCTTTGCTCCGCCCCTTTCTGGAAACCCCCTTCTGAAAATCCTGCGTTTGCCCCTGAATCAGCAGGCGTATTTGCAGAAATATGATCAACTCTGGATAACCCCCTATACAGTATATGGCAGGGGTGGCCAACCGGTCAGAGGTAAAGAGCCGAAAAATATCAGTCGTCAAGCCAAAGAGCCAACATCATGCGCGCGCCAAAAAGGGGCGTGATCGGGGGAGTGGTCAGGGGCGTGGTCATATGACACAAGGAGAGTGGCCACATGACAAAACTTTATGCCCCCAGTGCCAGATATGCCCACCACAGTGCCAAACATCATATGCCCCCACAGTGCCAAACATCATATGCCCCCCACAGTGCCAAACATCACATGCCCCCCACAGTGCCAAACATCACATGCCCCTCAAAGTGCCAAACATATGCCCACCACAGTGCCAAACATCATATGCCCCCCACAGTGCCAAACATCATATGCCCCCCACAGTGCCAAACATCATATGCCCCCCACAGTGCCAAACATCATATGCACCCCACAGTGCCAAACATCATATGCCCCCCACAGTGCCAAACATCATATGCCCCCACAGTGCCAAACATCATATGCCCCCCACAGTGCCAAACATCATATGCACCCCACAGTGCCAAACATCATATGCCCCCCACAGTGCCAAACATCATATGCCCCCCACAGTGCCAAACATCATATGCCCACCACAGTGCCAAACATCATATGCCCCCCACAGTGCCAAACATCATATGCCCCCCACAGTGCCAAACATCACATGCCCCTCAAAGTGCCAAACATATGCCCCCCACAGTGCCAAACATCATATGCCCCCACAGTTAGGAAGCTGGGCCCTCCAGCACAGGTGTTGCCCGCAGTGCAACACCTATGCTGGAGGGCCCAGCTTCCTAACTAAAGGGCCCACCTAGAGGGCCAGGAGGGCCCAACAATCAAATGAGCCACGGGCCAAGAGGGCCCGACTAATGCGCACACAGGCCAGAAGGGCCTGAATTTGCCCACGGGCCTAGTGCCCGACACCCGGTGGTCTAGGGTGGATGGAGGGTAGGAGGCCAAAGGCCCCTACCTGGTGTTGGGAGAGGCCGCTGGGGGGAGCTTCGTCAGCTCTTTTGCTTCCCACCCCTGCTGGCCTCTCCGGGAGCCATCTTCTTTTTTCTTGCAGAAGGCGCCGGAGATCTTCTGTCTTGATCCCGGCGTCTTCTGGCCTCTTCAGCGGCGCCGGAACTCTTCTCCCCGCCGCCGTCTTCTGCGCCATCCTCCGGCGGCTTCTCGTGTCTTCAGGAGCGCTCCTGCGCTCCGCCGGCGTGGAGAAGACTTTTCGCCCTCCCGCTGGCGTCTGATGTCAGACGCCGGGGGTAGGGCGGAAACGGCGCGGCGAGCGCTGATTTGCTCGCCGTGCCCGTTTCCTATTGGCCGCCGGTGCAGCGTTTTGAATTTGGCAGCCGAATTGGCGCCAAATTCAAAACCCCGCTTTGCAGACGGGATGGGAGGCTGGAGCCGCACTTTACAGCGCGGCGAGCCGCATGCGGCTCGCGAGCCGCGGGTTGGCCACCGCTGGTATATGGTGTTGACATCAAACAGAGGATTAAAACGAAAATATACTTCATGCATAACAATATTTCTGCTGATAAACTTCTTTGGGAAATAACAAAAACTTGATTCTAAGTAAACAAAGTGAGAATATGTGATTACAATACAGCTAATTCTCCCCACAAGAAGCCAGCAGCTCCAGACGTCAGACACAGTCTAGTGAGTGCTTAATGTTCCCCTTATACTATAAATGATGATTGATTGGTATGTGCTTTTCACAAGATTTGCTGCCTGAAAAAGCTATTTATATGGCTTTTTGGGGTGAATTAAAAATGAGTCCGAGAGAGGATTCATAAAGGATTTTATCTTTCATTTCAGTTAGCAATAGAATATTTTATAGGATTGCCAAGAAACTGAAGTATTTGTTTTGCATGTCTTCTCGCACGACGTTTAATGATAATGTGATGTAATAAATGACAAGAGCCTCGTAAGGGAAGATGAGACGGCTTCCAGTATCACAGAGTTAAATACAATTAAAAATGTAACATCAGTATACCCAATATTGCTTTATTGTGGGGTTTTTTGTATGTCCAAAAGCTTCAAAAGAGAAGGTTATTATATATATATATATATATATATATATATATATATATATATACACAGTAATGTTTGTGATCGGCAGGGCTTAAAGTGGTGCTGTAGACATGGTGGAGCAAATTTCCCTAGACCACTTAAATTCCCATTTAGGCAGAGCCCGGGCCAGTGATCCAGTTTTTGATACCCACCTCCAAATTATAATGCTTTTCTGTTTGTGCACGGCCAAGGTGGAGATTGAACTAGTTCTACCTCACCATTGAAGGTGGTGGAACTCAGTCCAATGGTTCCTATAAGCTTTTATATCTTCACACAATTATTTAATGACACCCAAGTGCAGCTGTTAGTTCAGCAAAGTGCAGGATTCTAAAACCTATATCTATAAATATATATATATATATATATATATATATATATACATATACACACACACTATTATGAAATTCCAGAACAATTGAATAGCCTACAACAGCTGTCTGTGTTCCCTTTGTAAATTAAGACTCAGGATGCCACCAGGTCTTAAACCTCAGGCAGTAGGGCAGGGGTGGCCAACCAGCGGCTCGTGAGCCTCATGCGGCTTGCCCCCTTGTAATGTGCGGCTCCTGCTCCCACTGCTGCCCGCCACCCGTCCCCGTTCCCATCCCCCACTGCCGAATCCATATTTCTTCTGAGGGGAGGAGAGCGAGCTGGTGGACGGCCCAGTCACAGGGAAGTGAGTGGGGAAGGAGACGGGACTGTCTGACTGTCTGCATGCAGAGAGGCCGCTAAACTCGCCTCATTGGAAGAGTGTTGCCTGGGGGGATACTGAGGCTCTCTGCAGAACCCGAGCAGCAGGAATCAGACCTGGAGTGAACCAGAGAGAGAGAAGGGGAAGCGTGACTTCCCTGCCAGCAACGTGCAGTGCCAGCTTCCCCTGGAGAGATACCGCACTGCGTGTGACAGGCGGCGAGGGGGTTAAACAATGGTGCAACAATGGTGAGTGCTGCTGCTGGGAATTTTGTACTGTGGGGGCATAGCAGATTGTGGCACTGTGGGGGCATAGCAGATTGTGGCATTGTGGGGGCATAGCAGATTGTGGCACTGTGGGGGCATAGCAGTTTGTGGCACTGTGGGGGCATAGCAGTTTGTGGCACTGTGGGGGCATAGCAGATTGTGGCACTGTGGGGGCATAGCAGTTTGTGGCACTGTGGGGGCATAGCAGTTTGTGGCACTGTGGGGGCATAGTATTTTGTGGCACTGTGGGGGCATAGTAGTTTGTGGCACTGTGGGGGTATAGCAGATTGTTGCACTGTGGGGGCATAGCAGATTGTTGCACTATGGGGGCATAGCAGTTTGTGGTACTGTGGGGGCATACCAGCTTTTTGGCCCCGTGGGGGGCATATGTGTATCTGGCACTGCACTATTGGAGGCATATTTGTATCACACCCACCCAAGGGGTCCAAATAGACCACGACCCTTATTTGGGCGTTGGCTCTTTGGCTTGACTACCGATATTTTTTGGCTCTTTACCTCTGACCGGTTAGCCACCCCTGCAGTAGGGGCTTACACATTTGGCTGGAGACTGCAGGATTATTGTATTTAGAATTATGCAAACAGGTTAACCAGCAGAGCAGGATCTTGATATCAGAAATGGAAGATGAGGCACTATGCATGGTAGTGCAGCTGGTTAGATAGTTTGCAGGCTGAGCGGCAGGAGCAGGAACTATGAAAAATGATCACCAAATATTAATAACTTATAGCAAAGACTAGTTCCTGGCATGACTGGGAGTCCAGGAATATGTATACTGTCCAATATATATCAAGCACAATCTGTGATCACATTTGATCACTAGACCATGTTTAATCTACCCTGCCATGACTTCTATCAATAATATCTGATTCACAATTAAGATTGGCTATGTCACTAATGACGTAAATGTTCTAAGCCCTTGAGCATGAAAAATAAAGTGGAGAGAGATAAAGTACCAACCAGTCAGCTTCTGTCATTTTTTAAAAACGACACTGTTCACAGATATATCAATGGTACAGTCGAACGGCTGATATACCGCCCAGTGTGTACGCACCAAAAAACTCAGTCCATCCTGCTAGTTACCATGTAGTCAATCACAGTCCTGCAAGGGTTCTACAGAAAGTCTAACTGCAGTATTCTGGGCCTGTGCAACTAGTTACTTTGTTAGTGAGAGAAGAGAACATGCATTTTGTTTCCTCAGCAGCTCTACCATGGATTCTCTGGAGTACCCTAATTGTCAAGCCTGTGTGTTACCTGCTGAATCCTGCCATTGCTGTAACCTGAGAAATGCATTGCTGTAACCTAAGAATTGCCACACTGTTATCCTGGTATGCTGTCTACCTGCTACAAATAAAGAACCAGACTTTGTTTCAACCCAGTCTATGTGATCTCAGAGCACAATCTTATTGACTATCGGCTGTCACATGTTTTGCCTCCGAAACATGTGACACTGCACATCTCTACAATATACCTATCTAGATATACTGAATAGATAAATAGATAGATAGATAGATAGATAGATTCTGTTGAAGAGTTAATAGCTTTCCCATTCTGACAGGATCCTGAAAAATGTATTTCCATGCGATTATGACTCATGAAAATACTCCTGTTATTAATATAAAGGATCTTTTCCAGCAGAAGGTTTCTGTGAGAGCTGATATAATTATAATTTTAATATTTAAATGAGACTAAATCAGCTCTTTCCAGCAGCACTGCATTATGCACAGAAGCTGGTTTTAGAAGAGCATTGCCCGGTCCATTGAGCAGACGCACCAAGACACACAGTACAAAGACAAACCAGCTGCTCGTCCAGTCTGATTAGTTTCGATATAAAGCCACCAAACCTTTCTCAGGCCATCCCACGGAGGACATCTTCCTCGTACACAGATATCCTGTTACGTTACTATATCTGGATTATGGCCTGGAAGCAGACCTGGGCATACATTACTCTTTCATGATTATCTATAGTATACTTTGCCAAGTCAGGGAAGATGCTACAATCTCAGGAATCCACATGCAGTTATGGTGTGGTATAGAAACATTTGGTACTTGTTACCTAGAACGGCGCCAACGATTTTGATCTTAGGCATCGCAAGTAAAAAAATTGCGTCGGTCGCATCGCATGCGATGCGACCGACGCGATTACCGCGATTTTACATAGGGAACAATGTTAAATGGCCCAATTGACCCGATTTCACATAGAGAACAATGTTAAATGGCCCACAGACCCCAAATACCCACCCTGGAGTGTGAAATGGCACCCCCAATTGTTAACGCCACCCCACGATCAACGTCAACCCGAAGCGTGGCGAGCTTCACAGGTATCCGCGTCCCCTCGTGGGCTTCACAGGTATCCGCGTGCGCTCGCCACGCTTCGGGCTCGGTGACGAGCTGCGCTCGCCACACTTTCTATTCTCAACTCCACGCCGACGTGGATAGTGGGGGTATGAAAAGGTCGGAGGACGCGTACCGCCGCCCCTCGCGGGCTCGGTGCGCTCGCCATGCTTCAGGTTGACGTTGATCGTGGGGTGGCGTTAACAATTGGGGGGGCCATTTCACACTTCAGGGTGGCTATATGGGGTCTGTGGGCCATTTAACATTGTTCCCTATGTAAAATCGGGTCAATTGGGCCATTTAACATTGTTCCCTATGTAAATCGCGGTAATCACGTCGGTCGCATCGCATGCATTTTTTGGCCGCATGCGATGCGACCGACGCGATTTACCTTTTACCATTCATTTCTATGTGAAATCGCGGGCATCGCATCGGTCGCATCTCATGCCATTATAATGGCATGCGATGTACATGCGATGTCCGCGATGGGCGCCGTTCTAGGTAACAAGTACCAAACATTTAATGACTATCTAGCTGATTAGGTTTGTTGCAACAATCCAACAATTTACCAATTTAGTAATTATCCTGATTGTGATGGGTTTCAGATCTTGATTACCTCTGTGCTGTTGTTTTTAGTGTAGATACCAATTCACGTTAGTGTAACATGGAGCAACACTCCAAGTCCTTGTTAAGGGGTGTACAGACTGTACGATTGCCTTTCTAATCAATCCCTATTCGTTCTACAGATAGAATCGCCAGCCGGCAGCCCCCCGCTAGCCGCCAGAAGGGGGCGCGTGCGCACGAAACGTTCGTCAGAACGTGCCCATCTCCGCCGAGTGACTGGGACATGCTTGTGTGTGAGTCAGATGTAGCGCCTCTCCGCCAGCTCTTACCAGCGGAGGGGATCTGGCGAGCGCTGGAGCTGCATGAGAGGTGCTCCATCTGTATATAGTCTTGTCTGCACAGATTTCTATTTGATTTTGATGCCGCGGGGTCATGCATCGGGATTGAATTTAAATCAAAATTCGATTTCCATTCGATTTTACATATATAAGCAAAACCGAATAGAAAAATATACCAAACTGAACCATGTGTACGGGGCATAAGGAAGTCCTGGTAGCAGTGGCGTATTTATAATGAGTGCATTGTACACAGTGCGCACCAGGGGGTCCAATACTGCACACGCTGCACCCATTTTTATAATACACTCCAGAGTCCATCGGTGGTGGCAGGAGCACTTCCAAAATTGTTGCCATTTTATCGGCGATCTTTGCATGCGCAGTGAACGCTCTACTGTACATACTCCACAAGCAGCGATGCGAATATCACCATAAAAATGGCCGCCTCTTCATTTATACGGAGAAGCGCTCATGCGCAGTAGGGTCTGAGTGCTCTGACGCTCAGACCCTACTACACACACTACTCTGCTCCCAGCACAAAGGAGAGGGCCAGACACACACATACTGTACTGTAAAGTATAGGGGAAGATGTACTAAAGCGGAGTACACATATGATTATATATTGTATGTACCCAGCGATGTTGGGAATAATGAGACGCTGCGGGGGTTCTACCATCTGCAAGTGCCAACGCTTCCAAGCGATGGCTGTGGGGAGGGGCCATACATGGCTCTTGCTAGGGATATTCACCCTCATAGAGCATGTACAAGCATGTGTAACTAGACAATATGCACAAAAATATCATTAACAATATCAATTAGCAACATTGTCTAGTGTGTACGCACCTTAAGCCTCAGAAAGTGATAGAGTGGAGAGAGATAAAGTACCAGCTAATCATCTCCTGTTACAGGCTCTGGGGGCTATTTATCAAAGCGTGAAGTGAGATAAGGGCGTGATGCTCATGTCATCGGGGTTTTACCGCATTTCCATATGCTCTATCCCCCAGGTCAGCACTGCGGAGGCAACCGCCAGCTTTTGCTGGTGATACCCTATACCTATGGGCTTTTTACTGCAGCGCTGTGTGAGGGATCTGCCACGGATCCCTCCCAGCATGCCCCGTGGTCAAGCCGCATCACAAAGGACAGCTGTTATCGGAAGAGCTGACCGTTGCGGCAATAATCGCATATATTAGAGCATATACGAGTATTAAGAATGCCATAGCCGGCGGGTGGGGGGTTGGGGCGGAATTTACATGTTACTAGCTGTGTTTGAAAAATGTCAGTTTGGAGCAGATTGGTTGGTACTTTATCGCTCACAATTTTTCTCTGTCCATGTTATCACTCTCCAAGGCTTAGTCTCTCTGCCCCATAGTTACATCAGCAGTTTGGGGGGCACTGTGGCATAATGATAATCGGGGCACAACAGTGCCTACTTACCTACATTTTAAGTCTCCTCTGCAGGCCACTTCAGGGGCAAGGCCAAAATGACTCTGCCACAAAGAAACACCTGCAAGATTGCGGGTCTGTGGTGAGGGGGCGGAGCTAATTGTCATGATAATTTAGCCGGGCCCTTTCCTGCAATAGCCGGTAATTATCACACCATCCTGACCCCTTCATTAGGAAGTGGGAAATATGCAGGAGAGTGCCTACTCTTCCGGAGCTGCTTGGGACTATCCCAAAACTTTAGGAGTCTCCTGCAGCTTCCGGGAGGGTAGGTAGGTATGTTTACAGTGTTTGATACATTTGAGAGTATTTAAACATTTTACTCTTTCAATACATCTGAAGCATATATTATGGACATTTTCATACAGTAGGTTTCCCACAAAGTAGTTGCCGTGGTTCCCCAACAAACCTTAATCTGGCCCTGGTCCTCAGGATGTAGACGCTTGTCAGATTCAGGGTCAGATGCACTAAGCTTCAAAAGTGATAAAATGTAGAGTGCTAAACAGCCAGCCAATCAGCTCCTACCTGCCATGTCACAAACTGTGTTTGAAAAATGTCAGGCAGGCGCTGATTGGCTGGCTGTTTATCACTCTCCATTTTATCACTTTTAAATCTTAGTGCATCTGGCCCTCAATCCGATGATTAACTTGTTAGTAAATAAAAGTAAATCAATTAAAGTTGTGGCAATAATTTACATACACTGGATTGGAATAAAGTCTGGTTCTTTACTTCTTTATGACAGCATACCAGGTTAACAAACTGGCAATTCTCAAAGTTACAGCATGGCAGGTTTTCCAGCAGGCAACATGTATGCTTCACAATGCGAGTACACTCCAGAGATCCCCCCGTAATCCCCCATTCCTCCAGCCTATTTTACAGCCACTAAAATGCATTGGGAATCCTGGCTCACTGTTTTGAACAAACATATAACAGGAAACCACAGGTGCTGTTAATTAGCCAAACCATGATTCACATCAGATTAAGAAAACTTGGATTGGATCTGATCAGTCCTGCTGCTGCTGTTCTAAACCCTGGACTGGATATTCCAAATTCACTTCATGTGGAATTATGCTGCCCCTGCCACAGTGTTAATTAATTTTCTTACTTTGACCTCCATTACGATTTCATTTTAAATAGTGCCAACCTATTCTGTAGCGCTGTGCAATCATAAGGTCCCTTACAATGCCATATTTCCTATGCCTGGCACTCCTTGGTGCCAGTATAGGTAATTACAACACATTCCATATACTTGGTTCTAATTAAACTTTGGTTCCAATTTTTACAGCGTAAAATGTACTCGTTTTATCGATTTTTGTATTCCCCGTCATGTTTTTTTTTACTGAACTGCATTGTAAAACAAATGATATGCTGCCATTTGGGCTTTTGGCAATGACCCCGCTGTCAAGTTAGTATTTCTGTACAAATACACAGTGTACCTCCCCGGAGGTCTGAGATGCGTGATAGCCTTTAGAATTACAGTCAAGTCACTTATTTCTGTCAGCTTATTAATGGCCTCAAGACATTTTTTCTTTCTGTAGACTCGTTACACAAATGCCAAACCTGTTTTTTGTTGTAAACAAACCACATAGCAGGTGCACGAAGTAACATTTGCATTTACAGATTACAGATCAGCAGGTAAAGTACATACAAATCTCAGTAATGGAAGCAGGAAAACAAACACGTACCAAAATAGACATTATGGGGAATCGGAGAAAGGTGACAAATCCTTGAGGATTTGACTATTTTTGGCAAAACACATGAGGATATTAAGGGGGCCAATTTACGAAAGCTTCTATAAATGAAGAGAGGTGATGTTGCCCATAGAAACCAATAAGATTCTGTCTATCATTTCCCTAATGCTTCCTACAAAATGATGAACACAATCTCATTGGTTGCTAAGGGAAACGTCACCGCTTTTTATTTTTAGAAGCTTTAGTACATTTTTTATTTAATATTCCTATGCGAAATGTTGTTCACCCTCCAAGTGCACTATTTGCAGTACAATCAGTCGGTACTTCTTTACTTTCACGGCGCCAGCATGGCGCCGCGCGTACTTCCGGGTAACGCTCGCCACTAATTAAGTTAAATAAACGGGGTTAACGCCATGCCAACATGGATAGTTCATACCCCCACTATCCATGTTGGCATGGAGTTGATTTTAATTAGCGTGGCGAGCGTAGCGAGCCACCGAGCCCGCAGCGTGGGCGAGCGAAGCGAGCCCCGCAAGGGGACTCTGACGCGCGGCGCCATGGTGGCGCCGTGAAAGTAAAGAAGTACCTCAGTCCCCGCTGCATTGTACATACAAAAAAAGAGGTATATTTACTAAAAGTTGATTTTGGCTTGATTTAACCCTTTTGAGTGCCAAGTGAATTTGTCGAAATAGGTGTGAAAATTGGTAAACAAACCTTATTCATCATAGTGACCTGTAATGTGTATATAGGAAATATAATCATTTTTCATTTGAGTTTATATAACAAATGCGAGCGACGCTGGCATTTTTTAGCAGATATTGTGCGCATCTCATACAGAGATGTTGGCACTCAAAGGGTTAAAATCGACCAGGATAGAACCAACATCCCCACAAAAAATCGACTACAGTGTTTCCATGGTACATGTGAATTATCCGGGCTGCCGATTTTGTCCTTAAGTTTAGTTAACTTAAGGACACCCGACCGACGCGATGCCCGCGATTTACCCCCAAATCGCGGGCATCGCGTCGGTCGCGGCCGTTATAAGGGGCCGTGACGCGACCGACGCGATTCCCGTGATTTCCCACAGACAGTAATGTTAAAATTACTGGACCCGATTTCCCATGTTAAATGCATGAAAGTAATGTTAAATGATGTGCAAAATAAAATGACAATGTGAAATGGGCCAATATGGCCATTTCACATTGGATATGTTTTAAAAAAAAATGTTTCATGGCCCCCCACCACCGTTAACGCCACCCCGCTATTGACGCCAACCCGAAGAGTGGCGAGCGCAGCGAGCCCGCGAGGGGCGGCGGAACGCGTCCTCCTACCTTTTCATACCCCTACTATCCACGTCGGCGTGGAGTTGAGAATAGAAAGTGTGGCGAGCGCAGCGAGCCACCGAGCCCGAAGCGTGGCGGCGCAGCGAGCCCCGCGAGAGGACGCAGATACCTTCACAGGTATCCGTGTCCCCTCGCGGGCTTCACAGGTGTCCGCGTCCGCTCGCCACGCTTCGGGCTCGGTGGCTCCCTGCGCTCGCCACACTTTATATTCTCAACTCCACGCCGACGTGGATAGTAGGGGTATGAAAAGGTCGGAGGACGTGTACCGCCGCCGCTCGCCACGCTTCGGGTTGGCATCAATAGCGGGGTGGCGTTAACGGGGCCATGAAACATTTTTTTAAAAAACATATCCAATGTGAAATGGCCATATTGGCCCATTTCACATTGTCATTTTATTTTGCACATCATTTAACATTACTGTAATAATTTTAACATTGCTGTCTATGGGAAATCGGGTCCATCGCGTCTTTTAACATTACTGTCTATGGGAAATCGCGGGCATCGCGTCGGTCGTGGCCCCTTATAACGGCCGCGACCGACGCGATGCCCGCGATTTTTCGGGCGCGATGAAAAATCGTCAGCCCGGATAACTCACAAGTACCGTTTCCATTCCAAATAGATCAATTATAAAAAGCCCCCCCATACACGACCGCAAGTTAATGCATAGGTACATTGCATTTGATACCCCACCAACTAACCGACAGGCAGTCGCCGGGCAGAAAATAAAAGACAAAAAATAATGCAGCGCTTGTTGGAAATGGATACGATTTTTGTTTTATTTTACTTTTAAACTATTTAACTTATACATTTATATATACTAGCCGGTATAAAAACAGGATTCACTTCATGGTACCATATTCTGTTACATGCTAAAAAAACAGCCATAAAGGATCTCTATTGTAATTATTAGGCTAGATATTCCATAACTATAGTGAACTATTCAATAATGCAAGAAGTCCTTTAGCAGCAGTTGTTAGTAATTAGTTTAGAAATTAGCATTTATCAATAATCCTCTGCATAATCTCCTTCATCCAGTTCACTCACAACAAGGCAATCTTCAGATCTGGAGGGTTCCATGATGCATTGAGAAGCATGGCCCTCATTCCAAGATAGTAGAAGTAGACTGTGCTGCAGTCTAATTCTACATTCAATTCAGATTCCCAGTGGGGTCGCGCATCGGGAGCAGGTGCTGCACAGTGCTGCCTATCCACCTGGAATGGCCGGGAGGGTCCCAGAAATCAGGTCTCCCTCTCGGCCCCCCCAGGAAAGAGGGGCAACCCTCCCGGGAAAGCCGCCCAGCTCCCGCGCCCGCCTCGGCGGGAGGGTCCGTGGGTCAAATGACACAAATTGTGCCATTTTAGCCCTGCCCACTGCAGTGCAATGCCTTAAAAACAGCAGTGCACATTGGGGGCGTGGCTAAGACGCTGAGATCACTCTGAGCATGCCCCCAAACAAGTAACCACTCATGTGGCTCCACCCCTGCCCCATCCCTTTTCACTCCTGGTGGAGTGGAAACCCGACTCTCCTATATTATACAGCCTTGTGCTTTTTCAACAAAAAGAGGTATAGATGCTTACATTAATGCTTACATAAAGAAAGCAGGTGCTATACATGGGTGCCGGACGGTTCCCCGACAGTCGGGATTCCGACAGTCAGTACTCCGACGTCGGAATCCCAACTGCTCCCTCGTGGGGGTCCACGACCCCCATAGAGGGAGAATAAAATAGGTGGCGAGCACAGCTCGCCACCGTGCCCGCAGCGTGGCGAGCGCAGCGAGCCCGCAAGGGGCTTCATTGCGCTCCCCATGCTGTGCAGTTGGGATTCCGACGTCTGACTAATGACTGTCGGAATCCCGACTGTCGGAGTATTATACCACAGCCGCTATACATATAAAGGTAGCTTTCACTTTCTTGACCATATAGTCTTTTCTTCTGACACCATTAACATCATGCAAATGTGTATTAAGAAGACACAAAGATGCGCACACTCTGGTTTACTTAGAATGGCTCTTTTCAGACACATTAAGGTATCTTTGCATCCTCATTGAATAAATGACGTATATATGCAACAAGAAAGAAAACTTCCCATAGTTCATAGAATCCAGTACAAATACACTTTAATCAGATACATTAAAACACACAAAAGGGATAACCTCACCCCAGATGTGTGTTTAGATGAATAGCAGCAGGATGATAATAAAACCCAGGTGTTCCTGTGTGCTGCAAAATGCTTTATGCCTCCTGGTACCAAGGTGTTTTCCTACAGATGACTCCTCCAACATGTTTCAACACATGCAGGGTGTCTTTTTCTTTGACGATTCTATTGAAAATGGTGATTTTTGGTTCTATTGTGATTCTATTTTCAAAACAACTGTAGGGGATTCTCAGTAACCACTGATAATTTGCAAACTGAAGATGGCGTTATTGTCACAGGGCTCACTGTGGGGGTTTTTTACATTCTATTTTTAGTGAATTCGGCCAGATCGTATTTCTTATTATAAGTATGGAAAATGTGATCTGGTTACTAAAAAAATGCAAATGAAAGGTATTGGAGCGGTTTTACATGAAAATGCTCCAAAAACCCTATAATACATTGAGGTGATATTAAAATATTGTGAAAAGAGTGTGAAAACCTCACTTTTTACATGATTTTTGTAAAAATAATGTTAAAAAATGGTCCCCTAAGCCTTATAAAGTGATAACGTGGAGAGAAATAAACTACCAATCCATCAGCTTCCACTGTAACTATAATTGCTCAAATACAGGGCCAAATATAGTAGTGTGTGAGAATCAGAAAGTGAGCGATTTTGCAAGAGTTTTCCCATTTTTTAAAGCGGCAATCATTTACAATAATAATAATAATTTAAAAAAAAAAAAAGTTGATTTTGCTATGTAATTGATTGCCACTTTTAAAAAAATGGGAAAACTCTCCAAAAAAATCTCTTCTGATTCTCTGACCTATAACATTTGGCCCACAGCCTGTTACGTGGCATTTAGGAGCTGATTGGCTGTTAGTTTATTTCCATACATTTTATCTCTCCTGGAGGCTTGTTACATCTCCTACTGTATAAAGAATAAGAATTACCTGCACATTTTAAGCCAGGACTTTTTCTTCACTTCTTCTTTCACTTTTGACTGATTCTGTTACACTTACATGAGACATCCAACGTTTTTTAATCTCCTTTTGTGTCTCCCATCTCTCCAATAGCAGTTCCGTCGGGTCCTGGGCTGTGTTCCAAGATGTACCAATTTTTATTTTCTCCTCCGTATTGTTCAACAACATTTATTTTAAAAGTTCTGCACTACATTAAAATACCAAAATAAATAACAGCAAGAACATTAAAATGCCTAATTAGTTTTAATAATGTTAGAAGTTTGCCGGTATTGTTTCACCATTCCCAGCTTTAACACTATTTGCACACAGCCATTTATTAACATGTTGCATAAACAATGGTTCAACAGCGGTCAATGAATCAAGGCTAATTAAAGTGACAAGTGCCCAGCCAGAGCATGGAGACAAATGATATTGATCCTACTGGGAACAATAGCATAGGCAGAATACAACAGAGACTTCATGCAGATGTATCTGGTCCACAGTATCTGGAGATGACCTACTCATAGTTTATGTACTGTGTAGCTCTGCTAGTCAGAAGTCGGAACATGGCTTAATTATACCCCTTTCACACTGCAGCTCTTAACCGGTATATTGCCTTTTTTTAGCCTTTTAAACCGGTTAGAGCTGCAGTGTGAAAGCGCCAGTCTGCATTTACCGGTTACTAATAACCGGTACTTGCAAACGGGTAAAAAGCAGAATCCTACATGGTTCAGAGATGTTTTTTATGCAGTATGAACGGCTCTGAACCGGTATATAGGACTCAGGCAGCAGTTAGCACTGAGCTGGTTATCAGCGCAGGGAATATTTAATAATCGGGAGCCACTCATTATCATTACATATGCACATATGTAATGAACTGCTCATTCATATGCGCATATGTAATGAGCGGCTTCTAGTGCACGCCTGCTGCCTACCGCGCTGCCCGGATCCTCAGCCAGGTACCAGGGGAGGGAGGGTGTGTTACTAGGTGCTGGCTGTGTGGGGGGGCCCTGCTGCTTTACCGACACCTGTGGCTACCCCCCCCCCCCCCCCGAGTCACCCCCTGAACCCGCTCTGCCTACTGTATTAACCAGTAATATACCGTTTACAACATGCAGTGTGAATGGGGTTAAACTTGCTCTGACCCGGTTAAAGAAACGTTTAAAATAACCGGGTCAGAGCAGGTTTGGCAGTGTGAAAGCGGTATTACTACTCTCTGCTGGTTCCCACTATCAGGAGATCGCTATGTTACAGAACAGACAGGAAAAGGTAATTACAGATATACATGCGGCACATATGAGCTTACAGGAATACATTAACCTTTTCTCTGGCAAACGTTACTTACTGCATTTTACGTTTTCTTTCATTAGACAAATTCAATATTTGATACAATATTCCCCATATCAATTGTGGCAGATAGCAACAGGATTTCAATGTAAAATCTACACCATAGAATTTAGCGGTGCTGTGGGGGAGACGGAGCGGGTACTGTTTACCTGTGAGTCTGGACTTGCTGGAGGTACTGTAGGGCCGGGTAAGCTGCAGAGGAGGACACTGGGTCTATTTACTAAGCCTTGGATTGATATATAGGGGCGATTCAGAAGTCGACCCCGTCCCTGATGTGCAGCGGGGCTGCCTGTGATGTTTACCTGTTCGATAGGCTGCAAGTATACGCAGCCTAGAAAACATGTCTGAATCAGGCCCATAGTACCAGCCAATCAGCTCCTAACTGCCATGTTAGACTAGGTTTGAAAAATAACAGTTAAGACTGGTTAATCTTTCTGTATCTCCATCCAAGGCTTAGTTAATCGATACCATTGTCCCCATTTGCAGTGTGCGGACCCAGGCCAGTTACTCAAGTGTGCTGCTGTGGTGAGCCCAGGCCTGGGCTTAGTGGAGGGTGGTCACTTGGGTACATTGCTGATTGGAACGTTGTCCCTGTTTGCAGTGTGGGAAGCCTGCTCGCAGTTTGCAGGGCTGGGCATTTTTTTACTCATTTATAGGGGGCATGGCCACACCTCACAGATTTGGCCACACCCCCCAGAAGTGCTAATAGAATTTATTATGTCTTAAGGTGCCCATTCACTTGTCTGATTTGGGCATGCCCCCATAGCGGTAAAATGAGGGCGTGGCCTCACGGGAGAGCCGCGAGTTTAGGCCGCGCTCCTTTAATTGGGTGACGCCCCAAAATGCTCGACTCGCCTACGGCGCGCATCACTGTGTCCCTCCTTGGTCTCCCTACAAGTTGGGAGGTATGGTACCACATGCGATACCTTGCTCTAATGGATGGGGGCCTGTACAGTGTAACTCAGCTCTAATATCAATGTACCTTATACGGAGTATTCTTGGGAGCACACACTGAATGTGAAGGGTGCAGTCGGTGAGGTGATATCTAATATGGGCTCTCCATGCTGTTACACATTATACTATACAGGATACAGATACAGATTTGTTTTTTATTAACCTATCCAGCTATAGTCTTATGTTGGTAATCCTCAATAAGATTATTCAGCCCAATAAAAAGTGGTTGTCCAGTTATCAAATCTCGTACTAGATTATTTACGGTACTTGTGTAGTTTCACGGCGGCACTTCCCATCGGATCGTATGCAAATCGTGTTCAATATTTGCATACACTTTGCATACAATTCAATCTGCGATGCAATTTAGCACACTCCCACTATCCACGTCAGCCCGTAGCATGGCGAGCGTAGCAAGCCCCACGCGGGGATGCAGTACACGTCCTCCTGACCTGTTCATACCCCACATTGGCGTGGAGTTGATCTTATATAGTGCCGAGCCCGAAACATGGCGAGTGCAGCGAGCCCAGCGAGGGGACACGGATTACACGTCAAGTAATCTGTGTCCGGTTGCCACACTTCAGGCTAGGTTAACGCGTCCGCTCGCCTCGCTGCGCTCGCCATGCTTTATAAAATCAACTCCACGCCTACATGGATAGTGGGGGTATGAACAGGTCGCGAGGACGTGTACCGCATCCCCTTACGGGGTTCGTTGCGCTCGCCACTCTTCGGCCTGATGTGGATAGTGGGGGTGTGCTATATCACATTGCGGATTAAATAGTATGCAAATGGCATGCAATATTTGCATATGATTTGCATTCGATGCGATCCGCAGGGAAGTGCCACCGTGAAACTACACAAGTACCTTATTTACTTCCCCTTTGTAACCCTTGGTTTGGGGAATGCCCCAAAACCTGCCAGACACTAATCTGGCTGCCATGACAGCATTAAAGGATATCTCTGTAAATACTTGATGTAAAATCCTATTTTCTTTTTAACTACTGCGCACTGAGATGTTCAACAATGGGGTGGCAAAGGGGGGAGGTGTTTGGAAAGCAGATTACCTAAGCCTTCTATGGGGGTGGGTGGTGATGATGGTGGTGGGGGGGGTCCATATGCTGGGCAAGCAGATTAACTCCCTCCTGTCTCCGCCCATATTGGTATCAGTGCATAAAATGGCCACACCCCATTACCAACGTCCACCTGATGCCTCAGTGCCACTGGTTCAGGACACGGGGCCCTTAACTTATCTGTACTTCCCATCCAATCAGGCACAGCTTATGCATTATAGGAAAATGTGAACAACCGGCTTTAATGACATTTCTCCTCCCAAGTTCAGGGCTCTATTTGTACTTCCACAGAGTGGACAGTTAATTCGAATAGTTCTGAACTGCCCTCTTCAAACGGCTGGGCCCAGCACAACATCACTGTACCACAGGCATTGGGTAGCACCCACCTGTGCCCAGCCTGGGGAGGGAGCAGGGCTGTCGTTAACGAGGACCTTCCTCATCACAACATGCAGGACAAGGGAGGGGGTTGTTAACTATGCGTGGGCACGCGCATCGTTAATGATATTCAAGGCCTATTTAGGGTCCATCTGAGCAATATCTTTTACTATATTGCCTAGTGTGTATGGGGCTCACGGTCAGTGATTTTATCATTTTGTTATAGCTTTATGTTCTACACTGCACCAAAGATTCACTGGTGGGAGCGCGACAATACGGAGACTTTCCACCACAGTACAGTACCACTATAAGGTGCAGAAGCACGAGGCTTATTTTGCGCCAGCTATAAGGTAGTCTAGTAATGTTTTCATTACATAGTTAGTGAGACTGAAAATAAGTCCATGAAATTCCAGTCTTTAGAAAGACGAGTGGCTCACAGCCAAACCACTGGTCTGGATGAATATTTAATATTAGCCTAATCATAACCAGATCTTCACATAGGATTAACAGGAATCAGGCGCATTCAATCTGAACATTCCTTCAGTTTGTCAGATTTCATGAATGGTAGATCAGTCTCTTTTGTAGCAGAATGATAGCATCCATCTCATATACTCACTCATCTTGACAGCCAACAAGATAAACAGTCAGTAGGAGATTTGCAAATACTTTCCCATGGAATTCTGACTGAAGTTGGCAACAGTGTTAGCTTCAAAGGGACAGAGACATGGCAGGCAAGCAGTCCGCTGCGGAGATGTATGTATTCACTTCTGACTATCTTCTACATTCATACCCCACAGAACAAGCTAAGAGCTAGTTCTCACCGTCCAATCAGCTCCTACCTATCATGTTTCAAACCAAGCCTGTAACTTCACAGGTAGGAGCTGATTGGCCGGTGATAAGTTTATCACTTCACCGAGCTTAATAAATCTGCCCCTTAATGATCTGTGCGTGCTTCATGTGGCCTCTCCTGGTACATTATCGGACATGGGAGCATTGGGGGTTATTCAGAGCTGATCACAACCATTCTACATGTTACATTTGCCCTACCTACAGTGCAACATGGGTTTGTCTATTTGAGCAAAAATCAGCTTTGTGATCCAGTCTGAATTAGACCCTTTGGACCTTCCACAACTGTGAGATAGAAACAGGCTGATCGAGGCCTGAGCTGATGTCACATGACCTCCCTGAAAACCTGGGCATCCCTGCATTTTTTACACACCCTGAAAACGGCAGGCTGCGGCCCATAAATGGTGGCTTCCTGTCAGTCAAGTTGCAGGGAGCGCCAGGATGTTGCTGTGAGGATCGCTGAGGAAACCACTGCCAGAGAGGAGGATCAGTGACAGAGCAGAGGGATCATAGAAGACAGCCACGCACAGACTCCAGGACCCCTGTGCTGAGAGGGATAGCTGCCCGAACCATTGCCCGACTGTGCCGTTCCCTTGGGGAGGAGCCTTTGGAGAAGGGAGGAAACAGTGCCGGGGAGGGGGGGGGGGGTATGGATCATTAAATAGACAACAATTAGGTCAACATGCAGTAAGTTGAAGCCACTAGGTCGACATGGAGTTATGCCGACAGCGTCATTAGGTCAACACAAGCATTATGTTGACATGTGGAAGGTCACCAGTCAAAAGGTCAACATTGGGTTTTTCACTCTTTTTTACCCAGATGTCGACACAGTTGACATGGACAAAAAGTGCACCACATCCCGGACACTATTTTTTTCTCTCACCACTCCCTAGTTGATGGTAGGGCATGAAATACCGCCTGACGGCACATGTCGGCTTAGTTTCAGTGATATAAGCTAGGGGGTATGTCCTAATTGCCAGTGCACATTAAAGGCCTGTGGGACCCCCGCAATTGAATTCTCGTTCACAGAAATTAGTTCTTTGTTATCAAGAAAGAAAGAATAAAGTCTTCTCTTTCCCCCAATGAGTGCATCCAGCAACGCTCTCCTCTTTGTCTTCTTTATGTGATTGCGTAGGATAGCCCCCCGACAGTAGATTTAATAATATCTGCGGGAGGAAGATGCCCAATCAAGGCAATCAATTTGGTGTGCGCAGAGCCAAACCCCTTCCCTTTTGCTTATGATACATACTGTACAGCAACATCCTGGTACAAAATGCAACATTGTTACACAAGTCTCCAGTACAGCCTAACGGTGGTATTCAATGTTGGCCGCTATTTCCGACATGGGATATAGCGGCCGTCGCTTATTCAATGCTGCCGTTTCTGACAGCATTGAAGGCGGAGTTCAACCAAACAGATCCGTCTTTAAAACAAGTTGGATCTGTTTTGTCGGAAAGGGCCGTGGTTTGTTAAGTTCACGGCCGTTTCTAGACAATCCACGAACGTTCTCACCTGCATTGCCCACTTTTCGCCACTAGACAGTCGGAACATTGAATTCCGCCTGTCGAGTTGCAGACGAGCTGACCGAAAATGGCCCAGGATTCCGACTGTTGGGATGTTCCGATGGTCAGAATTGCACATTGAATACCCCCCTAAATCTGACTTGCTTGTCCATTTACCCTTTACATTTTGTAAGAGATGTGATAAAAAGACAAATTTGCCATCTGAAATCTGCAATACATATACACAGAGATAGGGGCAGCTCATCCTGGCAGAACAGAGTCTGCAGTAGACAGTGCAGAGAATCTATTAGAACTGATAATCACTATACACGTCCATGCACCTAGCACTGAATGAGATGGAGAGAGAGAGAATAGATTACGGTGCAGCAGAGAAATATATTGAAAGTTGAATTCTCTGCTGGCGATAATCTTTGTCGAACCAAAGAAATAAATGGAAAGCTTATCTTAAATATTGGTAATTATATTTTTTACATGTACTTCTGCGCTGCATGGCCAGTCAGAGCTCTTCAGGAGGATCTGTGATGGCGTATGGGCTGCAGACCTTGCGGCCTTTCTCTAATGCTAGAATTAGCCTTTTGTGTGAAGCTGCTCCGCCATCTGATTATACTGAAAAGTGCCATGATAATTATTCAGTAAATGAGTTTGTCCAGATGCCTAGAAGGATATTAAAAGCATTAGAAACCTGGATAATTAAAGGCTAGGATATGCTATGGTCCGGAAAGGTTTGCTTGCAATAGTAAGAGATGGGATCAACAGCTGACATACTGTAAATATCTGCATTAGTAGTTTGTATATAATAGAATAACAGAATTCGGCTAGACTTGTCTCATCAGCGAATCTAATGATTAACTAAATTAATACTTCAGTTATTAAGCAGTTAGCTATGAAACTGTACATAGTAATAAGGTCCATACACACTGAGCGGCTTTCCCCATGCCCGGCGGTGGGGGCGTTGCATAGCGCAGAGCTATGCAAAGCCGCCCTGAAAGCCGCTCATCTGCTGGTATGCAGCAGATAAACGGCTTTCCCGCCGCTAATACGAATTAGTAGAGGCAGTCTGCACGGATCAGTCAGATCCGTGCAGGCTGCAAGGTGTAAAAAAAATAGAAAAATAAATAATTTTTTTTTTAAAAACAGCGTGGGGTCCCCCCCACAGCTGTAACCAGCACCAGGCTGAAGGATCCGGGGCCGGTAATTAAAAATCAGGGAACCCGACAAATAGGGGTTCCCCGATTTTTAACAACCGACCCAGGCTCCAGGTCCGGGGCTGGTTCTCAAAATACGGGGGACAAAATGACTAGGGGTCCCCCGTATTTTAAGAACCAGCCCCAGGCCAAACCAGCCAGCAGGGTAATGCCATAGCCGGGGACACACTTTTTATACAAGTCCCCCTGGCCAAAGCATTAACCCTACCGACCAGTCAGCCTGGCCAGGGGCCCTGGGGGAGTGGGGACCCCCCCAATAAAGGGGTCCCCCCCCTCCAGGACTTACCTGACCAGGCTGAAGCCTGGTGCTGTCCTCGATGCCCCTGGGCGGTGGGCATCAAGCTGATCTTGGTGCAAAAAAAAGATGAATAAACTATTGTTTTAAACTGTGGAACTATGAGTCCCAGCAAGCCTCCCCTGCAAGCTGGGACTTGGAGAACCACACGTCCCAGCCTGCGGGGCATCAAAGGGCCCGCTGGCACTTGTAGTTCCACAGTAAAAAAAAAAAGTTAAATAGATACACACTGACACCTGAAAAATAAAAGTATAATACATACATTACACACACACTGATACTTATCTATCTTGATCGCGTAGGTAGGTCCCAGAGTCTTGAACCGGTGCCTTGTCCTGGTTACGGATCATGTCGTCATTCTTCATCATGTCGATCTTCATGTCGGCGTCGGCGTCAGGTCCGGGTCCGAAGAAATCCATGGTGGACCTGTGGAAGGAAATCCAACTCACCCAGGTCCTCCATGGAAGTTCTTCTGGCTTGGTCCGACGTCGTCCAGGGCTTCTTCCTTCTTCTTCCATCTTCTTGCTTCTTATTCACGCTGCCGGCGACTCCAGCAAAGCTCCCCGACTGTCAGAGCCGCAGAGATCCTTCCTCCTCGGCGTCTGTACTAAGAATGAATTCTGGCCAATCAGAAGCCGACTTTCCTGGTTACAGCTGTGGGGGGGACCCCACGCTATTTTTTTATTTTCTTTTATTTCATTTTCTATTTTTTTACACTAAATCCTGCACGGATCTGACTGATCCGTGCACGCTTAAGCCAAATACGACAGGACAATCAAGGTGTATTTTCCTGTCGTATTTGCGTGCCTGTTTTACACCAATTAGCAGCCGTATTATCAATACGGCTGCTTAGTACATCAGGAACCACCATTCTTTTGAATGGTGATTCCTGTCGTATTCTATCGATGGTGTAGACATTCGTATTTGTAAATACAAATACGAATGTGCCATCTTTAGGAATACGAATTCTTGTATTTTCGGGATTGTAATTCCCGAAAATACAAATGTGTAACAAATAGGTGTATTTCTGCCTACGAATACACCTATTTTTTACGAATCCATATTGGTAAATTTCCCCCATTATCAGAATGAGCTGCATGTACAGTTAACGATATTGACTGTAAATCCTGGACGATATAAACATAATATTGATATCATCCATATCGTTGACAATAGACCGCGTAATTTGTACCCATTGTGTATGGGGCTTAAGAATTGTATCTGGGACTGGAGGGAGTCTGCCAAACTTTTCGCTGTTAACTTTGCCTGTATTATAAGTACAACCTGTGATTAAGGTCCATGGTCATAAGGTATAACCAGCAGATGAACGGCTTTCCCGGCGATGATGCGGGAGCCAGCAGCAGCGCTCACCGCTCATCGCCCTGGGCGGCTTTGAGCTGAAAACCGCTCAAACTGGGTTTTTTGAGCGACTTTCAGCTCAAAGTCACCCAGTGTGTATGGGCCTTAAATGTTTATCTTCTAAAAGAATTACTGCACTATCTTTACTTTGTATGTTTGTCTCTCCAATCCAGCTGATAATAATCATGTGCCAAAGGGAAGGAGTCATTTGTTTTTGCAGATTTGACAGAAAAGACAACAGAAAATGACTGCTTTTCTGTAATGACAATATTGCCTGTGTAAAAGAGGAATCGCTTTAATGGTGATTATTGTTATTAAGAATATTGTATTCATCTTGGCTGTAATTATAAACGTGGAGAGTGAGAGTGATATGCCTTAAGCACTTTTGTATTATTCTAACATTATAAATGAATATTATAAATTATCTGCTAGTGTATTTGTGTTTCAGCCCCTGACACCTAACATCGATTGAGATCAATTCCATTGATTTAAAACCGACTTTTACTCAATATACCCCTAACGGTTATTGTTTTGTCTATACATTCAAGGCATAACAATCATCACTGAGAACTTGGGCGCGGCAGACATTCTAAAAGCCAGCGACTGGAACATTGAGCGCGACAGCAACTGGAACCTGCCAGTGTAGTCATCTCTAAGTGGTAAGACACATGGCGGGCCCGGCTGGTATGGGAGACATGTCAGGGAGGCATGGCCACGCATGGTGTGGAATCCACGACTGACTATGGTGCCTCTTAGACAAGCCATGGCCTCAGTGGCCTAACAATAAATTTTGCACCCCCCTGCTAAAAAATTTGTGGCGCGCCCCCCCCCCCCCACACACACACACACACACAAATATATATATACTAGGTGATTCATCGCGCCCTTCGGGCGCTCTTCACACCGTCGTAAGGGGCTGCGCCCCCTTAATTTGTGAACGTTTGTATATGAGAAATATGGTTAGAATTGTATGAAAGATGCCATGTATTGCAACTTAGGTGTCCGCGAATCGCGGGAGGGGGGGTCGCGGGGTGCCGCGAATTGCAGGAGGGGGGGTTGTGGGGGGGTGGATGCTGCGAATCGCGGGAGGGGAGGGATTGCAGAGAATCGCGGGAGGGGGGTCGCGGGGTGGGTTGCCGCAAATCGCGGGAGGGGGGTTACGGGGGCGGGGGTTGCGGCGAATCATGGTAGGGGGGGTCGCGGGGGGTGTGCCGTGAATCATGGGAGGGGGGGTCACGGGGTTGGGTGCCGCGAATCGCGGGAGGGCGGGGTTCACAGGGGTTCCGGTGGGGGGTTGCCGCGAATTGCGGGAGGTGGGGGGTCACGGGGGGTGCTGCGAATCGCGGGAGGGGGGTTGCGGGGGGGTGTGACGCGAATCGCCACAAGAAAAAATCAACACAGAAAGGTCAACACATGTAAATGTTGACATAAGTGTGCCACTTCATTGGTGTCCATGTTGACACATGACAATGAATATGAAAACATTCAAAAAATGAAATAAATCTTCAAAAACTCATGTCAACCTTTTTCATTGTCGACCATAGCCGTGCCAGTGTTTTGCATGTGCCATTTAATCCTGGGGCTGCCGCGAATCGCGGGGGGTGCCGCGATTTGCATGAGGGGGGGGGGTTGCGGGGGGTGGGTACCGCGAATCGCGGGAGAGCGGGGTTCCGGTGGGGGGTTGCCGCGAATTGCGGGAGGGGGGGGGGTCGCCGCGAATCGCCGGAGGGGGGTTGCGGGGGGGGTGACGCGAATCGCCACAAGAAAAAAAATCAACACAGAAAGGTCAACACATGTAAATGTTGACATAAGTGTGGCACTTCATTGGTGTCCATGTCGACACATGAGAATGAATATGAAAATATTCAAAAAATGACAAAAAAACTTCAAAAACTCATGTCAACCTTTTTCATTGTCGACCATAGCCATGTCAGTGTTTTCCATGTGCAATTTAATTCTGGAGCTGCCGCGAATCACGGGGGGGTGCCGCGAATTGCGGGAGGGGTAGTCGCGGGGGTGGGTGCCGCGAATCGCGGGAGGGCGGGGTTCACAGGGGTTCCGGTGGGGGGTTGCCGCGAATTGCGGGAGGTGGGGGGTCACGGGGGGTGCCGCGAATCGCGGGAGGGGGGGTTGCGGGGGGGGGTGTGACGCGAATCGCCACAAGAAAAAATCAACACAGAAAGGTCAACACATGTAAATGTTGACATAAGTGTGCCACTTCATTGGTGTCCATGTCGACACATGACAATGAATATGAAAAAATTAAAAATAAATCTTCAAAAACTCATGTCAACCTTTTTCATTGTCGACCATAGCCATGTCAGTGTTTTGCATGTGCCATTTAATCCTGGGGCTGCTGCGAATTGCGGGGGGGGGGGGTGCCGCGAATCGCGGGAGGGGGGTCGCAGGGGGCGTGCCGCCAATCGTGCAAGGGGGGGTCGCGGGGGGGGTTCTTTTTGCCGCGAATCGCGGGAGGGAGGTCGCGGAGGGGGTGTTTTTTCCGCGAATCGGGGGGGGGGGGGGTGGTCACGGGGGAGGGTTTGCCGCGATTCGCGGGAGGGGGGGGTCGCGGGGTGGTGGTTATGCCGCGAATTGCGGGAGGGGTCGTGGGGGGGTTCTTTTTGCAGCGAATCGCGGGAGGGGGGGTCGCGGGGGTATTTTTGCGGCGAATCGCGGTAGGGGGGGTCGCGGGGGAGCGGGTGTTTTTGCCGCGAATCGCGGGAGAAAGGGGGCGCGCGGGGGGGGGAGGTTTTGCCGCAAATCGCGGGAGGGGGGCGCTCACCTGGTGGCTGTGGATTAGCAGTGCTGGGCAACATGGGAAGGCAGTGGGTGTCTGGCACTGTCTGTGGGCTCACTGGTAAGGTTCTCTGTCACATACCTCCCAACATGACCCTCTCCAGGAGGGACACAATGCTCTGTTTCTAGACTTCCTTAATGTATGATTGCCATCACCTGTTTTAAACAGGTTAATTTCTCAGAAAGGTGTTCAGCACAGATGAAGGCAATCACACATTAAGAGGAAAGTCCAGGAACAGAGCGTTATAGACACAGACACCCACTTTGAGTGACAGATGTAGCCAAATATATAGGAGACTAGGTGATTCATCGCGCCCTACGGGCGCTCTTCACACCGTCGTAAGGGGCTGCGCCCCCTTAATATGTGAACGTTTGTATATGAGAAATATGGTTAGAATTGTATGAAAGATGCCCTGTATTGCAACTTAGGTGTCCGCGAATCGCGGGAGGGGGGGTCGCGGAGGGTGCCGCGAATTGCAGGAGGGGGGGTCGCGAATTGCAGGAGGGGGGGTTGTGGGGGGGTGGATGCTGCGAATCGCGGGAGGGGAGGGATTGCAGAGAATCGCGGGAGAGGGGTTGCGGGGTGGGTTGCCGCAAATCGCGGGAGGGGGGTTACGGGGGCGGGGGTTGCGGCGAATCATGGGAGGGGGGGTCGCGGGGGGTGTGCCGTGAATCACGGGAGGGGGGGTCACGGGTTGGGGTGCCGAGAATCGCGGGGGGTGTGTGTGTGCCGTGAATCGCGGGAGTGGGGGTTGCGGGGGGGGTGGGGGGGGTGTGACGCGAATCGCCAAAAGAAAAAATCAACACAGAAAGGTCAACACATGTAAATGTTGACATAAGTGTGGCACTTCATTGGTGTCCATGTCGACACATGAGAATGAATATGAAAACATTCAAAAAATGAAAAAAAAAAACTTCAAAAAGTTTTTTCCATGTGCAATTTAATTCTGGAGCTGCCGCGAATCGCGGGGGGGTGCCGCGAATTGCGGGAGGGGGGGTCGCGGGGGTGGGTGCCGCGAATCGCGGGAGGGGGGGTTACGGAGCGGGGGTTGCGGCGAATCATGGGAGGGGGGGTCGCGGGGGTGTGCCGTGAATCACGGGAGGGGGGGTCACGGGGTGGGGTGCCGAAAATCGCGGGGGAGGTGTGTGTGTGTGCCGTGAATCGCGGGAGTGGGGGTTGTGGGGGGGGGGGGTGAGGGGGGGAGTGACGCAAATCGCCACAAGAAAAAAAATCAACACAGAAAGGTCAACACATGTAAATGTTGACATAAGTGTGGCACTTCATTGGTGTCCATGTCGACACATGAGAATGAATATGAAAATATTCAAAAAATGACAAAAAAAACTTCAAAAACTCATGTCAACCTTTTTCATTGTCGACCATAGCCATGTCAGTGTTTTCCATGTGCAATTTAATTCTGGAGCTGCCGCGAATCACAGGGGGGTGCCGCGAATTGCGGGAGGGGGGGTCGCGGGGGTGGGTGCCGCGAATCGCGGGAGGGCGGGGTTCACAGGGGTTCCGGTGGGGGGTTGCCGCGAATTGCGGGAGGTGGGGGGTCACGGGGGGTGCCGCGAATCGCGGGAGGGGGGTTGCGGGGGGTGTGACGTGAATCGCCACAAGAAAAAATCAACACAGAAAGGTCAACACATGTAAATGTTAACATAAGTGTGCCACTTCATTGGTGTCCATGTCGACACATGACAATGAATATGAAAAAATTAAAAAAATTAAAAATAAATCTTCAAAAACTCATGTCAACCTTTTTCATTGTCGACCATAGCCATGTCAGTGTTTTGCATGTGCCATTTAATCCTGGGGCTGCGAATTGCGGGGGGGGGGGGGGTGCCGCGAATCGCGGGAGGGGGTCGCAGGGGGGTGCCGCCAATCGTGCAAGGGGGGGTTCTTTTTGCCGCGAATCGCGGTAGCGAGGTCGCGGGGGGGGGTGTTTTTCCGCAAATCGGGGGGGGGGGGGGTCACGGGGGAGGGTTTGCCGCGATTCGCGGGAGGGGGGGTCGTGGGGTGGTGGTTATGCCGCGAATTGCGGGAGGGGTCGTGGGGGGGTTCTTTTTGCAGCGAATCGCGGGAGGGGGGGTCGCGGGGGTGTTTTTGCTGCGAATCGCGGTAGGGGGGGTCGCGGGGGAGCGGGTGTTTTTGCCGCGAATCGCGGGAGGGGGGGGAGGCGCGCGGGGGGGGAGGTTTTGCCGCAAATCGCGGGAGGGGGGCGCTCACCTGGTGGCTGTGGAGTAGCAGTGCTGGGCAACATGGGAAGGCAGTGGGTGTCTGGCACTGTCTGTGGGCTCACTGGGCTGGTTCTCTGTCACATACCTCCCAACATGACCCTCTCCAGGAGGGACACAATGCTCTGTTTCTAGACTTCCCCTTAATGTATGATTGCCATCACCTGTTTTAAACAGGTTAATTTCTCAGAAAGGTGTTCAGCACAGATGAAGGCAATCACACATTAAGAGGAAAGTCCAGGAACAGAGCGTTATAGACACAGACACCCACTTTGAGTGACAGATGTAGCCAAATATATAGGAGATATATTTATTGCCAGGATGCATGTTCTCACTAAGAGAGTGGAGAGAGACAAAAGGACAACAGAAAGAGAAAATACATGGGAGAGAGGGACAGCAGAAAGAGCGGAGAGAGAGAGGACAGCAGAAAGAGGACAGTGGAGAGAGAGAGAGATAAGGACAGTAGAGAGAGAGAGAGAGAGAGAGAGAGATAAGGACAGCAGAGAGAGAAAGATAAGGACAGCAGAGAGAGAGAGATAAGGACAGCAGAGAGAGAGATAAGGACAGCAGAGAGAGAGATAAGGACAGCAGAGAGAGAGAGAGATAAGGACAGCAGAGAGAGATAAAGACAGCAGAGAGAGATAAAGATAAAGACAGCAGAGAGAGAGATAAAGACAGCAGAGAGAGAGATAAAGACAGCAGAGAGAGAGATGAGGACAGCAGAGAGAGAGATGAGGACAGCAGAGAGAGATGAGGACAGCAGAGAGAGATAAGGACATCAGAGAGAGATAAGGACATCAGAGAGAGATAAGGACATCAGAGAGAGATAAGGACATCAGAGAGAGAGATAAAGACAGCAGAGAGAGAGATAAAGACAGCAGATAGAGATAAGGACAGCAGAGAGAGATAAGGACAGCAGAGAGAGAGATAAAGACAGCAGAGAGAGAGATAAAGACAGCAGAGAGAGATAATGACAGCAGAGAGAGATAATGACAGCAGAGAGAGAGATAAGGACAGCAGAGAGAGATAAGGACAGCAGAGAGAGATAAAGACAGCAGAGAGAGAGATAAAGACAGCAGAGAGAGATAAAGACAGCAGAGATAGATAAAGACAGCAGAGATAAGGACAGCAATCATTATTTAGACAATCAGTGTACCGTAGAGGCAGCGGCCATTGTCCCGTGGAGGCTGCAGTGGGAAGCAGGGCATCACATTAGGGAGTGTAGGGCAGCAGCGATGGTGGGTCATGTGGACGGTGGAGGCATCAGCGGTGGGTTACACGGAGGCTGCAGCGGCAGGTCCAGAGAAGGCTATGGCTGCAGAGCCCATGGCAGGACTCAGGAGCACTGGGCAGTAGAGCGTCATAACACTGCGGGCGGCCTGTGTTTTATTTCTCGCACCGGGGCAGTCACCAGAGCGTGACATCAAGCCCCGGCAGACTGGAGGGGGAGGGTCCGCACAGGGCTGCTCTGTACCTCACTCAGTACAGTCACCGGGCAGATAGGTGGTAATTGCCGGGGGAAGGGGGGGTTGTTGGGCGTCGGGCCGGCAGCGCAGTGTGCACCGGGGATGCGGGGTGGGCAGCGGCAGGCAAGTATAAAGAAAGTGCTGGATGCCGGCGCCCACACAGACAGCGCTGCCACTCGCTCCCCCAAGCGGTGGCGGTGGCTGCCTTAGTGTAGTTACGCCCCTGCATGGCCTGAGTATTTAGTGCCCACCGCCACACTTCTTGAAAATCTTACTATGGTCTTCTGTAAAGCAATGATTAGAAAATGGTGAAGTCAATCAGTGCACATTAGCTTATCATTATCTCTTTGAGTGCCACCAACTCTGTGATAGATATGCAAAATATTGGCTAAGAATTCCAGTGAGGCTTACATTTGTTATATAAATTAAATTAAAAAATGTGTAAAAACGATTATATTTCCTATGTGAGGTAATTAAATATTACAGGTCATTATAATTAATAAAAAAATGTGTGGCAATTTTCACACACAATTCACTTGACACTCAAAGGGTTAATAAACATTCAAACACCATATTAAAGAGTCTTATGTGTGCGCATATTAACATTAAAGTAACATTAAATTCAATTATTGCAATAGAAGGACTTTAAGGTTTATGACCTGGTAGTTCTCCTGCACATGCATAGGGTAAAGAACGCTCTGGGGGGCGGGCTGGTAGGGATCCAACTGTACGCTCTATACACCGGAAGGGGGGGTGGCGCTCCGGTGCTCACCCGCCCTCCAGTGGCCGGCGACCTGGGCAAATTCCTATAGCTGCCTAGTGGTGGCGCCGGCCCTGCCTCTTGCTCTTGTTGCCTCATATTCTCTACAATGATTATCACCATTCCGTAGCAGCACAGACATAAAGGATTCTATCTTCTTTGGCAATCAGACACAACATAGAGCTTGGGGGTCTGCAGACAGCTGGACCCAAACTAAGAAAGTCTCCTGCCAAAATGCTGAATACATCCAGTGGAGCCAAAGAATACTATTCATAGATGTCACATCATCTGCATTGCATTCATTTATTATACACTGAAAATAATGTATGAGAAAATAAGAAGTTATAATCCCAGTGCTACAGAAATATGCTAAATATCTCCGAGATGGAAATTTTTTCCAGACAAAGTATTCATATTAATATTTTTATTATTATTTTTATTGCTACTACTAATAATAATAGTAATTATAACACACCTCCTGTTTTTCAGGGACTGTCCCACTGTACAACCTGTGGCCCGCAGTGTACTGTGGTCAGGGTCGGATTAAAGGGGGGCACAGGGGGTCAGTACCTCTAGCTAAGGGCCCCCTGTGGTCGACATATATTTATAAAAAAATATATTTTTTAGCTAAAGGTTTTGTGCATGGCAGTGGGGTAGTGCTGCAGCTTCACCTATCTGCCAATGTGACAATGATTAATGGTGCTGAGCATCGGGAACCAAGGCACACTGACAGCACAAGTGTGCAGTACACTACTGGGAGCTGACTAAGTCCCATGACACTTTGCACAAGAGGTCAGAGGCTGAGAGTTTTGTACTGAGCTCTGCTTGGTGGAGCTCATCATATGCTTCTCAGGCCCATGGAGGACAGCAGCAGCAGTGGCCTCATCATGGGAGAGTTTTTTAAAATGCCCCACTGCTCCTTTAAAAAAATGCCCCACTGCTCCTTTAAAAAAATGCCCCACTGCTCCTTTAAAAACATGCCCCACTGCTCCTTTAAAAACATGCCCCACTGCTCCTTAAAAACATGCCCCACTGCTCCTTTAAAACATGCCCCAGTCCACCATCTCAAAATTGAACCCAGTCATCCATCTTCCACATGCCCCCACATTCTTGATTACCGGAACTCCGTACGGTATGGTATTGATGGCCCCAAAATATCCGTCGGCGCTGTGTGCTGCACAGGCTGTACTGTTCAGCAGCCGCGTGATGTGCGCGGCGTGATGTGCGCGGCGTGACGTCACCTACCGCAATGCATCCCTGGGAACGGGAGCCGCGGTACTACCGTACAGGCGAGGTGAGCGGGGCTGAGCAGGGCTACACTTTAACAACTGTAAAAAAATCTATGGGAAATTTCATAGGTCTTATTTTCGGGGGAGGGCTTATTTTGGACAAATGTTCCAAATCTGGGGTAGGGCTTATTTTCGGGGTAGGTCTAGTTATCGGGGAAACACAGTAGGTCTCAACCCAGGAGAATTTTTACCAACTTTTAATTGCTCACATTTAGGACATTGGGCCTGATTCAGAGATTTTATGCACCGCTCCTAATGGGGAGCACTCCAGAAAATGGAGTCACTTATGCCCCATTTTCTGGACATACCAAAGCCAGTGGCTGTTTCCTTGTATACATCATTATTGGCACCAGCTGTGTGCCCTCACAGCCCCTGTCCCCTGGAGGGAGTTGTAGCTATTCACCATAGCTTTTGGGGTCTAATGAAGCAGCTGGCGCCCTCATTTGCAGAACTAGAGAACAATGACTGACGGTTTGTGGTCTATGTGGCCCTTGTGACCCCTGTGCTGCTCATTTCAGTAGCATGAAATGAATTAACCCTTCCCTTACACGCACCTGTTACCTATATATTGATTTGACCAACTACAATTTGTGTACCATTGTTCTGAGACGCATGGATTAAATCTAGGGGAGGGTATGCTGATCCTTGTAGTGCCATACTGGAGGATCTTGGGGTTCCCAGTTAACTCTCAATTTGGAAATACACACACTGGTAACATATGCTAGAATGTAAGTGCTATTATCAAATAGTGTAGAACCACCAAAGCATAGACACCTTGCTGGCAATTTATCATATGCATGCAGATGTATGTAACGGAGATCTCGTCATTTTCTATTATTATGTAGGAATGGCCATTTTCAGTGGCTGGGGAATACTGTATATTTTTTTCTTGTCTAGTTTAAACCCTTGCATACAGTACATGCACCTGCTTTGGGCCTATAAATTGATTTGAGCAAATACCGTTTTTTTGGCATCACAGTAGCTAATAATATAATAAATAATTCTCATGATAATTAACCCAATTGGGGAGCTGTTTATTTAGAGACCGTACTGTAGTTGCTGTTTAAGCAGGATGGCAATCTACTGAATGAAAATATTGAGAATTAAAGACCTTTGGGTACTTGTGAGTTATCTGGACGCCCGATTTTTTGATTGTATGCCTTAAGTTAAGGCATACAATCAGATACGATGCGATGCGATATCGCATA